>NC_081412.1:265438393-265754643 GCF_030272615.1 Cryptomeria japonica
GTTCTAGAAGGTCAGGTATGTACATCCTTCCTTGATATCTTAACAAACCATCTGGTTCCATGGTATATCCTTCATATCGGGGATCTTGGAAATCACTTTGTAAGGATCCCCATACCTAATTGTATAATCATCCTCTTCCAAATTTTGTAGCACTTGAGTTCTAAGATTTGTATTCGCGGTTGCCATAGCTCACAAATGCCTCCAATGACTTAATGTGTTAGCCACCCTATTTTCCTTCCCCTTGATATAACTAATTTAAAAGGCATAGTCAGAGATTAAATCCAACCATCTTCTCTATCTAGCTTTCAAATTAGGTTGACTAAATATGTATTTCAATCCTTGATGATCAAACCGGAGTTCGAAGGGTTTTCCTATAAGGTAATGTTGCCACATTTACAGAGCGTACACTATCGTTGCTAACCTTAAATTGTTTGGTGTATAATCCTGCTCATAATTATTTAGCTTCCTAGACTCGTATGCAATCACTTGATCATTTTGCATGAGAACCCATCCCAAACCCTCACTTGACGCGTCAGTAACTACCACAAACTAACCTTCAAGATCTAGTACTTTTAATATGGGTGTAGTGGTCAGTCTCTCTTTAAGGTATTCAAATGCCTTATGACACTTTTTCTGCCATTATAACCTCTTTCCTTTTCGTTGGAGGGAGGTAATGGGATGTGTTATCCTAAAAATATTCATTACGAATTTCTTGTAATACCCAACTAATCCCATGAAACTCCTCACCTCTTGCACATTTTTAGGTATTGGCCATTTTGTGATAACCTTTATCTTAGTCGGGTCCATAATTATTCCTTCTACAAAGATCATATGTCCTAAGTATTGTACTTCCTTTTTGGAAAAAGGTGCACTTGGATAGTTTTCCATATAATTTATGCCCACGTAGATGTTATAGAACTGTTCACAAGTGTTGCAGGTGTTTGCCTTCAGTTGTTGAGTAGATCGGAATATCATCTAGGAATACTGACTCAAACTTTTCCAAGCAATCCTTAAGCACACTATTCATTAGGTTCATGAAAGTTGCAGGAGCATTTGTGAGTCCGAAGGGTAAGACCATAAACTCGTAGTGTCCATACCTAGTTTTGAATGTTGTTTATGTATATCTTCCTCCTTTAACAACAATTAATGATAACCTGATCATAAATCTATCTTGGAGTATATTGTGGCACCTCTCATCTAATCAAATAAATCATCTATTTTGGGAAGTGGAAACTTATTTCTGATGGTGAGTATATTGAGCATCCAATAATCTATCCATAATCATAGAGTCCCATCTTTCTTCTTAATGAAAGTTATGGGGGTTCCCCATGGTGATACACTTGGCCGAATTAATCCCTTCTCAATGAGTTCTAGTAGTTGTGCTTTTAACCTAGTTAAATCCACGGTCATCATTAGATAGGAAACCTTAGATACTGGTTCAACACCTAGCACTAGTTCTATGGAGAAGTTGAACACTATCTTGGGTTGTAATCAGGGCAGCTTCTCTAGAAAAACATCTTAGAAATCCTGCAAATAAGGATATCTTTATGTGAAGGTCTCTACATTCTTATCTTCTTCTACTATCCCCTTACCACTATAACTAGTTGTCTCATACTCCATCAAGTCATTCTAATATATAGACTCTCCAAGCTCTTGGACCTCTTCCATCTTGGCAACAAACAACTAGCAACCCTCCCTTTTGCATCATTTGGTTTGCATGGTAGATATTTTCCACACTTTGACTTCGGTGTTGGATTCCTTGAAAGCTTACCCAATTCCCTAAATCATCATTTCACTCTACCTTCTTGGTGAAACAGTCCACAACTGCCTTATGTTCCCTCAACCAATTCATTTCTATAATCACATCATAAGACCCTAAGGAAGCCACATAAATATTTACTTTGGTCACTAATCTCAGTAACTCAACCCTAGCTTCGAATAGACATAGCTCTACTTGAGATCTCATCTGGTTAGCATATTATGTAGTCCAAGTATTAGCCATGAAACCAGTTCTTTTAGGAAATCTACTAAGAATTTTAGGTGAAATAAAACATTTTGTAGTACCAATGTCTATCAACATCGTGATGGAGTTACCGTAGAGCTTACCTAGCACTTCAACTAGGTAACTTGATATTTCACTTGCTTGTTGTCCACTACTGCATAGATCCTCTATTGAAATATTGTATGCTAGGGCGGTAATGGTTTCGTAGTTGTTGGACACATTGACCCTTCATTATGCATTGATTGGCATAGTGATCTCCTCCACAAGTAAAGCACGTGCCAAGCGGTCCTCATTTTTCGGTACCCTTGTTGCCATGATCACCTTCTTTTCGATAGTTATTATTAAACCATTTTTTGTCCCTCTTATGATGAGGTTTGTTTCCTTTGAAACTATTTTTCTTAAATTGTGAGGAGGATTGGTTCCAATTGAACTTTTTTATGTTTCTTATCACGTCCAAGGTATCATCCCTTTTTACCCTTTTCTCTTGTCTCGCCGCTTTTTCATACGCCCGACCCATGGTTCTAGGTGCAAGTACATCTATTCCTCCTATTTTCTGGTTGAGTCCCATGATGAACTTTCTGACTCAGTAGTGTAGCGTCCTAAATTGGACTCCCTTACAATTTAGTCCACATTTTGGCCCTCCTCTTAGCATTCATGTCCTGAAGCAGGACTAGGATCTAATTTTGCTTACACCATTCAAACCTAGCCTTATTTTAAGTTTACACATCACATAGCCCCTTCATTTTGTCCCTAAAATGGGGTAGGACTAGGGCATGGCACCATGGTCCTCATTGCCTTGGTCCTCTCAAATAAAACCTTAATTTGGCCCTTCTCAACAGTTACAATGAGCTAGTAGGATTGTGATCTCCATGTCGGCCCATGTCAGAAAATTAAGATGTTTTTTGATGGGCAAGTATCATTTCATCATAACAGGAGAATCATAAGGTGCTCATTCAAGCAATCTATCATTCCAACATTGAAGCATTCATCATAAAGCATTTCTAGAGATCTTCAAGGCTGCATATTCTTTATTTATCCATTGAGAAACATTACATCATTCATATACAAGCATGTGTGCGTGATTAGGGTTTTACCATATCCATGCCATTTCATACAACATATGTGATTACATTCAAGAAGCAAAGCATCATTATCAGTCATTACAGATCTGAGGTATATCCTTCCATCATTTATTTTAGTATTTGTAATATTTCATTCAAGGTTAACTCCTAAACCAAGGTTTGACTTAGGCAAACCCTTGTTCCCAACCTATTTCCCTTCTTTTTTGTGTGCAGGAAACAGATGCAGAGATGTGATCTTAAGAATAAGCATTATTTACAGTGACAAATCAATCCCCATTGGAGTGAGAAAATTTCAAAGGACCAGGGTGTGGGTGAAATGATCTCGACATTTTAGGAGCTCTTTCTAGGAACAAGTTTGAATATGCTTACATTGCTCAGATCTATGTTTGTGGCTCAATCTGACGCCTATAGCTTACTGTTTCGACATTTTTACCTTCATTTTTAGCACTTTTACCCTAATTTGAGCAATTCAACTCACAAAAGAGATCCAATCAAAATTCTCAATCCTAATCCTAGCTGGTTTGTGACTAGATCTATTGGGTTGGACCCTCTTTTGAATTTAATGGTCTTTAAATAACAAATTTGTGGTTTTCATACATCTAATGATGGAAACCCTAATTTGTTAACCATTACAGGTAGTTCTCCTTATGATGAATAAGGGGCATTTACTTGATCAACCTAGTAAATTTTTGCCCAATATTCATTGACTGACATCTCCCCTTGCTTGAGATCCTAAAAATCTTGCAATTTTTTTATCATAGTACATTTGTGGAAGCCATCTTTCCCTAAAAACTCTCACAAACTACTCCCATGAATTTTTTGTTATTTTAAGTCCCATTTCAGCCTTTTTACTTTCCCGCCAAGTGGTAGCCTCTCCTAAGAATTTCAAAATATTTCTATATCTTAGTAAGCTATTCCTCAGCGGCGTCCCCAGATGCAAATCCTCCAAACTTAGCAGGTTAGATCTTCTTCATATCATTGGACAGATTTGTCGCTAGCTTATTCTTCTTGGTATTTAAGTCTAGGGTTTTTGCCTTGTTCTTCCACATGATGACGAGTTGTTCTAAATTTCTCTCGTCTGTCAACATTAACACTAGATTGAGTTTCAGATTCTACGTCTCTAGATTTCCATTGTCTCTCAAACTTCCTTTCAAGGTCATCTAATCTCGATTGATTTTTGATGATAGCTTCTAAGAGTTGCCTCATCATGGCCATGTTAGTGCCTCTAGATTCTTCCCTTTTGTTTTCAGAATGATCCATGACCCATCTGTTTTGTGATTAAGAGAATTATTTATTGTTTATTAGTTTTATTATAGTTTATCATTTAATCTAACATAACAAGAGCATATCCAATATAAGGAGAATACAATCCAAAATTTTAACTTTATAAACTAATTCAAAGAGTGTACATTCCTTTTATTAAAAAAATTCTTGACTCTCAAGTAGAGTCACTATCACTCCCCGTGATAGGTTTTTCTTGATCATTAAACTTAGAGTAAGGTACAAGTCTCCAACCAGGGGTAGGTACTCGACTTTTCACAATTTCAGTGTGGGTTTCCTTGTTTTCAATGGGTTTTTCTAACATAGGTTTAGTTTCAATTTTGAATTCCTTTAGAATGGTTGCTTTGACTATCACCTTACTATCGACATTCCATTCTCACCTTTCTCTATGAAGCCTCTTAAGAGCCTTTGTCAAAGTGTCCATATCAAAGGGGGTAGAGCAATAGGTGTAGTTGTGCTTAACCATATTTTTTAGAGTTTTGTATCCACATCCTATGAAACACGACGGCTAGGCTTTAGTTTTCTATCTAGGTTCATGTGACGAGCCCAAGGTTCAATGTCGAACCTAGTAGCTTTGATACCATATGTAACAACCAACCATTCTGAAATAGAAATATTAAATAAAATTTACTAAACAAAGAAATTAAATACTCATTTTAATTTAAGTTCAGTTGAAATTGAAACGTAGTAACTAACTCAACTAAAAATAACTAACCATTTCATCAAATGGAAACATTAACTAACTTTTCCTTTGGTCAACATAAAGTAAATAGAGAGATAGAGAGAGTGATAACAAAGTTTTTATCTTTTCAATGCCAAACTTTAAGCAACAATATAAGGGGGAGGGAAAGCATCATCAGGGGATTTTCTGCCCAACCACGGACCGAAGTCCCTCACGTTGCTTTCTACTATAAGGGTTCAACCCTTCACGAGGAAAGAAAATATAAGATGGAGCAATGCCAATGAGCCTCTGAGCCTGGTGTTTAGAATCTACACATACTTACCGGCCATACATTGAAGGTACCTCCTAACTTGTATGACTCCTTGGCTTAGTAGTCAATTTGACTCTTATGAACTAACAAACACATGCAATCTGTTGCACTACCCTAGCCAAGGTTTTCATAATTAGCACATTGAGTGTCGTCCATGTTCACTACCCTTACTTGGCTTACTAAGAAAGGATGCATACTTGCATCAACACATGGAATTCAACTGACCATCAAGGTTCAACTCTGATTGGTAATGGATATACTAGTTCAAGAGACATCCCCATGTACTTCTAAGAAAGTAAATTGTTCTGAACAATCAAGCATGGTTTAATAACAAGTTAAGTCAATAAGTAACTCTACCATGTTCTAGTTGGCTGACTACCATCCTTTCAAGCTACAAAACAGTTAAAGACATATACCCAAAGTCTGGTCTTTGCAATAAAACAATGGAATAGCTTGATACAAGAAACAAACTGATATGGTCTATAACATTTTAGGTAAACACAAGCAACATCGCAAGATTACAAAATTCAATCCAAAAACAAAGGTTTCGGTCTCCACATTGATAGTCAAATTAACCACAACAGAAACACATTTGTTTGTCCAAGACTGGGATGAGATGTAGAGTTTTCCCAACCTATTGTGACTTAATATGCTTAGATAATATTCATTTGTTCCTCCTTTCAAAGATTAAACAATTCATCAACAACATTAAGCTGATAGCAGAATATCATTTTCAATGAGTATCTAGGATGATATCTTTCATATTCAAACACATTG
Source organism: Cryptomeria japonica (assembly GCF_030272615.1). Lineage (NCBI taxonomy): Eukaryota > Viridiplantae > Streptophyta > Pinopsida > Cupressales > Cupressaceae > Cryptomeria > Cryptomeria japonica. The sequence goes on from NC_081412.1 coordinate 265,444,528, forward strand.
ATGATAAAAGAAAATAACAGGACTATGAATAATAGAGCAAGGCATTTTCTCTTGCCTGAATAAAAGGTAGTAGCAGAATCCACCACAGAGCTTCCATGACTTGGACCACCCTCTCGGCTTCTTCCCAATCACAATATTCTTGCAAAACCAAACCATTGCTTTCTCAATCAAACCAACTAAAAGATAACACAACAACCATGATGCAAGAGTTCAACAGTATCGCCAAACAATAAGACAACAACAATAATCTCTTTTCCCCAGTATTACCACCAAGCACAAATTCAGTGTTGAAAATGAAATAACGTTGCTATGTTTTTCCTTGATCATAACAACAACCCCCACAACATCATTTAATGCTAAATAAATAACAATCCACTAGCAATGTTGTGCTTGAAAATACCGACATCTTTAATCCAACATATAGCAATTACAAGAAACTCAGCCACCAAGTTAGTGACCACTACGTCCACCATCAATGGCCTACAAACAAGAAGCTCGATGCAATGCAGAGATAAACATCAATAACATAAAATGAGAATGGTATATCATCAAAGAGAGAAACATTGATAAGTAATATTCATAACAGGGAAATAGACTTAGACATAGGATAAACAACAACCTGACAGTACGAGGGTGACAACTGAATCGGGGTTGACATCAGTAGGGTGATTTGGATTTTACTTTACCATAGCCAAGATGTTCAAGATGTTTGTCCGGTTAATCGGACCCAAGACTCATTGGCATTGCTCATTTCTAGTATCTAAAATCCTCTCCTTGATTATACTCTCCCTCCCTCTGAGGGTAGTGTTCTTGCATCTACTTGTTTAGATGAAAGGAAATCGGTTAGACAATTATTAACCATCAATAGCTTAATATAAGAAACATCATTTAATAAATTATCTATTCAATCCTTTCCCATTCAATAATTAATTCATCCACATGAGAAAAATAGATTTAACTTTTTTTATCCAAACAAAGACATAATATTGTTCATAATTTCAAAAATTAGGAAGGTTGAATGTAACAAAAAGTAAAGACTTTATATAGTTTTTTTGTTTATTTATATTCGTTACACATGGTTAAAAAAATTATATTTTTAAAGGAACTTATATGTTTTAAGTAATAATGAATTGATGTTCATTACATATTTGGAATCTTGTTGATAAAAAACATACCAATGAATTTATGGAATGAAAGATGATATGTTAATGTGGATGGGGCATGAAAATATAGAGTGAAATGAAGGAATAATGAAATGGCTTAGTGATGAAGAATAAGGTAAAAGGAGAAAAGAAAAATCATGGAAATATCAAAAGAGAATTATGACAAAGAAAATATGTTAAAAGGGATAAGAATAGATGGACGATAATAATCAAGGAATGTTGATGTGTGTAATAAAATTTGAGATGGTGAAGAGACAAAATGTACATTGTCAATTATCACAAGGATGACAATCAACATACAAATTGTTATATGGTGATGATATCATGGGAGTATGTTGTGTAATTAATGACTCTAAAACCTATAGAACATGTAACAATTCTACAAATTGATTTTGTGAAAAGAGCTCTACAAATAGAAATTGAAAAGCAACTTCAAGGACCATAGGAATATTTGTGTGTAGGGTTGGAGAGCAATAAGAAAATAGTGAAGAATTTTAGATAAGATGTATGTACAACAATTTTTTGCCACCTAGAAGAAGAAAACATCTCCTAATAATGAAAGATTAATTTATTTTGGCATACATCCTTTAACACAATAGGAGAGTTTGAAGATCTAAGAACTAATGAAATTTTCTTAAGATAAAGGAATGTAACCAAAATAAAGTACCTACATTTAAGTTATTTCAAGATAACCTTAATAAGTAGATCAAGGATACAAATTTATGATTAAATCCATGATAAATAGACCAATAATTTTGGTAAAAGAACTATCATTGTTTGGAAGGCTAGAGAATTTAATGAGATATTGGTTGGGAAAAATGTTTAACAAGGTATTATATCTTGAAGAGAAGAATTAGTAATTTAAAGGTAGAAATGAAGGGCATGCTATGTTGTGGAGAAATTTTGAATGGATTTCTAAACTATTTTTTAGGAGAAAGCATATGTGACAAGTGGTATGTCATAAAAGCTAAGAGAAATAGGTCCATTGATTCTATTGAAGTTTTAAGAGAAAGATTGTCAACATCATGCAAAATCAAAGACAAAAACCTTATGAAAATTTATGGCATCAAAAGAATAATGACCATAGGCATGTACAACCATTCACCATACTAAAAAAGCATTAGAGGCAAAAAAAAAAAAAGAAAAAAAAAAGAAGAGATTCTCATTTGGATTGGTAGATGGTCATAGTGATACCAATTATAATCAATTTTGAAAAATTTACATTATTCCACTTCTATATCAAGGACAAAACATGTTAAAGGGATATACTGGAACTTTATGAGTGTGGACTCCCAACATGATACGCAATGGTTCTCCCACTCCCTCTAGTTTGAATTCCCCCTCATCATCTGGCCTGCCTCCTCTCGCCTCTGCTCGCTTGGGTGTTTTGCTCTCGACCCGTTGGACCCTAGTTTGGCTCCCTCAACCATTGTGGTTGTGGTGGGCTCAGCTAATGAGTTCGTTTCCTCCCCTGCTACGACCACAACTCTCGCTCAACACCACCCTCCCATGGGTTTCACTCTAGCCCGTGGTGCGACGACTTCCTCTAGAAAGGTTACTTCGGATGTTGCCTTGTCCATGCCCCTGCCTGTTGGTAAACGTAGCTTTTCTCATGTGGGAGATCTGCAGCTTCCTTCAAGGGTGTTTGTCCTCTCCCCTGTGGTTGTCTGTGGTCAAGATGTTGTGGACAACATAGGGTTCTATCAACATTGTGTCCTGGTGTGCAGATTCTCTAGGCTCTGGCCCTCCCTACCGGACCTACATCACTAGGTATGTCACTCATGGAAACCCTTGGTTGCTTACAATATTGAGCTATTCCTATGGGTTAAAGGATTTCTCATTGCCTCCTTTACTTCTTCGACTGACCGGGATTTGATTATGGGAAAGTTGTGGGCTTGGGACGCCCACCCTCTTTCTATCAAACCCTAGACCACTGCCTTCAACCCTCTTACCGAACCAATTAACATGTCCTGTGTGGGTTCTGTCATGCCCAAATTTTGGGCACAAAAAATGGAACAACAAATTTATTTATTTTTTTGACCACATGAACTCGCAATATATCCTACAATTATAATAACTTTATTAGAGTTTTGTCTTGACTAGGGTGAAAATAAAATTGTTTACTAAGGTTGGGTTAATTAACCAACCCGAACGAGCGACTTTAATTGGTGGAGATTAATCAGTGCTACGGATTAGTTAGCTAGCTCAATTACCTTAATTAAGTTGTCGCTAATTAAAACAAGGGTTAATTGGTTATCTTAATGTATTAAATCATTCCCGATCATATAATGATAATACTATTAATTAATTGATGCACACGCAAATTTATTATTTAAATCCAATCGATATGATTTAAATTTTTTATAACACCATATGCCCACTAAATCCGTTATTAGGCTAAAGCCAATTCTAATTTTCCCTAACCTCTTAATTTTGACGATTTAATTAAATTCGGCCCAAACCGGTCACAAAGGCTTATGGTTCATAAAATTAATTTACAATTTCTCCTTTTTGAATTTTCCCCATTTACAATATAACCTAATGTCCACAATTAAATTGAGAATAATCTATTAACTAATTAAATAAATTTAGGGTATAGTTTATCCAACTATATTAAAATATTAATTCTCTATAAAATATAAGCATATATTAATTCAATTGTTTAAATAACCCTAATTATTAATTAAAATTAAATTTTTTTAAAACTCCCATTTAAATTTCCCATCTCTAATTTTAAATTTCTTTAAATAAAGAAATCTTTTATTCATAAAATGCTAACCCTAACCCGAAATGGGGTTAGGGATTGCATTTCTATTTATTCCCATAATTATTTTATTTTCTTTTAAATTTATGCCCTAACCCGAAATGGGTTAGGGTTTATTATACCGCTTTTTTTTTCTTTGTTTTGGAGTGAGTGTGTGTGTGAGAGATTGCAGGTACGGCGGATTAGGGCACGACGGAGGGTTTCGAAGTGGGAAGAGGCGGAGGGTTTCGGCGCGGGCTCCCCTGGACGTCGCTGTGCGTACACACAGTGGCGGGCAGCGCCGCCCATTGTGTGCACACACAGTGGCAGATGGGCTTACCGCCGCCCACTGTGTATACACACAGTGGCGGGCGCCGCTCACTGTGTGTAGCACAGTGGCGGTCGCGTCCACTCCACTGTGTTTACACACAGTGCGGTGCCTTCGGCGCCGCCCACTGTGTGTAAACACAGTGGCTCGACCGTGAGCCGTCCACTGTGTTAACACACAGTGGCTCGGCTCGGTACCCCCGATTTCCTTTTTTTTTTTTTTGTATTTTTTTTTTTAAATATTTCTTTTTTTAATATATATAAAAGTATATATATATATATATATATATATATATATATGTTTATGTATATTTATATCTATATATATAAATATATTTTTATATGTTTATATTTATATATATATATATAGATATAAATATACATAAACATATATATATATATATTCATTGCCATGACCAGAATGCATACATATACCCTTTTTTTTTAAAGGTATCCATTGAGTATGATATATATATATATATATATATATATATATATATATATATATCAACCTGGTAGGATTTGGAAGCTTGTTTTGAATTATTTTTAACACAGCAGCATGCAATCCTTTATATTTTTTTGTAACAGGAATACACAAGGCCAAAATATGTTTCTTCTTTTGTTTATTGTTGCAGGAATATACACATATAGAAATTTATATATATATATATATATATATATATATATATATATATATATATATATATATATATATATATATATATATATATATATATATAAGTATATATTTTCCAATATATATGTATACTTGTATATTTATAGATATATATAAATAAATGTTAAGACAATAGGGTTGGAAACCCTTATTTTGTTTTGAGATTTTAACATCTAAGCATGCAGACCTTAGTCTTTTAACAGCAATATGAATAAGTCTTATTTTTCTTCTCTTTTTTTTTACAGTCTTACAACATGTTTTCTACAGCAATGTATAAATGCTAGTTCCTTTTCAGCTATGCCTAAATAAAGTTCAAAGCAATATCATAGCAGTAAATAAACTATACAAGTAAATATTTAAACCTAATGCATCCCTTTCCTTTTTCTTTAAATTGCAGAAAATAAACAACATAACAGACAAGATTTAGATGTAGTCTACAGCAACATAATAGAAATCAAAATTTAAGTAAAGTTTACATTGCTTACAGAATATTTAATTACAATGGCCCATGTTTAAAATGGGTGCAATAATACAACCAGTCTCTCATACTTAATGATGAGGACTTGAATAAAAGAACACAGTTCTTCAAACTGAAATAAAAGAAAACATCCTAAAACTCCTTCTAATATTTTCTTGGAAAAACACATGGTATCATTTCTTTTTGTTGTTCTGTATCTAAGTAAAATCTGCAACCAAACAAATCTGCAACTCCTAGGATTTTTATTTTTTTTCCAGCAACCTGCATGTAAAATTTTAGGGTTGTGACCATGGGATGCTCACCTCCCAGCCTAGGCTTACCAGAAGCCACCCCCGAGCTTGGAGAATCAAGACCTAGACGGGGTTACAACCAAGCAATACAACAAGCAAAGGGGAAAGGAAATCAACACAACAGACACATCCCTTCCCAAGCTGAAACTCCATCACAAAGTGTGATGCCTTACTAGGGTAGAAGTGGACCAAGTACCCTAGGGGAGAAATCTGCTAGATAGAACTTACAGCCAACTCATGGCACCCATGAAAGCATAACCAAAAAAATCATCCTTAATCCCTACACCCTTATGACCCCTAAAAAGGCAAACATGCCACATTTGCTCCCCCTTATGACCCCCAAGTGAAATCACACAAAAGAAAGCAGCAAGGGTCTTATGGACAGACCCTTGAGATCACTCTCAAAATGAGAGCCTCTCACCCTAAGGACTGTCAAGCTCCTTCCACCTCCAAGACCAATCTTTCCTCCCAAGGAAAGGATGGTCTTGAACACTCCCCAAACACAACAATACATAAAAAAGAAATAAACAAGAAAACACATAGATTTTTACAAATACAACACAAATGAAGAGTTACAGCAATTTCCATTCAACATTCTATAACACATTTTTTTTTTTTACATTTACATAAGAGGGAAAAATAACACCAACCTTGACCTGCCAAGGGAAATCTAGGGGAAAGCTTGATGGAGAGCTGCCCAATCCTCAAATTTTTTTTTGCAAATCCTTAGCCCCAAATTTTCTACCCTAAAACTGGTTTTTTTTCCAAAATTTCTCCAAAAATCTCCAAGGATGGAGAGTGGGTGATTAGCTCACTAAGCTTCCATTCTTAGCCTAAGAAGGCCTCTCTCACTCCTTCCAACCTCTTGGATAGAGTGAGGGATCCCCCATTGGGTTGGTCTTCCCTAGGTCTTACACACTCCCTAACCTAGGTACCTAGAGAAGGGAAATGGAATGGGGAAGAGGGATTACTCCCTTCAAGAAGGTTATCCTACCAAGGAGGGCACTCCTATAGATGGAATTCGTCCATCTTGGGAAAACCACTTTTTTGGGTGGTTAAACAAGTCCTAAGGGAAAGACACATGGCCAATTTTGGCCTTCACCCATAGGTACCCCATGAGGCCTAATAGAAATGCTCTAAAATTGACTCTAGGAGTTGATTTGACCCTCAGAAAGTCCACCTGAAGTTAACCTACGGGTCAACTCTGAGTTGACCCTCCTTGTGGCTCACTAACCTAGATTTCTTGGTTCCTTCAAGGATAAATAGAAGATATAACAATTAACAAAAAATAAAACTCTCCAAAAAGGTGACATGACAAATTGCCAACACAACATACTACATAGGTGTCAAGTGACGCTACAAAATAATTCCACATCACAATACACACGTGGCAATTGTCCCTTAAACAATTTAAACAATTCAATAAATACAATTTACACTCATGCAACATTTTACATTTACAAATAAAATACAATACATACGGGGTGTTGCCTCTCCAAATAGACAACCCCTGGTTTTACTAACGCACATAGGCCTAGGTTTGATTCTCCATAATATTTCCATGGTCACATGGATAATTTCCTGCACATCTCAATTTAAACATTAGTACTTCCCAATAGCCTCATATAATATAAAACACATAATCAGAATACAATACATTCATTTTGCAAAGACTTGTCATTATAAAATACGATTTGTCACAAATCAAAGCAATTCATCATAATCCTCAAAATTTGATTCATCTACAAGATATGCAAACATATTTCTAACATTATAACAAATCCTGAAATTCAGATAATAACATACATCATCACAATATTACCCTAATCTAGAATCATATAATATTCTATAATCCACAAGGCATAGAAATGGAGCATCAAATATATATCAATATTACCAAAAATCATGGGACCATATAAAGTTCTATATCCATAGTGTGTCAAAACTAGCATCCAAAATAATTCTAATATGAAAATAACTAAAGAGATAGGATAGGTCGGGGTAGGGCCTCACACCCTCCCCCTCTAGGCATGAACGTCCTCCTGGAGTTCATCAAAAAGATGAGGGTATTGTGATCTCATACGTGTTGCATCCTCCCATGAAGCTGTAACCTCATCATAGCAATCCCACTGGACCCTAACCTGGTCCAGCTCTCGACCTCGAAGGGCCAACGTCCGGTGAGCCAAAATGCGAATGGGCTCCAAAGCTAGCTGCCCGTCCGACTCCACCTGCAAGGCATCCCAATCTAAAATATGAGACTCATCATAGATATACTTTCTCAAAACTGACACATGAAACACATCGTGGATGCGTGACAGGCTAGGTGGCAAAGCTAGGCGATAAGCAACTGGTCCTATCCTCTCAAGGATCTCAAAAGATCTGATAAAGCAAGGTGCGAGCTTAGAACCCTTTCCATAGCGGATTGGACTCTTATGCGGTCACACTCTCAGAAAAACTTTGTCCCCAACCATGTAACTCCGGTCTATCCTCTTTGCATCTACATATTTCTTCTACCTATCTTGTGCCTCTCTAAGGCGCTGTCTAATCAAAATTACCTGCTGCTCCATATCACGGACCATCTCAGGGCCTATGGCCACTCTATCCTCAATACGGTCCCAACTCAAAGGTGTCCTGCATGGTCTGCCGTACAAAGCCTGAAAAGGTGGCATCCCCAAAGAAGTGTGATGCCCATTATTATAGGCAAATTCTACTAAATGCAGGTACTCCTCCCATCGGGTCTGATGATCCATGACGTACATGCGGAGCATATCCTCTAACACCTGGTTAACCCGCTCTGTCTGTCCATCTGTCTTTGGATGATAGGCTGTGCTGAAATTGAGCTTGGTGCCCAACGATGCCTGTAATGCCTTCCAAAAGGAAGAAGTAAAGAGGGAATCCCTATCAGAAATAATCTTGCGTGGAACACCATGAAGCCTGACAATGTCTCGCAAGAATACCTGTGCCACTGCTGGAGTTGTGAAGGTAGTCCGAACTGGTGAGAAGTGGGCCACTTTGGTCAATTTGTCAACTGTCACTAAGATAGCATCATCACGACGAGATGACATAGGAAGACCAATGATGAAGTCCATGGATATAGTATCCCACTTCCACTCTGGTATAGCATGGGACTGGAGTAACCCACCTGGATGGCGGTGCTCCACCTTGACTCTCTGACACTCAAGGCATCAGGCTACTAACTCGGCGATAAGCTGCCGCATTCCTGGCCAATGATATAACTGCCTCAAGTCAGCATGCATCTTCTTAACCCTAGGATGCGCTGCATAAGGAGCTCTATGAGCCTCCATGATAATGAAATCTCGCAAACCCCCAGGAGAGGGTACATAGATGCGCCCTCTATGGCGTAATAAACCATCGGACTCTAAAGAGTAGTCCACAAACTTCCCTTCCGGGGCCTCCTGAGTTCGGATCCTCTGACAAACCTCTAGATACCAACCATCCTCTGGCAATCACTACAAAATACGGTCTCTCAAATTTGTGCTCATGGATATGGTGTAAACCTCATGTCGTCTCCTACTTAGGGCATCTGCGACCACATTCTCTTTTCCTTTGATGTAGTGAACATCAAAATCATACTCACAAAGGAACTCCATCCATCTCCTCTGACGTGCATTAAGGTTAGGCTGGGTGAAGATGTATTGCAAACTCTGATGGTCTGAATGGAGCTCAAAGTGATGACCTAAAAGGAAGTGTCTCCACCTCACAAGTGCATGTACAACTGCTGCAAGCTCTAGGTCGTGCGTAGGGTAGTTAAGCTCATGAGTCTTAAGTTTCCTAGACTCGTATGCTATAACCCTACCCTCCTGCATAAGAACTGCTCCCAATCCATCTAAGGAAGCATATGTGCATACTATGAAGTCGGTCGTGGGGTCTGGCACAATAAGAATAGGTGCACTAGTAAGTGCCCTTTTCAGATCCTGAAAAGCCCTCTCACACTTCTCTGTCCACTCGAATTTCTTCCCTTTTCACTAGAGGGATTTGATGGGGTGTGCAACTCTGGAAAATCCCTCAACAAAGCGTCTGTAGTATCCTGCTAAGCCCATGAAGCTCCTGACCTCTGTCACACTGGTAGGCGCCGGCCAACCCATAATGGCTCTGACCTTTGATGGGTCAACTGAGATCCCATCGCCAGCTATAACATGCCCTAGGTACTTGACCTCTGATCTAAAGAAAGCACACTTCGACAAACTGCCAAACAACTGGTTGTCCCTCAAACACTGCAAAACCTGCCTCAAATGCTCCTCATGCTCCTTCTCGTTCTGGGAATAGATCAATATGTCGTCGAGGAACACAATCACAAATCGATAGAGGAAGGTGCGGAATACCCCATTCATGAGAATCATGAATACAGCTGGAGCATTCGTAAGACCGAATGGGACCACAGTGAACTCGTAGTGGCCATATCTGGTGCGAAATGCGTTCTTGTGGATATCACTTTCCACAATCCTCAACTGATGATATCCTGACTTCAGGTCTATTTTGGAAAACACTTTAGCACCCTGAAGCTGATCAAACAAGTCATCAATCCTCGGCAAGGGATAGCGGTTCTTGATGGTTACTTTATTCAGTTGCCTGTAATCCATGCACAACCGAAAGGATCCGTCCTTCTTCTTCACGAAGATGACTGGTGCGCCCCAAGGGGAGACGCTAGGACGAATGTGACCCTTCTCTAAGAGTTCCTCTAGCTGCATCTTGAGCTCATTAAGCTCATGAGTGGTCATCCTATAAGGTGCTCTCGAAACTGGCTCGGCTCCCGGTACCAAATCTATGTGCAAGTCAATCTCTCTGCTAGGTGGCATACCGGGTAGCTCCGCTAGAAACACATCTGCAAATGCCTCAAGGATGGGATGATCATCTATGGAAGGCTCCTCATTTTCTTCCTCTCTGTCACTGATCGTGATAGCAAACAATTGGCATCCCTTCCGCATGCTCCGCTTAAGCTGCATAGCGGACATCATACGAAGAGACACGGGTCTCTGAATCCCAGTGATTACTATGGGAGCACCATGATCATCCTCACACTCGACCTTTTTCAAGAGACAATCCATCTTGGCTCTGTGGGCGTAAAGCCAATCCATGCCAAGTACGATGCCATAAGATCCGAGTGGCGTAACTCTAAGGTCTACTAAGGTGGTGGTATTACCAATCTGAAGCGGACATCCCCTAACCTCTGAATCAACTGACACTCTAGCCCCTGAAGCTAACTCCACTTCCCAACTAACGCTTTGTCTCACTGCCACTAGCCCGCAACGCTCCACAACCAATGGAGATATAAAGGAGTCAGTTGCTCCTGAATCAAATAATATAGAAATACTGCTACCTCTGATCTTACCTGCAGCCTCGATGACTGTGGCCTGGTGCTCTGTCTGGCAGTTGTCAACCGCTGCGAAGACTCTATGGGACTTGCCCATATCCCCAACTGTAGGCTCTGATGTTTCCATCCTCTGATTTCCTATCATCTAACCCTATGGACACTCTCTCACCATGTGCCCCATGGCTCCACACGTGAAGCAAGCACCGCGTGCCTGGAACTGTGCGCCCTGAGGCCTGGAAAAAGGATGCCCACCTGTCCTGCTAGAACCACTGTACCCACCCCTGGAGGACTGTTGAGCCCGTGTCGGGGGTGTGTATGTACCCTGTGCTCTCTGGTCACGCCTAGGACCCTGTGACTGCCACTGCTTGGGCCTGGAGCCCTGTTGTCCCTCAGGGGGCCTCTGTCTCTGACTCTGCTGTGACTGCTGCGGAGGAGGGGGTTTATAGGACCCTGAAACATTTCTGTGGTTGCCTTTCCAATGGGGTTTCTGAAACCCGAAGGACTGGGGAACCGGGTTTCGGTTCTGGAACCGATCCCTCGTGTCCTGTGGCCTGATCTGAATCTCCTCGGCTATAAGGGCCTTCTCTACGGCAACCCGAAGGCTTCCTGGAGCAGTCAGCCTCACTGGCCCTGCTATCCCAGCATTAAGTCCCCTGACAAATCAGTTGACGAGCAACTTCTCGTCCTTCAGGTAATCTACATAAGGTAGGAGCTCAATAAACTTACTCTCGTATTGGGTCACTGAGAGACCCTTCTGCTGGAGGTCGTGGAACTCATCGATCCGACGCTACCTGAAGTGCTCTGACAGGTACCTCTCTCTGAACCTCTCTGTGAAGATTTCCCATGTGATGGTATCTGCAGTGAGTCCACACTTGAATTCCTCCTGCTTCCACCATGTGGAGGCTGTCGATCTCAGAAGGTGGACTGCAACTCGTGCCTTCAGATTGCTTTCATAAGATCGCAATGCGAAGCACCGATCTAGGCTCAAAAGCCATGCCTCAGCCTCTACTCCGTCAGTAGTTCCTCCAAAAGATGGTGGCTGGAGGCGCAAAACCTCTCTAATCAGGTCTCCTAGTTCCTGACGTGCTCTCTCAAAGTACACAGATGCTGCTACTGGAGGTGGTCCAGGCAGGTGAACGGACTCCGGCTCATGCTCTGCCTCGCCCTCTATGGAATTAGGAGGTGGACTCCTACTCCGTTCCCTCTCTACTGACCTATGACTCCCTGAGTTCTGATTGTCTGCATGACGGTCCACTGCTGGAAGCCTATCCTGCACGATCCCAATCAAGTTCTGAAGAGCTAGCAAGATGTCTCGGTTAGGGTCAACCGGTGGTTCGGGAGGCGCTTCAGGGTTCCCTTCTGGAACCGGTTCCTCTCTATCAACATCCTCGCGTGTCATACGTGTACGCTTAGGACCCCTTCCTCGCTTGCGAGCTTGTCGCGTAGTCGGAGGCATCCTAATGAGAAAATAAAAAAAATAAAATAAATAAATAATTTCATTTTCACATGTTTATATTTATTTATTTTTGAGAAAATATTTGATTAATATAGATAATTAAAGCAAAACGTAATGGAGAAAGGTTCCTAGTGTCAGAAACCTTGCTCTGATACCAAAATGTCGTGCCCAACTTTTGGGCACAAAAAACGGAACAACAAAAAAAAAAAAAAAAATTGACCACATGAACTCGCAATATATCCTACAATTATAATAACTTTATTAGAGTTTTGTCTTAACTAGCGTGAAAATAAAATTGTTTACTAAGGTTGGGTTAATTAACCAACCCGAACGAGCGACTTTAATTGGTGGAGATTAATCAGTGTTACGGATTAGTTAGCTAGCTCAATTACCTTAATTAAGTTGTCGCTAATTAAAACAAGGGTTAATTGGTTATCTTAATGTATTAAATCATTCCCGATCATATAATGATAATACTATTAATTAATTGATGCACGCGCAAATTTATTATTTAAATCCAATCGATATGATTTAAATTTTTTATAACACCATATGCCCACTAAATCCGTTATTAGGCTAAAGCCAATTCTAATTTTCCCTAACCTCTTAATTTTGATGATTTAATTAAATTCGGCCCAAACCGGTCACAAAGGCTTATGGTTCATAAAATTAATTTACAATTTCTCCTTTTTGAATTTTCCCCATTTACAATATAACCTAATGTCCACAATTAAATTGAGGATAATCTATTAACTAATTAAATAAATTTAGGGTATAGTTTATCCAACTATATTAAAATATTAATTCTCTATAAAATATAAGCATATATTAATTCAATTGTTTAAATAACCCTAATTATTAATTAAAATTAAATTTTTTTAAAACTCCCATTTAAATTTCCCATCTCTAATTTTAAATTTCTTTAAATAAAGAAATCCTTTATTCATAAAATGCTAACCTTAACCCGAAATGGGGTTAGGGATTGCATTTCTATTTATTCCCATAATTATTTTATTTTCTTTTAAATTTATGCCCTAACCCGAAATGGGTTAGGGTTTATTATACCCCCTTTTTTTTTTCTTTGTTTTGGAGTGTGTGTGTGTGTGTGAGATTGCAGGTACGGCGGATTAGGGCACGACGGAGGGTTTCGAAGGGGGAAGAGGCGGAGGGTTTCGGCGCGGGCTCCCCCGGACGTCGTTGTGCGTACACACAGTGGCGGGCAGCGCCGCCCACTGTGTGCACACACAGTGGCGGACGGGCTTACCGCCGCCCACTGTGTATACACACAGTGGCGGGTGCCACTCACTGTGTGTAGCACAGTGGCGGTCGCGTCCGCTCCACTGTGTTTACACACAGTGCGGTGCCTTCGGCGCCACCCACTGTGTGTAAACACAGTGGCTCGGTCGTGAGCCGTCCACTGTGTTAACACACAGTGGCTCGGCTCGGTACCCCCGATTTCCTATTATTATTTTTTGTAGTTTTTTTTTATAATATTTCTTTTTTTAATATATATAAAAGTATATATATATATATATGTTTATGTATATTTTTATATGTATATATATATATATATATTCACTGCCATGACCAAAATGCATACATATACCCTTTTTTTTTTAAAGGTATCCATTGAGTATGATTCAGATGTAGGGATATATATATATATATATATATATATATATATATATATATATATATATATATATATATATATATATATATATATATATATATATATATATATATATATATATATATAAACCTGGTAGGATTTGGAAGCTTGTTTTGAATTATTTTTAACACGGCAGCAGCATTCAATCCTTTATATTTTTTTGTAACAGGAATACACAAGGCCAAAATATGTTTCTTCTTTTGTTTATTGTTGCAGGAATATACACATATAGAAATTTATATATATTTATATATATATAAGTATATATTTTCCAATATATGTGTATACTTATATATTTATAGATATATATAAATAAATGTTAAGACAATAAGGCTGGAAACCCCTATTTTGTTTTGAGATTTTAACATCTAAGCATACAGACCTTAGTCTTTTAACAGCAATATGAATAAGTCTTATTTTTCTTCTCTTTTTTTTTATAGTCTTACAACATGTTTTCTACAGCAATGTATAAATGCTAGTTCCTTTTCAGCTATGCCTAAACAGAGTTCAAAGCAATATTATAGCAGTAAATAAACTATACAAGTAAATATTTAAACCTAATGCATCCCTTTCCTTTTTCTTTAAATTGCAGAAAATAAACAAGATAACAGACAAGATTTAGATGTAGTCTACAGCAACATAATAGGCATCAAAATTTAAGTAAAGTTTACATTGCTTACAGAATATTTAATTACAATGGCCCATGTTTAAAATGGGTGCAATAATACAACCAGTCTCTCATACTTAATGATGAGGACTTGAATAAAAGAACACAGTTCTTCAAACTGAAATAAAAGAAAACATCCTAAAACTCCTTCTAATATTTTCTTGGAAAAACACATGGTATCATTTCTTTTTGCTGTTCTGTATTTGAGTAAAATCTGCAACCAAACAAATCTGCAACTCCTAGATTTTTTATTTTTTTTCCAACAACCTGCATGTAAAATTTTAGGGTTGTGACCATGGGATGCTCACCTCCCAGCCTAGGCTTACCAGAAGCCACCCCCGAGCTTGGAGTATCAAGACCTAGACGGGGTTACAACCAAGCAATACAACAAGCAAAGGGGAAAGGAAATCAACACAAAAGACATTTCCCTTCCTAAGCTGAAACTCCATCACAAAGTGTGATGCCTTACTAGGGTGGAAGTGGACCAAGTACCCTAGGGGAGAAGTCTACTAGATAGAACTTACAGCCAACTCATGGCACCCATGAAAACATAACCAAAAAAATCATCCTTAATCCCTACACCCTTATGACCCCCAAAAAGGCAAACATGCCACATTTGCTCCCCCTTATGACCCCCAAGTGAAATCACACAAAAGAAAGCAACAAGGGTCTCATGGACAAACCCTTGAGATCACTCTCAAAATGAGAGCCTCTCACCCTAAGGGCTGTCAAGCTCCTTCCATCCCCAAGACCCTCCCAAGGAAAGGATGGTCTTGAACACTCCCCAAACACAACAATACATAAAACAGAAATAAACAAGAAAACACATAGATTTTTACAAATACAACACAAATGAAGAGTTACAGCAATTTCCATTCAACATTCTATAACACATTTTTTTTTTTTACATTTACATAAGAGGGAAAAATAACACCAACCTTGACCTGCCAAGGGAAATCTAGGGGAAAGCTTGATGGAGAGCTGCCCAATCCTCAAATCTTTTTTTGCAAATCCTTAGCCCCAAATTTTCTACCCTATAACTGGTTTTTTTTCCAAAATTTCTCCAAAAATCTCCAAGGATGGAGAGTGGGTGATTAGCTCACTAAGCTTTCATTCTTAGCCTAAGAAGGCCTCTCTCACTCCTTCCAACCTCTTGGATAGAGTGAGGGATCCCCCATTGGGTTGGTCTTCCCTAGGTCTTACACACTCCCTAACCTAGGTACCTAGAGAAGGGAAATGGAATGGGGAAGAGGGATTACTCCCTTCAAGAAGGTTATCCTACCAAGGAGGGCACTCCTATAGATGGAATTCGTCCATCTTGGGAAAACCACTTTTTTGGGTGGTTAAACAAGTCCTAAGGAAAAGACACATGGCCAATTTTGGCCTTCACCCATAGGTACCCCATGAGGCCTAATAGAAATGCTCTAAAATTGACTCTAGGAGTTGATTTGACCCTCAGAAAGTCCACCTGAAGTTAACCTACGGGTCAACTCTGAGTTGACCCTCCTTGTGGCTCACTAACCTAGATTTCTTGGTTCCTTCAAGGATAAATAGAAGATATAACAATTAACAAAAAATAAAACTCTCCAAAAAGGTGACATGACAAATTGCCAACACAACATACTACATAGGTGTCAAGTGACACTACAAAATAATTTCACATCACAATACACACGTGACAATTGTTCCTTAAACAATTTAAACAATTCAAGAAATACAATTTACACTCATGCAACATTTTACATTTACAAATAAAATACAATACATACGGGGTGTTGCCTCTCCAAATAGACAACCCCTGGTTTTACTAACGCACATAGGCCTAGGTTTGATTCTCCATAATATTTCCATGGTCACATGGATAATTTCCTGCACATCTCAATTTAAACATTAGTACTTCCCAATAGCCTCATATAATATAAAACACATAATCAGAATACAATACATTCATTCTGCAAAGACTTGTCATTATAAAATATGATTTGTCACAAATCAAAGCAATTCATCATAATCCTCAAAATTTGATCCATCTACAAGATATGCAAACAAATTTCTAACATTATAACAAATCCTGAAATTCAGATAATAACATACATCATCACAATATTACCCTAATCTAGAATCATATAATATTCTATAATCCACAAGGCATAGAAATGGAGCATCAAATATATATCAATATTACCAAAAATCGTGGGACCATATAAAGTTCTATATCCATAGTGTGTCAAAACTAGCATCCAAAATAGTTCTAATATGAAAATAACTGAAGAGATAGGATAGGTCGGGGTAGGGCCTCACAGGTTCATCTCCCGAATCTCCCCCTGCACTTTTGGGAACAGTCCTGCTATGAGGCCATTGGCAACTCCATTGGTTGCTTCTTGATGGTGGATGATGACACTTCCTTGATGGGCCACTCCACCTTTGCTCGCATTTTGGTTGACATTGATGTTGCTTCTCCTCTCCATATAGATGTGGTGCTCATGGTTGGTGATAGACCCTAGACGCAACCGTTGGACTTTGAGGGTCTCTCCTTCCGCTACCGGAAGTGCTTCTCTATAGTACATTTGGCTTCAGACTACTCTACTTAACGATGCAAGGGGGTTGCAACTTGGTGTAAAGATGATACACTTGATCATTTAACTATTTATGTTGCGGAGGAGCTTCCGAACAGATTGGGTGAAGAGTCACCTACTGACCCTTCTGGTGTTCCTTTAGATATTGAGACCACACAACCTTGTTCTGCGGTCCCTCGACGACCTTCTACAGTTTCTTCGCAACCTCAGGAAGCTACTTGTGTTGGACCTAGTGAGGCTCATGTTCATTATTCTGCAGCTCTCCTGCTACCTATTGTTGATCTTACTGATCCTTTTCATAGGAACCCCCCTCTGAATGATTCTCACCTTGTTGATCCTGAGGACAACATTGCATGGACTGTTGTTCATCGTAGGCGGAAGGGGAGGTCCTTCCCCCCTCCCCCAAACCCTCCCCAATCAAGGTGTGGAAGTTTCTACTCCTTGATTCAGGTCAAAAAATTTTGTAGTTTTGCAGGCCCTTTTGTTTGCTTGCCTAACTGGGTCTGTGTTTTTGGGATGTTGATAGTCTCTGACTATCTTTAAGGGTCGGCACCCTAGTCAACACTACTTTGTAATCAAAAACATTATGGGAGTGGGAGTGGAATATTATCTATCTAGTGCCATGGTAATATTATATACATTATTAATTGAGTGACTAAATAGTAACACTTCTAACCAATGTTTATATAGAATGGGCAAGTGGATGAGTTATGTATTAGGTCAAAGGGATAAAATAAATAATTGATAATTAAACTACGGGGCCTTTATGTCAAGAGTCTATTCAGCACTGCTACAACTATATAAAATGTTATATAGAGAAACTTTTATATTATGAAATATAAGAGAGATTAAGTATAAATAATTTCTCTTGAATAGATCAATATAACAAGCTCTTATGTCACAATGGAGAGAAGTTGTGAAATATTTGTTTCCTTTAGAAATATGGTTCCCTTACTATGAATGTATTTCAAGCCTTTATTTCTAAATAAAATTTCAATTATATTTTGTGTTTATCTTTTACAATCATTTGTATATTAGATGTTTGAAAAATATCACTCAAAAAAATATTTCTAAAAATAAACAGTAACAAGTCTTATAAGAAAATCTTATTGTAGATATTTCATGTTAATTTTACAATTTTTCATCACTCTATTATAACATCACAATACTATTGTTTTATATCATAATTTTACACTAACTTTAAGTATCAAACATATAATTCATATATAGTAATAAACTTATTCTGCATTATTACCTAATTACAAGGTACTTATATTGGGCAAATAAGCCATTAAAATGAAAATATGTAAGTAAATAAATATGGATACAAATCATTTTTGCATATATATGTAATCATCAAAAAGTGTGGATACAACACAAGGGACCACTGTTCGCTGATAATTATGATTTATAGATTTTAAACTGCTAAAAATACTTACTCAGTTATGCTTGATTATTTATATCTAGATCTATTTTGTGTATTGAAGATGTAGTGAAGACCACATTTGTTTTCTTTGATAAATTTCAAAGGTAGATTTTGAAAGTAAAGGACCCAAACCCATGTGTGGTAGCAAAGATCATCTGATATTGAAGCCCGTCAATTTATAAACAAGGACAAACAAAAGAGTCCAACATCAAAGTTGCAACAGCTAAGACACTAAAATAACAGCAAAAAGATGGCAAAAAGAAAGCAGAAAAGCACATTGCTGAGACAGATATCTGTCCATGGAACATACAGCCCTCAAAAAAACAATAAAACAATAGTTCTTGACTGTTAGAGATTAATGCACAACTGAATGTCCTTGCAATTTGGGAGTCATTAGAGTTTGAATAGGTGTCTATGTGGAAATGTAGACCTATGCTGTCCTTATTTTTGTTTACTGGTTGATAACATTCAGTTGTCAATCAGCTCTAATTAGTTGTCAAGTTTAATAACAGTTTTATAGGAAGTAATTGAATCATCTTGTACTTATAAATATGTAAGTTTTGGATGAATAAATCAATAAAGTTTACAGCAGTTTTGTCATGCTCTGTTTTTTGTTATATTCTTTTCCTATTTTTTCCTTGCATCTCTCTTTTTTTTATATTAGCATGCTGCTTCAAGCTGTGAAGCTACAAAGTACCCTGGCTTCCCTCTAATACAATATTTGCTAACTACTTGAAATGGATTTCCTTCCTATTCATTCTCCCAGTGGTAAACCTACAATCCACAGAATGTGACAAAGTACATGGGGTCATTTCATCTTCTTCCAAATCTTTGTTTTATTAGAATCTCTTCTTTGCTTTACCTACTCTAGAGTACGATCCCCCCAATTTTGTTTTCTCCTTTCTCAATGCAGGACTGGGTGGATTGATAGCTCTTTCTACCAGAGAAGGTCCACCCAATTCATCATGGGCATCCATGTTGAACCTGGAAGAACTTATTTTCAACGGGCTAAGCCAATGTATTTGGCAATGAGCCTTCAGTTGACCTGTCAATTCGGGAACAAAAAAATCACAAAGACAAACCCAAATATCATATAAACAAAATCAGATCGACATTGTAGCATTTCAAGCCAACTGTCAGTGTCTACCTCACTTTCAAGTAGGCTCATGTCATTAATAGAAAATATGTACTTTTTGTGGATTGTCTCAACTTTATTAATTTTTACAATGAGAGCAATATCATAAGCTGAAATAAAGAAAAGGCTTATAGCCCGAGACCACAAAACTTTCTAGCTCATAAATCTAGATAATAGAGAGATTCTGACGACTTGCTGTGAGGGCGTTTTACCATCATTATTTACAACAGTAGACCAGCGGATATTTCTTCACTCTATAAAACATAGTTACATAGGCCATTGGTTAATAAAAAACGGAGTTTTTTTAAGAGGAAATTCTGTTTTAACACTTGAGGAAACTATGTTTGTATTAATACTGAGACCAAAGCCAATCAAAATACATGAATGCTTCATCTTGCAAATTATTACTAATGTAAATAAGATAAAAGATCAAGATCATGTAAGGAATGACTACTCAGGAAAATTAGTCATTAAAGAGAACACAATTGAAATTTCAATAAAACTATAATTCATTAAAGGATGATCATTGTTTACATCTTCATTAAGTTTGTTATTATGGGAGCTTCACCAAGATGCTGATAACACCCAACTCATTCTCAAGTTAGTTACACGGGGGACAACCATCCAGATAGGATGCATCCTGCCCATGCTTAAATTACATAAATTCAGGAATAAAGAAACAATAGTCAATAAATAGAGAATCTCGGATGTTCTGGGGCATCTTGTAAGCCCTGAAATCTAAAGTCGACATCTGAAGTATTCGTTCCAGAAGCTATGAAATCATTACATATGCCTGAAAAGATAAAAACATAAAAAATCAAAATGAATATACGACGAATATTACCTAAGTGAGAGTCAAAATAACTGCAAAGTGAATATTTCTCTGAGGTAAATGGCCTACGCATGTATCAAAAGATTGATTGCATTACTTATGTTTGCCCCGCATCCACATCTTTGTGTTCAACATGTTGACTACTGTTATGAGGCATTGTCAGATTGCCCTTCCATGAACTTGCACCATTCTCAAGTCCTGCAAAAGAAGTTGTTTAGTAAATTTAATGTGATGCCAAAGCCTGGTCAATTAAAATATCCAGTAATTCAGTATTAGAAGTCTTCAAAACTGGAACTGCATTTATGCTCAACTGAAACAGACCCATAATCATTCACAAAAACAAGCAATAGCAACCAACAAGGATAACTATCACGTGCTAGTACCAATTACTGCATCCAACATCCAGAACGTAGTGAATAGATAAGCAATTGTATTTTCAGAAAGGGATATATGATCCTTTTCAAAAAGAAAATAGAGAAGAGGATATTAATATTTCCTTTCACATGAAAGTGATTATAATGGGCTACAAGGTGTAAACAAGTATGAGAAAATCCAAAAAGCTTTGAAAAATAGGTAATATTTTAAGTTCCCTGGAGAGACCATCACAAGCAGAAACGAGGGTGATACAACAGACTCGCTACGAACCAATCTAGAAACATTCATGAGACTTTCTGGAGAGTGTTTTTCAAAGGCAACAGCCACATACAATGACTTTCTACCAGTGAGTGGCATCCCCCATGATATTTCTTCCATGAATAACTGCTTATTAAATACAGATCAATGAAGATTGACTCGAAACTACACAATTAAATCTTATAAATCATCACACACCTTTGTCTTCCATTTTATTGACCTTCTATGGCCCCTCCTTGGACAACTATAGAGGAGCCACATAATTAAAAATTTAGAAAAATGTAGTTTATCCATTTCACTGTTATATTATGTTATTCCTAACGTTTGGTTATTAATATTAAAAAATTCAATTCACTTAAAGATTTTGTGTTGTTTCATACCAAGAATTGGTAAAATCTATATAAAAAATATTGTTCCGTAGAAATTGAGATAAATCATCATTTTTAAAATGGAAAAAATATGTTTTGAGGAAATTTTGAGAAAAATAGCCAATGGGCAAGTACTAGCCACTATAATTATTCCAGCAATGCGGATACCACTTTGGAGCCTAAATATACCATTCCAAGTTACCAAAATTGCAAATAAACTACTATTTATTAAAATAAAATAAAAAAATTCAAGATTTAAATTGCAGGTGTTCCATCAAGTCGGCTTCTCCAACTTTATCATGATAAAGTATAAACACAATTAATTGTGGTTTTGCATAAAATCATGTAATTCACCTCTAGCAAAATAATTCATGATATATTTGATCAGATTTCCAGTGTGATTTTCAGACAATTGGCACCCTAATGGCATTTGACAGTACAAAATTATTTTTCAACATCAATTTTGCACCTACATTGAACTGACCAAGTTTCAGCCTCCAAATACAACAATTGTTTTTTAATTGCCTCCTTTTAATTTATAATATTTCCAGCAGTAGAATACTAATATGAAAAAGGCTTATGGCCTAACCTTAATGCCAAACCATGAGCTTTCCTGGGTTTGGGGTTAGGGCTGGTTTGGTTTTCTTTTCTTCTTTTTATATATAAAAAGAAAATCCTAACCCCAGTGTTATTATAGTGTTCTAACCCTTGCCATAAATGCTGAAGCTTTTTTCAAGATTTAGGGTTAGAGTTGGAAAAATAAAAATTGTTACTAAAAACTCTTTGTTAGGTTTTTTCTGTTACTAAATAAACTCTAATGCTAGTTAAGTTTTTTTTTGTGGTTAGCAAATATGCCTTAACCCTAACCTTATATGTGAAACTTTCTTAGCATTTAGGGTTAGGGTTGGGATTTTTTTTGTTACTAGAAAACTCTAATGCTAGTTAAGTTCTATTTTTGTGCTTAGCAAATACTCTAATGTCCTTTTTCTGTATCACCTTATATTTTGCCCTAAATTCACAAATCCAATTAAACAAGGAACATAATATAGTTAGAGATATAATTTTCGCCCAAGGATAAGATAAGATAAATCTGTGTTGGAAACCTGCAATCATCTTAGACAAATATTGAAGATATAATCCATAAGATAAATCTATTACTAGGGTTAAAAACATATAACAATACAAATCTACTATGTGGAGTTCAACCTTAGGGCATGGGATAAGGAGACATGATGGGGTGCCCAAAGGGATCCTCTACCCCAGGCCCAAGAGCGGATATCCCATCCCTCTTGGCCTCATGTGGCCTTCTGCTATCTCATATGAGGTGGTGTACCCAGTGAGACATCCACAGCCATTCTCCCTCATCATGCCATCCTTCACCCTCTGATGATTGAGACTCCCTTGGGTTCATCCCAACAATCGATCAATGTAGAGGTTGAAGGGGTAGCTGCAATAGGGTGCCCCAAAGTGATCCTCTACCCTAGGCCCGAGAGTGGATATCCTATCCCTCTTGGCCTCATGTGGCCTTTCACAATCTCATATGAGGTGGTGTGCCTAGTGAGGAAACTATAGCCGTTCCTCCTCGTTATATTCCCTTCTTCCTCTTGCCATGATTGATTGTTGCTATTTGGAAATCATATTAGTTATGTCTAGCATGCAAGGTGATTAAGTGCAGAGATATATTATATTAGTAAATAAGAATTTGTGCGTTATTACTGCATACATCAGGAATATATATATTAGACAATTATTCATGCGTTGCAGTGTACCACAAAGAATAAGAATGTTACTGCCTGTAACTTAATGACAACTCTGATCTGATCTTATGGCTGATCTGATGTTATTAGATGCTTCTTGTTTTCTTCCCTTGATCAATGCCCTTCCTTTCATGTTAGATTTGCCTTTTATACCCTTCCATCGGTGGTGGAGGGTTATGATCTTTCCCACAGATGTGACTGTTGGTAAGAGAAACGTCCCTTGCTGTTAACCGCTGCCTTTCCATAATTAATCCTTGTGTTGAGGCGTCTGTTTTTACTTTAATAAATCGATCCTCTCTAATCATTGTTGCTTATTCTAACTAATTCTTAGATGTGATCACTGTCACTAAGGGAGGAGGATCAATCCATACAAGCAGATATTATTCAATGTATAGTAATCGTTAGTATATACGGCCTGCTGTAGAGCACAGATTGTTGCTAGTATCATTATTATCGCTGGGAGAGGGAAATCGTGAAGTCTTACTCATTGTAAGACAATTTCCCGATTGCAAAAAAGATTCTGTTCAATGTTTCGGTCTA
Source organism: Cryptomeria japonica (assembly GCF_030272615.1). NCBI lineage: Eukaryota > Viridiplantae > Streptophyta > Pinopsida > Cupressales > Cupressaceae > Cryptomeria > Cryptomeria japonica. Next base: position 265,468,599 of record NC_081412.1, read on the forward strand.
GTGTCATGGAGGGGGCATGACAAATACACCTTCATTCTACCCCTTATATGTGAAACTTTTATAGCATTTAGGGTTAGGGTAAGAATTTTTTTGTTACTTAGAAAACCTAATACCAGTTTCAAACACAAAAAAAAAACAGCAGTTGGAGTTGGCAAATATGCCCTCCACCCAACCTTAAATGCTGAAATTTCTTCCATTGTTTAGGGTTAGGGTCAGAGTTTTTTGTTAGTTTATACCCAAACCCTAACTGTAACCGTAAACCCTGAAATAATAGGATTTAGAGTTATTTTTGGTTTAGTACATATGACTAACCATAACCCTAAACCCGTCAGTTATGCAAGGTTTGCAGTTAAGGTTAGGGCATACTTGCTAAGCCAAAAAAACTTTGAATTTTAGCAATTGTGTAACTAAAATCATTTGCAAGGAATCAAATAAACACAGCAGCAAAACTTCAGTTCTTAAGCCCCTCTATAGTGTCAGGCCCAAGAATGTAATACAAAAAAAGATTTGACACATGATTGGAACTTGGACAACCATGAAAAATATTCAATGAAATCTCATTCCATTCAATCAAAATGTACATATTTAACCATATTAAACTGAATGTTCAATTCATCTTCTAGATGACTATTCAACTTCTAACGTAGCTAGGAAATATAAAATATAAATTATTATCCTACTAGTAGGATTATGTACATTATTATTACATCCAACCTTAATCCATAGGGGCAGTGGTAAAACCATTGTTTTTGTTGAGTATTGAGCAACTTGTTTATGGCACCTCTTTTTCATGATATGAAGCTCCAACGTTTTACAAAAGGTTTTGCATAAGTGATTCCCTTCTACAGTTTTTCAAGCACAAAGATAGGGAATTGGTATTTAGACATGAATTTGTTTTCTCAAGTTGAATCAGCTTTCCCTGATGCTATATCCCATTTTGAGATAATACCACACCTATTTGCTATTAAAATTTTCGCCACCGTGTTCTTTCGAGTGATGAAACTTGTAAAAGGAGGCTGTTCAACTTCTTTGTCACTTCTATAAGTGAAAACTGAAGAATACAAATTAATGGTGCCCATGAGCAGTCCAATGTGTGACAACTACGTTGTGTGACCTGAACTCTGGATAACCCAGGCTGATTTCACCCATGAATAACCCAGAAGTGTGCTAAAGTATGCACTAAATGACCTGACTTTCTATCAAGCTGAAAATGTGAACCACTTGTTATCCACAATATTGACACAAAAAATTGTTCCTATGGTAGAAAAAATGTAATCACCACCCCTACTAATTTTTTTTGACAACATAAATCACAACATAAACTTGCAATGATTGAACATACAGCTGTGATAAAGTACTGATTACGGATGACAATGCTGATGTTATGTTTGAGGTAAACAAATGTGATTACAAATATCATGCACCCAAACTACCCAGCAATTGACGAATAATGTGATACCTTGAAAGAATGGAGTAGACAACTGGAACAAGCCTGATATGTATTGAAAGATGAGCTGCAACAAGACTGTTATCACATGTTTGCTGATGTAAAGTGATCAATCAGATTGAAATCTCCACTGATGAAACTCTGTGCACACTGGAAAGGAAGATACCAATACTCCTCAATACTCCCTATAATGTAATACACCGATTTTCATCACCCAACAGTGCCAAACTCACTTCATATCATCCAGAGGAGTGAATAATAAGCTGATTATAGTGTTCAAAGAAGAACAAGTCTGTAGTAATACTATGACAGCAGGTTCAACACCATCATAACTCCTCCATAGAAGCAAGTCCCATGCCCAGTGATACACAACCTAAAAACATACCTTCCCAACTGCTTTTTACACACTCCAACACATCACAACATCACCTTATGAGATTGCAGGTATGAATAATAACCTACAGCAATCGACTTGCAACTCTGATATATTTATTAGAGCACTGTTATTCACTGCCCAGCATCAAACAAACACTCAAATTCATGCCCTAGCAACAACAAACTCCTCCAAAGAGAATATACTTATAGTCATGAATATCTCTTCAATCAAGCTCCAAACAGTTCCTAACAATGCTGGAAGGGTTGAATATCAGACTGAAATCTCTGATTATAAAGGTACAGATCTGCAACTTAGAACAACAAGTATGAAAACTCAGGAAATGCATCATAACTTCATAGAATCAACAAAACCCACACCAAACCCTTGTCGAAACTCCTTAAACAGATAGGGCAACTCAAACCCTCAACAAATACGGCCCAAAAATTAGGCAATGAGACCTTGAGATGTCACACTATCCTCCAAGTGCCTACCAGAAAGGTAGGCCAGCTTCAATATTTTGTTTATTCCTGAAAACTTGTCAAAATCCCTTCAAAATGGTCTAAGGAGCTCAACAAATGCCATCACAATGAACTATGTCTCTTTCAACAACTCCTCCGAACTTAATGAGCATAGTAAGGCCAGCTAGGGCACGTGAGCAATCCTCCAATTTGAAAATTGCAACAAAACCACTCCAAAACTCTACAAACATCACATCATATTAATCAAACCAAAACTTCAACATATACCAGCAAACCTCAAAGTCTCTGCAGAAAACAACAAACTACATTGAAACTCCAATGTAAATTTCTGAAGTGAAACCACCATAAGACCAGCTAGGGAGGATCTTTCACCGCTGAAACCAGCAAACTCGAGAGGGTTTCATCCTCAAGGGTTTTTGCAAAGAACACAAGTTCCTTCCAAAATGCAAAAGTAGAATCAAATTCATTAACAACAAACAATGAGCCCTCAACCTCCTTTTATAACTTATTGAAGCAATAAATTATTGGTTTTTTTCTTATTTGCTTCCAAACAGCTTTTATAAAATAGATAATTTAACTTTATGAAGCACTTTTCACCTTTCTGAGGAATAATAATGTTTTCTCATGAATAAAATCCCTTTTCGAAGGCACCCATTAAAAATAGCTTTCAACACCTTTACAATGAGCTATTACACTTAGTTGTCCCTTTTTAATATTTCCAACATTAGACAACTTAAGTGAAATATTAGTTAATATAACAAAGTTGCAGAAAGCACCCAAACGATATAATTTTGCAATTCAGATCACACCAAAGTGATATTGAAAACTAGGGACGATAATCGGAGGCAACCAAGTGACTTTCTAGAAATAGCTTGCTCCTCCAAAAAGTTTGGAGAGCACCCAAAAGGTTGGAAATCAATTCTAAAAGCATCAAAGAGCTCCATCTAACCAACTAAACTCAAACCCAAGAACAATTGCTCTGCAACACTAATCAAATGCTTCTCCAAGAACGTTATAGTTCTCCCTAACTAACCAATTAGCCTCCAAAAGACTTGAAAATTGACTAAATGTGCACAAATTGGCTAAGTGCCAAAAAGGGCACGTTACAAAATATTGTTGAAAATGAAGATATGTGACCTCGCTCCATGCATAGTCATCAAAAACCCAAAAAGTAGAGAGAATCTCAAGTGCTCAAGTGCTGTGAACATTACTTGCTGAGATGTTGCAGCAATATGCTTGAATGACATATCCTCAATATATAATTTGAGTAGTCTCCAAGTACCCATGCTTGAAGAACTTCAAATCTTGATGTCTCTAAGTACTATGCTCAAAGAATGCAAAATATGAAATTTGATGTTCCCCCCTATAAGATGAGAGTGGAGAGCTACTACAAAATCCCCCCTTTGAAAGAGAACAAGATATATGAACTTGTGCATAGAAATGAACAACTCAAATACACCCTCTCAAGTTTTCATCACACATCTCCATTAAGCCACCCTTTTGGGTTTTCAACTTAATGGGAAGAGCTAGAAAGCCGCCCTTTGAACTTACAACTTGTTGTGATGTATTCACACATCACCCCATTGCAAATGGGGACCCCTACGTTTTTTGCTTTCTGGGGTTTGTTTTCTAGGTCTTTTAGGGTCTTGCCTGTTAGCCTTTGCATGATGAGTGTTGCCAGAGGGATCAATGGATAGCAGGCTCTGCTCGAGCTAAGATGAGTCAGTAGATGGGTTTCTTTCCAAGTCTACTTTAAGCTTGGTTTTGCTGGCAGTGTCCAATTTGAGTTCGAGGAAGTCAGTGAGTGGTTGAGCAAATTTGGCTAAGACAGGGAAGGAATGAATCAAGGATCTAGCCTAGAACAAAGTCAAGCCAGTTTGAGGGTGAATCGAGCCAAGAATGTAAATTTCGCTCCTGACCCTTCCAAAGGGTCCAGAGCCAAATTCATATTTCCTCTATTTTGCTTCTTAGCTTGACCAAGTTAGGAACTTCTAAGGCCTGGTTTGGTAGGTTTTGATACATATTTGCCTTGAAGAGGAATTTTTGGACCTCAAGATGATGAAAGTTCGCCTCAAATGAGGATTTCGCTCCTGACCCTTCCAAAGGGTCCAGAGCGAAATCCTCCCTTTTTGCCTTCCTTTGGCCTTAAAACCTAGTCTGACCTTGCCTGGACCCAATTGAGTGATGGAATATCTTGATAGTGAAAGAAGGAAGTTGATTTGATCAAGTTTGGTGGAGAATGAAGTGAAACTAAGTGAGAAGCTAGCCAAGAGTGGGATTTTCGCTCCTGACCCTTCCAAAGGGTCTAGAGCAAAAATCCCCTTAAACATCAAATTCTCACTTGTCAAGGCCAGGACCATAGCTTCCTTAGGCATAGTAAGGGCAATTTGATACGTTCTAGCCCTAGGGAATGATTGATGGTGGATGAGATGAAGGATTTTGGTCAAAAATGTGAATTTCGCTCTTGACCCTTCTAGAGGGTCCAGAGCGAAATTCTTGAAAACTCTCATTTTTCCCTTGGCTAAAGTCAGGATCTTGATGGAGATTCGTGAAGAAGGATCTATGTTTGCCTCTCAAAGAGAATTGGAGTTGAAAAGGTCAAGAGTCAAGCCCAAAACATGATTTTCGCTCCTGACCCTTCCAAAGGGTCCAGAGCGAAAATCTTGGTAGCTCTCATTTCCTTCCCAATTTTGGCTAAGTGTTGGTTTCTAGGGCATGTTGGGGGATGAATTGGTATGTTCTTGCCTTGAGATGGAGTTGATTGATTTTGAAGAACAAGATTTCGGCCTAAAGGAGAATTTCGCTCCTGACCCTTCCAAAGGGTCCAGAGCGAAATTCATCATAAACTTCATTTGCTACCTTGTTTGACCTTGAAACCTTCTCCCACAGGTGGAAAATGATCTAAGTTTGCTTCTTGAAGTGGTTTGAAGTTTGAAAAGTGAGTAATCTAGCCTAGAATGAGATTTTCGCTCCTGACCCTTCCAAAGGGTCCAGAGCGAAAATCCTCTTAAAGCTCATTTCCTCCTAAGTTTGACCAAATTTTGATTTGTAGGGCATCTTGAAGGGAAGGATGGACATCTTGTGGCCTTTGGAAATGTTTGAAAGCATTGAAATGTAAAGGATTTTGGACCAAAAGATGAATTTCGCTCCTGACCCTTCCAAAGGGTCCAGAGCGAAATTCCTAAAAACACATATTTTTCCATTGAAGGAGGTTTAGTCCTTGGTTTTTTATGGCGTGGATGGAAGTGAGATAGCATGTCTTTGCCTCTTGAGGTTGTTTTGAATTGGAGAAATGAAGAATTTAGCCCAAAATCTTGATTTTCGCTCCTGACCCTTCCAAAGGGTCCAGAGCGAAAATCTCTCTAAGATGCATTTCCTTCCTTATTTGACTAAAATTTGATGTCCAAGGCATGATGAGAAGGAGAATGAACATGATCTTGCCTTTAAGAGTGTTTGGTAGCTATGAAACTGAAGGATTTTAGCCAAGAAAGGAAATTTCGCTCCTGACCCTTCCAAAGGGTCCAGAGCGAAATTCCTTACAAGCCTACCTTTTGACCTTTCTTAGGCTTAAAACCTTGTTCCTAGGGCGAAGAAAGGTGAGATTCTACCTTGCAATGAAGTTTCAAGTTGAAAGAATGATGATTTTTGGTCAAGAATGAGATTTTCGCTCCTCACCGTTCCAAAGCGTCCAGAGCGAATTTTCTCAAAACCTCTCTTTGCTATCAATTTTGTGCTAGATGAGTGAGGGCTAAGGTAAAATCAAGAAGGAGATGCCCCTGAGAGTGACTTCAAGTTGCTAGAAATCATCGAAGTTGAAGGAATTGAGCCAAGTTAAGATTTTCGCTCCTGACCCTTCCAAAGGGTCCAGAGCGAAAATCCCAAGTTCACCTACTTTCTTTGCAAGGCAAGATTAAAATTTTGATTTTTATGGCCTAGAGAGGAGTGAGGCGAGGTGTCCTAAGTCTTGGAGGTGATTTGAAGTTGAAAGGATGGAGAAATAACCCTAAAACAAGATTTTCGCTCCTAACCCTTCCAAAGGGTCCAAAGCGAAAATCCTAAATCTACATATTCCTTTAAAATTTGTGCCAAACCATGCCTAGACCAAGGTGAAAAATGCCCTTGAGATTGCCCTTGAGTTGATTGTTGTCTCCAAAAATGATGATTTTGGGCTAGAGGAAGAAATTCGCTCCTGACCCTTCCAAAGGGTCCAGGGCGAAAATTCTTTAATCACCTTTTCTCCTTGCAAAATCAAGTCAAACTTGGGTTGGATGAGAGAAGAGAGGTGTTTCCTTGCCTTGTGAGGTGAATTCAAGATGAAATGATGGATGAACATGCTAGAAAACTTGAAAATCACTCCTGACCCTTCCAAAGGGTCCAGGGCGAAATTGTGCAAAACCTATCTTTTCCCTCAATTTTATGCCAAATCTAGTGTGGATCAAGATCAAAGAAGGCCTTAGGAATGACTTTGACTTATCAATGATTATCAAATTTGAAGGATTGAGCCAAAAAGTGATTTTCGCTCCTGACCCTTCCAAAGGGTCCAGAGCGAAAATCTTAAAACTACCTATTTTCCTTGCAAGTCTAGTCAAACGTTAGGTTTTCATGGCTTGGATGGGTGCGAGGAGACATGTTCTTACCTTTTGAAGTTAATTGGTGTTGAAAAATGATGGAAATTCGCCCAAACCAAGGATTTTGCTCCTGACCCTTCCAAAGGGTCCAGAGCGAAAATCCTAGGATCACCTACTTTCTTTGCAAGACAAGTTAAATTTTTTATTTTTATGGCCTAGATAGGAGTGAGGCAATGTGTCCTTAGTCTTGGAGGTGAGTTCAAGTTGAAATGATGGAGGAATGAGTCTAAAACAAGATTTTCGCTCCTGACCCTTCCAAAGGGTCCAGAGCAAAAATCCTAAAACCCATCATTTTCTCCAAAATTTGTGCCAAGCTAAGCCTAGACCTAGGTAAGATAAGCCTTAAGATTGCCCTTGAATGGATTTTGGTCACCAAAAATGTAGATTTTGAGCTAAAACAAGGATTTCGCTCCTGACCCTTCCAAAGGGTCCAGAGCAAAATCCTAGATAGGTCCTGTCCTTGGCCATGATTTTGAGCGAATTTTCCCTTTTAGGCCTTCCGGGGATCAAGCAAATGTTGTCAAGTTGAAAGATCGATCCAATTGAGGGAGTCAAGGGGAGACAGAGTGAGAAGAATGGAATTGAGTGAGGGAAGACAAGCTAGGAATGAATTTCGCTCCTGACCCTTCCAAAGGGTCCAGAGCGAAATTCTTCAAATCAACTATTTTTCCCTTGTGTGAGGCCAAGACTTTGATTCTTAGGGCGTGGTTGAGGATGGAAGGATGTTATTTAGCCTTGCAAGATAGATTGGAGTGAAGAAGATGAAGGATCAAGCTTAAAAATTGAATTTCACTCCTGACCCTTCCAAAGGGTCCAGAGCGAAAAACACTAAAACCATCCTTTTCTTCAAATTTTGTGCTAAGTTAGGCCTGGACTAGGGTGAGAAAAACTATTTGGAATGCCTTGGAAAGATGTTTGACCTTCAAAAGTGCGAATTTTGAGCTAAAATGAGAATTTCGCTCTTGACCCTTCCAAAGGGTCCAGAGCGAAATTCTGGATAGGTCCTGTCCCTGGGGAGAACCTTGAGCAAACTTCATTTTGATGTCTTCTTGTTGATGGTTTAAGGTATAAAATGCTATGTTAGAATAAATATATTATGTGTCCTTAATCATCTTATGGTTTGTCTTGTTGATGAAAGAAGACCAAGGACGACCTCCACAGGACCAGGCCAGATCAAGGACGACCTCCACAGGACCAAGCCAAGACAAGGACGACCTTCTCTAGTCCAACATTCCAAGGAAAGGTACATCATCCATCCTGCACATCAAAGACAAAGGAGGTTAGAGCGAGGGTCCGTTGGAGAAGCAGACAGTTTCAAAAGAGTTAACTAAAGTTAGCTTCTCAGCATCACCAAATTGAACATCAATCAAGTGTCGGACAAGGTGGTGTCCCAGTCATCACTCCTCCATGTCAGATTGGTCCACCCCAGCGTGTCCAAATTCAATGTAGCTGGCTCATCAAAATGGCACAAACTTCGATGTACCTACCATGGTTATCCATTGGTCGATTATTCCAAAGAAGACATATGTCCAAATAATGCAATTATTTCATTGGTCAGAATTGAGTTTGTTGTAAAAAAACCCTAATTAGGGTTTTCATTGTAAAATCTCGGCCATTGATCTCAATTTGATCTTAGCCATTGAATTGTATTGAGGGCGCTATATAAGTCCTAGCTCCTCATTTGTAAAGGGGAATAGTTAGTCAATGGTTAGGTAATAGAGAATAGTTAGTAAATAGTTGATAGTCAGTGAATAAGTAGTAGAATAGCGAATAGAATAGCAATTAGAGTAGGCTAGGAAGAGAAGACAAGACATTGTTGCCTTAATTGTAAAGACTTCTTTTTCATTGAAGATATGGTGAAATATGTCGTTTCGTTGCAATATGCATGGTCTCTTGTTGAATCTTCATTTTAGATGATAGATAATTAAATTGAATGAAAGAAGTTGTTGAATGCACCTGTGTGGAATCCGTCTAATCCATACCACTAGCCTCTTACTGATTGTAAGTGCGCCCTGCGTGGTCAACTGGCATAAAATGAGCTTAATCTCAAGTTGTTACACGTCTATTGTTCATGCATTAACTTGAATGATGATCAGTATCTAATGGTGTCCTATTTGAATATATTTGAAGCATCCCCCAGAAGATCACACTGAGTTGGTGTTGAATTGTTCAACTTGATGGTGAGACACAGCCCAGTAGGACTCCACCTAGTCGTTCATCCATCTTCTCGCATTCTAGGTAGTACAGTAGACTTCCTGAACCCTGCATCTTTTGCCATTTGTTTGTCTTCCAGTTAGTTAATAGGACCTGTGATTCCAGCAAATCAGACGTTTAGGTCATCAAGTGTAAGTCCCCTTGTGATTCCAGCAAAATCACATCATACCACAGAGAGCTTATCCACGAGTAGAGAACCTGTTGTGACCTTTTTCACACATCGCCCCATTGCAAATAGGGACCTTCTCTTTTCCTGCTTTCTAGGGTTTTTGTTAGTGTCCTGTGACCTTTTGCTGCAGTTTCACCAAGCCTTGTCCAGTTCAGAGCATTCCAGGCCCTGACAATTGAAAGTTAGTTTTTGCAAGTTATGTGATTCCGAAGTATGAACAACCCCAGAGTGCTTAGAGAGACCAAAGGACAAAGATCGCAATTGATTTGGACGAATTTGGACAACTTTCTATTTTTAGAAAGTTTGCTTTTTTTGCTTTTTCCTATTTTTTTGGAAGTTTCGTTTTTGGCCTTTTTAGCCCGATCCCCGATATGGCTATTTTTAGAAAGTCTTCCCTATTTTTTAGGGATGTCTGCTTTTTACTTTTTCGGAATGGGAACCTAGGGTTTACACTTGTACTACTGACCAGCTTCGACTGGAACTCGAAAATTCCAAGTTTTGACCTAAAAAGTTGAATCCCTAGATTTTAGGCTTTTTGCTTTTTTCGGGATGCAAACCTAGGGTTTACACTTGTACTACTGACCAGCTTCGACCGGAACTCGAAAATTCCAAGTTTCGACCTAAAAAGCTAAATCCCTAGATTTTAGGCTTTTTGCTGCTTCACATGATCCACCTAGGCATGGATTTCAAATTTCAAGTTAATCCGATTAAATTAGACTAAATTGTGAAATTTTGAAATTTCTCTGAAAATTATTCTAAGTCTGGCTAACAAGGGTTTTGAAGTATTTTGCAGGTTCAAACCCCACCACGATGCAAGAGAGGCCACGAAGGAGCCTTGCCTGAAGTCTGCCATGTTTTGGGAGGTCACATGGGTGCTCGCCTCAAAGTCCGCCAAGGCTAAAGGGGTCATGTGGGTGCCAAGTCTAAAGTCCACCAAGGCTAAAGGGGACATGTGGGAGCTAACTTCAAAGTCCACCCCAATGCCTTAGCCAAATAACATCAACAATGGAGGTCATGATGGAGCCCTCTCCAAAGTCCGCCATGCATTTGGAGGCCATGTGGGAGCACTCTCCAAAGTCTGCCCAAGGTTGGGAGGCTAAGGAGGAGTGATCAAAGTCCGCCCAAGCATGTGGGAGCACTCTCCAAAGTTTGCCCTCTTGCGAGCCTCCAAAAGTCCGCCTTGAAGAGCAAAGGTCTAGAAGTCTGCCCATGTTGGAGATGTCTAAAAGTCCGCCATGTTGGGAGGTAGACCAAAACTCCACCAAGATGGGAGAGATGCTTGAAGTCCGCCCATGAGGAGGGATGCCTAAAGTCCGCCCTAGGAGGTGTCTCCAAAGTCCGCTCAAGGTGGGAGTGTTGCCTAAAGTCTGCCTTGCATGGAGCAACTCCAAAGTCCGCCATAGGTTGAAGAGGCCATGGTGGCCAACACTCCAAAGTCCGCCATGTATGTGTAGGGTGCATAGGGGTGTAGCCTAAAGTCCGCCCAAGCATGCCAAGTGATGAGAAGCCAAGTCTAAACTCCGCCATAGGTTAGAGAGCCATGAGGAGGTGTCTCCAAAGTCCGCCCAAGGTGGGAGAGATGATAGAAGTCCGCCCAAGTTGGGGACACCACCAAAGTCCACCCAAGATGAGAGACCACCAAAGTCCGCCCAAGATGGGAGCCGCCACCAAAGTCCGCCCAAGATGGAGGTCATGCAGGAGCCCTCTCCCAAGTCCGCCAAAGTAAGAGAGCAAGGTAGGAGGTGCCAAGTTTAAAGTCCGCCAAGGGTAAAGAGAGCCATGAGGAGAGACCTTCAAAGTCCGCCCCATGCCTTAGCCAAAATTTCACCATGTAGGAGCAAAGGCTAAAGTCCGCCCCATGCCTTAGCCAAAAATTTCGCCTTGAAGAGAGCCATGAGGAAAGGTCTCCAAAGTCCGCCATACCTTGGAGAAGATGGAGATAAATTTCAAAAGTCCACCTACGCATTGAAAAGTCAAACAAAATCAACAAGATGCCAGTGATGTCATGAAAATCCTTCAATATTTCGAACTTAAATCCAAAATAAAAAGTTTTCAAAAGGAGAATATTGGAAGATTGATAAGGATTTCGAACTTAAAACCAAAATGGAAAGTTTTTTTTTAAGAGAATATTGGAAGATTAATAAATATTTCGAACTTATAGCCAAATTGGAAACTTTTGGAAGATATTTTCTTCGAGTTTGGAAACATGACAACACTTTCCAAAAGAATAAAGTTAAAATTGGAAACATGATTTGGAAGATTTTAAGGGTTTCTGATTGAGGATTTAACTTTATTCACAAATACTTCGTTGTAAACTTCATTTCTACACCAAGAAGTTCGAAAATATTAAGGACAGCATAGTAAAATACTTTCAGTTTGGAGTTCATCTGGAGAAAGTTTTGGATATTGCTGGAAGTTGGATAAACTTTTTTTTGACAAAAGTTTCACAGATTTTTGGAGAAAAACAACCAGTATAAGGACGAATTATTGAATCTCTCCTGAATTTTTGAGTATTTTTGAAGGTGAAATTAAATTCATGATGCAGATTTATGTATTTTCTGAGTTTTTCCGGAGTTTGAGAAATGATTTTAGTGAATTCGTTCGAATTTCTAAGGGAGGAAAATCATTTTTTTGGCTAAGTAAGAAACTTTCGGAGTTATAACACTTGGTGTTGGATTGTGATCACAGTTATCTTGAAGGTTGGAGAATTTACATGTGAAAATCCCATTCTCATGGCTAAGTATGAAAATGAAGTGAAATTTTCCAAACACTTTGCCGTTCGCAGCCTCGATTTTCTTTAATCCAAGATAGATTTCTAACTTATTTTCTATTGGTTTTACAGGTCGCAGGAGGAAATAGAAGCGGGATCATCATAGAGATCGCAGTTGGAGTTCATAGGCAAGGTTCATCCGGGCATGAAGATAGCCAAAATTTGGCTAAGTATGGGAAATGTTTCACAAAGAAAATTCCAATTTCCTCAATCATGATGAAGGCATGTCAGGGTATCGAAAAGAAGGACATGATCACAGCGAATGCCTGAACAACTTGATCCCATCCTTTCATATTTGCAAGGGGTTATCTAGAGCTTTTACCCTCCTCCCACGCAACAGAAATTGGCAACTGAAGGCAGGATCATCACAGAAAACACAAATGGAGTTTCGAGCCAAATTCAGAATTGAAGACGAGACCACAAGCAAGGTTCGTCCGAGTATAGAGAGGGCCAAAATTTGGCTAAGTATGAGAAAAACTTCACAAGGGGTTTTCTTCTCCAAATTTGAGGCACTTGAAAGAATCTCAAGGCATCAAAAAAGAAAAGTTCTCAGACTTGGTGAAAATATGGAAAAGTTAGATAAACTTCCAACTTCTTGAAGAATTAAAAAGGACAAGCTCCCAAGCAGAATCAAAAGGCGACAAGAAGGAATCAAATTTCCATACTTAGAAGATTTCTTGACACAAATTGGAGAATTCAAGAAAGACATCCAACACGTTGAGGTGGTGCCTCGTCATTTTCCAACCAATCAAATCGCTCCAAGTCAGCATGTCCAGGTTCGATGAACCTGACTTATCCAGAAGCTTCTAGAAGGGCACACTTCACAATGCAACAACCTTCTATTTTCATTGATGGTTCATATTTAGCAAGAAGGACAAGTGTCCCAAATGTAATTGGTCGAGGGTAGTTAGTTTTGGGAAACCCTAATTAGGGTTTATAGCTTTCAATCTAGGCCCTTGATCACTGTTTGGTCTCGGCCGTTCATTTATTCTTGAAAACTATACGAGGCTACCTCCTCTCATTTGGAGAGGGTGAGGTTTTTGATGTATTGTTGCTTAAGGTCATTTCCAGATAATATATTGCATGTGCGCTGCTTTGTAATCTCTATTATTTGAATGATTTGCATGGTTCCAATTGCCTCAACACTTAGTTAGAATTAGTTTAGATCTGCGTTCATTGTTGTTAATTTGAATGAAGGATTTGATAAGTGTCAATCAATGGTGTATCTCCGCTCATACTTTTGGTAAAATGGATGATTTCCATTCTACCGTGCAAAGTTAGTCTGAGCCCATCCCCTGTGCATCCCAACATCTCGATCATAAGCACAACCCATTGAAGATTGCACCGGCCTTGTGTAGTTGTCCCTAGTGTGGCGAAGCAAGGTTTGGTTTCTCGAGAGCACCCAATTGATACCATCTCCAGAATTTGTAGGATTAGATTAGCCTTCCTAAACCCTATCCCTTTTTTCCGTTCTTTGAAAGTCTAAATCCCAGAAAATTCCAAAAAAAAAGAAGAAGAGCCTAAAATTGCTAAATCCATCTAAGTCCAGCAGTTCAAGATACTTGTCAAACGTAAGTCCCCCTTGAAATTTCAGCATACACTACCCAAGAAGCTATTCCACTAAAGTCGCTTGTTCGCACATATAGACCTTGGAATCAGTAGTGATTTTTCAGGAGAGGATAGAATACCCTCGGGTATCCTATTCTAATGTTTGGTAGATGATAAAACAGACACCAACAGAACCTACATACAAGAACCTTGGAGTTACTCCGACTGATCCTTCGGGCGAGATCTTCAGCAGTCGGGAACTTTGTTCAAGAGAGGATAAGGTACCTTTTAGGTATTTTATTCTGTGTTCGCATGTGCATGAAAAACACATCAACACAACTCAAGTGCTAAAGTTTGATCAACACGAGGCAATATCCATGGCCTCAAATAATATGTATTGAGTTGTATATCTAGCAGTCTCAATCTGTCCATTAACAATATCCCAATACTCTGCGCATAATTATTCTATGTGGAAATTGAGTGCAACTCTACAATTTTCTTGGTAGGTTGTCACTCAATAGTACAAGAATTAGTATTTGCAATGCTTAGTTCATCATCAACGAGATTGATAGTAGCATCTGTATCAAGAATCGATAAAATCAGCAATCTTTCATACCATTGCTCAACAATATATGTAATGTTGAGTTTATTATCAATTAGATCAACAATAGCATCTACATGAAGAGTAGATGAGCTATCATTTGAAACCGTGAATTGGACTCTCCTATAGGATTTTGACGAAAGGTGAGTTTCAATTTGCAAACTGGAATGATCTATCCATCCAAAATACATGTTTTGTTGATTTTGTTGATAGATCTCTGACATGACATTGATTTTTAGAATGTATGTGTTGACCACATTACAGACAAAGGAGGAGATCAAAACAATCATGGGAGGTATGTTCTTGACACCCACAATGATAACATGTTTGGACTTGATGGGTTTTAGACTTTTAGTACAAACTGATTTTGAATGACATCACAACTGATCAATTCACATGACTAACCAATAGGTGAAGACTCGACTATTGCTTTGAATATCTCCAAACACACATTTGATAGGTTTGGATTATTGTGGTATATGAAAATTTACAACACTTGTATAACCTAGACTTTCATATGTTGTTTGTTGGGTTTTATTGTCTCCCAACAAATAGTAAGTGGAGATTCAATAATGGAAGGACTAACAAGTTTAGTATCCATGATGGGTTTTGAGAACACATTTTTTGATTTAGAACCAACATTTTGTTGTGGCACGAGGGGGCTCAACACTGCTTGAAGAAGGAACATGAACATTTTCTACTCTACAACACTTTTATGTGACACAAGAGGGGTATAACATTCTTCTTCAACGACTTTGTCTTTAGTAGTCTTCTGAGTTGAGTTGCTTGAAGGAACATCATTGTTGACAACATCTTTCTTCTTTGTTAAGGCATTGGGTGCTTGTTCTTCTAGTTGATTTCGCAACCTATTGATTTTTTGCCACAACATCTTGTATTGGTTGCAAAACTACATGACTAGAGGCTCGTATTGATGCCAACATTCTAACATTATCTCTACTTCTTGTTTGTTGCTGACATTAATTTGCGAATATAGCATGCCATTGGTGTATAATGTGGACATAATTACAAAGATTACACGCTTCTAAGTTAGGTTCCATCAATAATGCTTGAAAACAATACAAATCACAACACCTTATGGCTTTTGTTGTCAAGTGTAAATGGATCGATTCCCTATCACTTCAAGAGGTTGTCTTTTCTATATACAATTAGACTGATATACCAAACCTCTCAATATGCTCACTTTCCTGATATACCCATCAATGCATGGAAGGTCATCCTTTCAATATACCAATTGGTACGTAAAAGTGACATTAAAACATGTGAGAGTAGAGAGATATGTAGCATATAGGTATTGTGTGAAAAGGATTTGCCCTATCAACAACACTTGATTAGAAAAAATAAATAAGTTCCTCCAGGCCCCGGGACAATCTCGACGGCCTATGGATGGTAGGGCATTTAGTTGCGGATCAAACCGATCTTTAATCATGAATCGGCTTCGAAAGAAAGTTCGAATTAGTTGGAAGAAAGAAAGTTCGAAAGATGCTTCCGAAACCCAGCCCCTACCCGACCCCTACCTTATTATAACGAAAATTTTCTTTAGTCAAGATTCACGTCTGACAATACCAATTAATGGGTAACTAGAGAATTAAAATGAAAATGACAATGTCTTTATTTTGCCTTGGCCAGTTGAAGCCATAGATGTTATTGTGTTGCAGATATATTAGGTGTTGGGTGCAATAGTTCAATCACGATGGCTTGACACAAAAACATGAACCAAAGGCACCTCAAATACCAAATGTTGTGATTGTTTAGGTTTTGCAAAAAATTATTAACTTTGGAACTTTAATATTCTAGAATGGGTTAAATGACAACTTTTAAAACACCCCAACTATTTCAACTTCACTATGAAAATCACTCCCATGACTATATAAAAGTTACTTCAAATTGAAAATAACCATTGAGAACTTTCCATCCTAAATGACTATAAAAAATACTCCCAAATCCCAAAATTTAAAGAAATAGAACTTATTGTTGGCATTGTGTTGGCATTGTGTTGTCATTGATGTCAACCGGTATAGGATGACTACCGGTATAAGAGATGTATATGCAACACTGTCATGGAGGAGTACAGGATGAGATATCTTCGATATTACCTTGTGTTGTAGAATACCAGTAAGGTAAGGGAGCGTATGTCATTCAGATGAATGACCACTGGAGTCACCGGTACACAAGTTAGTGTTTGACTTGTGTGGATGAAATGGATGGGTTACCGGTACAGTCTATCACCGGTAAGGAGAGTATGTCAACTAGTAAGCGAAGTGTTGACAATGAGCAGGATGCTTGGATGTTGTTTGTAATGAAGAGGCAAAATGTTACCTAAATCACATCAACACCGGAGGAGAAGGATGAACATGTCACCGGTACGTTGTGTGGATGCAGAACAACAGGACTCCCACTGGATGAAGATGCAGTCACCATGTGAAGAGATGATTGACAGTGAATGTGCACACACCGGATCACATGTGCCTGTTTGAAGACATGCTGCACAAACAAGGATGCCACATGAGTGCATTGCAGGATGCAGATGACAAAGAATCACTACCACCGGTAAGTGGAGCTTATCTTCTATTATGCAAAGTGTGCATCATAAGTTCTGTAAGATAAGGAAGAAGAGGTAAAGGCAGGTGTTTGAAGGCTCACACCGAATCTACGGGTGAATCAAGGAATACCTCAAGTGCATGAGATCAGGGATATGCACTGGACCGACAGAGAAGGCATGTTGAGTTGCCAGAACAGATGAAGTGTGATGGGTTTGTCACTTTGACAAACCGGTTGAGATATGGTCCGAGCTGATCAGGAAGAAGGCAAGGCTGAGTAGATGCAGACAGAGGAAAATGGTCGGATTGAAGATGGAATCTGTTGAAGGTTGATGACATGGTGTCATCAAGAGTGTTTACCAGTATGTAAGTCCACCGGTAATATGGACAAGTTGCAGATGCAGAAGACTTCCCATCTGATGAAGATGTGCATAAGGTAGGTTAGCAAGAGTGCTGGGCGGATGAGTGTTCCATCGGAAGAGAAGCAGAGTGCAAGGTTGATGACAAACCAGTTTGAGGGTTTGACTGGCAGGGTTAGTAAGACGGTAGATGAACCCGATAATGGAGTTGGTCGGTGATCCCATCTATACCGACACAGATGTTTCAACTAAGGTGGAAGCCGACACTATTGCCACGTGGAGATGAAGTGGCATACATGCACAGGTTGGTGTGTGCGGTCGGTGAAGTGTCGTGTAGGGATAGCTGTTTCTACAGGTGTGCATTTAATATGGAGCCCGTGATTTGTGGATCGGATCAGAGAAGTGCGGCTCGAGAAAGAGTGAACGACGAAGAAAGATCAGGGAGTTGTTGGCACCTGAATCGAAGCAAGGGAAATCAGATTGCAGGAGGACCTCGAGAAGGAAACAACTGAGATATTTATGGCGTTTTGACAGATGCAGGTCCATATACAGGACCATGTTTGCTAAGTTTAGAAAACATATATTGGGAGGCACGTTAATGGCGGAGAAGTGCGGACAATTGTCCTGGAGATCAGATCAAATGAGATCTGATTGGATTTGGTTTGCCTCGGGGTCGAAGAAGGAACCCTAACCGCCTGAATTTTGAATTGTCTTTTGGCGGGAAAACCAGGCTATAAATATGCAAGCCAAAATCATTGAAGGGTGTTGCTGAAGGAGTGAGTGTTGTTGCTGCATGTGAGAGCAAATCAGTCGAGTACTCAACAAGTATTTGAAAAAGTGACTGAGTGTGGGCGAGTGTGAATCAGGTTGAGAGATTCAACCGGCAACGATGAGGAACCGGTAGTCTACAAGTAAGGTTGTGAGAGAAGCATACCAGTGGTGACCGAAGAGTAGCAGAAGAGTGCAGAGTAGTCAAGAAGGAACTAGCAGAAGATAGTACCGATAGAGAGCAGCAAAGCAGTTGAGAGAAGAGGCAACCAGAGAGAGAGAACCGGCAGTGAACTAGACAAGAGATCCAGCAAAGAGATTTGCAGAAGAGTTACAAAATCCATTTGTAACAAGGTTGTTAATTTGTAAATGATTATGTTTTTGTATTCACCGAGTTGTAGCTCAGTGCAAGGGTTGTAGCTCCTTGGGTTGGTACCCTAAATCAGGGGTTGTAGCTCCTTGGATTGGTGCCCTAAATCAAGGGTTGGTGCTCCTTGGGTTGGTGCCCTAAAATAAGGGGTTGGTGCTCCTTGGTTTGATGCCCTAAACATTGTAATCAGAGATTGATTGTGAGGCTGGATTGGAGCAATAGTCTCCAGCAGCATTTTTCATCGAGGTTTTTCCCATCTTGGGTTTTCTTCGTATATGCCGATGTTATGTGATATCCCTCTTGTGTGAATGCATTTGTGATTAGTCTCCTCACTAACCGGTAAGCCTGCATTGAGTTAGATTTGAGAACCGGTATACTCACATAGGATAGTTAAAGGGAAAAGTTTGAGAACCACTGATTCACCCCCCTCTCAGTGGTGCATTGTGTCTAACACTTATTACTTTGATGACTAGCAAGGAAGTCAAGGTTCGAGAAAAGTGAAACATCAACCATGTGAAAAGCCACGATAGTAATGGTAAAAGAATTCAGGTCAGTAAAAGATGTCTTTGTGAGATGCCATGTATAACAAATGGACACATAAAGGTGGCTATTGTGGTGTTGCTGCAATCTTCAAATGCTCTATCAATGCCATCTTTTTCTTTAATCTTCCTTCATTTTACATATACTGCCACCAATAGTCCACTCCTATTTACATGCCCACCCTTATTAAATCAACATATTTGCTTTCAATCCATATCATCAATTTAATGTTATTGTATATAAATGCATGCCACTCAAAGCATAAACAAACATATGCATATCCTACAATTGATCAAATAAGATGGAAAAGGTATATCAGACTCATGGCTCTTGTACTAACCACACTAATTCTATTTAATCTAGTGAGAGATCAGGGTAGAAAAGCTCCACCATCACCAACAGTATTCTTGTAAGAACCCCTGACTGAGATCCCTCAAATTTACCAATATGACCCCCACCTTCTCAGTTATTGCAAATTTCAGTTTATAAGATTCTATTTGTTGTTTCTTGGAATTCAAAGTATTAACCAGACAGTTTGATATTCAAATTCATATGGAAACCAACCTCCAATAGACAATAACAAATAAACTCAGAAATGCAAATAGAAAATTTGGAAGATCTCTGACCTTTATTTAATAATTGAATAAAATCAGATTGGACATTGATACAATAATTCCAAATCAGCTGGCCTCTTATAGCAGCAAATCAATATCTGGGTTGTATTGAATTCCAGCATACAATGATAGCAGAATTATTAATGCCAGCATTGAAATTCTCTATCATTAACAAATGCTGTATAGTAAAAGGAATGTCGACTCTTGAGGATCATAAACCTACTCCAGATGAATGGTTCGATAGCATGCAGCAGATTATCCCTTGATAAGCCTCTGTGAATTCCACGGCTGACTCCTGACAAAATAGAAGGACCGCACCTAGGTGAGATGTCAGATGTAGAGAAAGCCCGCTCAGAAATTTAGACTTACACTGAGTATGAGTTAGCCGCACTGTTTCGCCAATTGGTAATAGAATTCTATTTTCACCCTCTATTCATTGTCACTCCGAATCAGGAGCTATGCGCAAAAAGGAAAACTCTTCTGGTAAGCCAGAAAGAACCGTGCCCAGATTATACTGAATCTCCAGCACCTGCGTGAGGAGCGTAGATGCCTCCAGCTCAATAATATTTGCAGTGGCCAGAAATATATCAGCTCTTTTATTTAATATCTGCGATACGCTAAGGCAAACACATTGCCACGACTTTAATAATCGCAATATTTATCAAGGCCCGATTTCACAATATCAAGTCGGCTTCAATAAAATAACCACGGCACCTTTGATATGATCACGACTCTCTCCAATAGCTGCGGCCAGAATAATTATCCCTGGAATAAAATGTAAATCACTCTCCTTTAATATCATCTATGCCAAAACATTGAAGATCTGAGGCCAGAGGCAAAATTACCAATACACAATAACGACAGATATAACCGAACCACACCCTCACAATATTAATCAAATTGCCAATATGAAATATAATATCGACTTCCTTTTAATATAACCCTTATGCCCAGGTTTGATGGATCAGCCAACATATAATATGAATATTAATTAAACCATAGCAGTCACTTAAAAAATATCGATATTAAAACATTTGTTCTTATTTCTCATGCCAAATATAATATTCAAGAAATAATTAATCTTTTATCCAAATAGGATATAAGCACCAAATACCTCAGACCAGCAACATCTTTATTTCTGAAACAACCCTTACAAATTTGTCTCCAATGGAGACTCCACAAATTTGGCCTAGCTATGAACTCCATCGTGAATCCACTCCAAGGAAGAGTAAGGTTTTCGTCCAACCCTTCTGGTCAACTAAAGGTTTCCGTCCTCAGCTTCTCATAAACCATCATATTAAATCCAAAGCATGCTTTACTTCTCCCAACAAGCTTCTTATAAAGAGCTCCAGGAAACATCTAGAAGATTAGGCCAACTTAAATATTGGAGAGCTTTATTTAATAAAGTCACTTATTTTATTATTTTAATATTTTTTCACTTTATTTTATAATTTAATTAATTAATTAAAGTCATCCTTTAGAGTAAAATTAATTTTTGGACAACTTAATCAATTAATTCAATTAAGCCACTTTATAAACATTGCTTGCCCTCAAGCAATTCTCTGCTGCACCACTAGGATCCCAAACCAGCTGTATGAAGAACACTACATCAAACTGATGCTCCACTTTGATGCATTCAGCATTACTGAAACCTGCAACACTATCATGCTGAAGTATTCCCACCATTGTACTGATCAATGGTTCCCAAATGTTGCAACTATCATGACTCCTGATGAAAAAAAAATGATTCTCTTATCCGCTCCCCCTACCAACAATATCTCATCATAATTCCACCACTCCATACTCATGCTATAGACTGAAATTTGATTAACAATATGCTGCATACTCATTAGTGTTTGTATACTCGTCCATTCTACATACTCCAAACTGCCCATCATAGATGCATAACAGATAGGAAACTCATCATGAAATATCGTACCTGAAAATTCTCTTGCATCAATATCATATCCACTCCTTCGAAGATCAACTGGTAAGGCTATTTCCTCATTCACATCATGATTATCCATTGCTATGATCATCCTTGCTGTTGTTGCCTGCGGTGCTTCATCCACCAAGGTCTTGAATATCATTTTCTTTCTGTCTACCATGAACTCCAACTCCATCTGCTGGAAGTTCTAAATGTATCGTCCAAGAGAATGCAACCCTTGAATTCCTAATATGATGACGTCAGGACCAACAATCTCAATCATGTAGAAATTATCAGTGATTGTGTAGTCATCAAGCTCAATGCTCATTTGTGGTACCCTCTTGTTGCATCTCCTCTTAAACCCATCAGCCATCATGACACGAAATCCTGAAAGTCCTCAAATGGCAATCCTTCTCTTGTGACCAAGCTATCACTCACGAAATTGTGAGTTGCACCACTATCCACCAAACATGTCACTTGTTGTCCATTAACCACTCCTCTTACTCTAAATGGTTGATATTTGGGAACACCTAGAAGTAAAGTTGTGGCACCATGTGCTAAGGCTATAGTATCTTGCTCCTCATTATCACTTTCTGAAGTATCATCAATAGCATCATCAACATCAGATGTAACTTCAATATAATGCAATTAACCTTTCCCATAACAGCCATGACCAGGCACCCATGGCTCCTTACAAGTGAAGCACAACTTCTTCCTATGCAGCTGATTCTTGCTCTCAAAATCCCGCTTTATATCATCTTCCTTACTTGGCTTGGATGGGACTTTGGGCTCCTCTTGTGATACCTTCCTGTGCTTGGTACTGGTGTCCTCGTGATTATGCTTTCCCTTAGAGGTATAGCTGTTCCTAGTCACTAACTCCTCCAAATTAGGGGCTCTTGTGATGGCGTCCTACAAGGTATTTGGGTTGAATGCCCTTACTAAACCCTTGAGAGGTTCAGCTAAGCCTTCAACAAATGAATCTTCTTTCTATTACATCTGGAACCATTGCTGCAAGACTTTGAAATTCTGTTAGGTAATCCTCCACTTTACCCTCTTGCTTCACTTGTGCTAAATCCTTGAAGTGGATTTCCAGATCCTTCCTATCAAATCTTTTGGTCAATCGTTGGCTGAAATCTTCCATCGTAGTGATAGTCATGCCCTTGAGTTATCATTCCATGGTATCATCATTCATGAGCTATCCCCTCTAAATGCAAGGTGGCAAATTTTATAGCTTCTTCATACATTGGGTTCAAAGAGAAATATGTTACTAATTATTGTAGCCACAACCTTCTTGTTGTATTTCCTATCCCATTGAAATTGGGGAATGTAATCTTCCCCAAATGGTGTTGGATATCTTTTATTTCATCATACCTCCTCCTCCTATGTCAACCTTTTGTTTTCAGCTCATAGAACTCGGTGAAGGTCGTATCATTATGTACTGCAGCACTCAAAGCATTGTATTCATCATGAAATTTGTCCATTTAATTAACCTAATTATAATAGTCTTCGTCTATATCCTTCTGCAAGAACTTGACCCTAAAGTATGAGGCTCTTTCTCCTTTGGTCCTATTATGTGTAGGGTTATCAACACTTTGTTGCTGATTTAAGCCTCTTAGTAACTGAACCATTTCCCTCAATGCCTTAGACATATTATTGTGGAATTCCTTCGTCCTTTTGAAGAATGCTTCAACAGTGTTATCTTCCATGTCTCCCATGGCAGTTATCTTCTTCTTCTCTCTATGTTGGTATCGTCGTTCCCTTTCACTAATCAAATTTCCAACAAGCTGGTAGAACTAAGGCTCTTATACCACTGAAAGAACCTGTTGTGGCGTTTTCACACATCGCCCCATTGCAAATGGGGACCCCCTTGTTTTTGCTTTTTAGGGTAGTGTTTTGGCGTCTTAGGGTTTTGTCTATGATCTCTCGCCTTCACAAGTGAGTCAAGATTTTCGAAAATTGGAGTCATCAAAATCAATAAGGAGAAAGATTGATCAAAAGAGCATTCTGATGCTATGGATGTGCTCAAACTGATCAAAGGAGTAAAATCACAATTTTCTCAGATCAATTTTGACAACTTCCTATTTTTAGGAAATTTGTTTTTTATGCTTTTTCTAAAAATAGAAAAAAAAAATGGCATTTTGGGGCCAATCTGGGAACCTGCATTTTTGTTTTGCTTTTTTTCTAAAGATAGAGAGTTGCTTTTTTTGCGTCTTTGGGGATTAGGTGGTCATTGAGTCTGGGAAATGTCGAGCCAAGAGAGAACCATCTTCGAGTCCAGATGATAATTTCCAAAAAGCTAATTGAAGATCACGAGAAAATGGCTAAGTCTGGAGCTTGGATCAAGAAATCCCTTGTTCAATCATCAAGATCGTCTATCCATGGAAAAATTTCCTGATTCCAAGAGAAGTCTGCCCCTAGCAAGGTAAAATCCCTGATGGCACTGCAGTCTCCCCATGCTTAATGAAAAATTCCTAATGGCACCGAAGTCCGCCCATGCTTGGTGAAAAATTCCTGATGGCACTGAAATCCGCCCATGCTTGGTGAAAATTTCTTGATGGCGCTAAAGTCCGCCCAAGCCTAAGGAAGAAGTTCCTTGTCTAATGATGAAGTTCACCTTCTTAATGAGAAAATTCCTTGTCTAATGATGAAGTCCGCCCTCTCAAGGAAGAAATTCCTTGGTGGCACATGAAGTCCGCCCAAGCAAACATGGAAAATTCCACAAACACATAAGTCCACCTTGGAATCAAGAAAAAAAAATTCTCAACCAAGTGCCAAGTCCGCCCAAGGTGGAGGTGAGAAATTTGGCTAAGTATGGCAACATAAGAAAAGTTCCCAACCAAGAAGAGGAAAATCCACAAGTGCATAACAAGTCCGCCTTGGCAACATGATAAATTCCCAACCAAGAGAAAAGTCCGCCTACGCTTGAAAACATGAAGATTCCTCAAGCAAGAAGCAATTCCGCCCAAGGAAGATGAGGAAAAATTCGCCGAAGTGTTGGGAAAAATTTGAAAATTTTGGCTAAGTGTTGGTGGATTAAAGCAAAAAGTTAAAATCAAGTGTGAAGTTCGCCAAGGGGAATGATGATAAAATTCCTTGACCTCACATGAAGTTCCCTCCATGCATTAGAAAATTCCTCAAGTGAACGTGAAGTCCGCCCTCTATGCATCAAGAAAAATTCCCAACCAAGGTGAAGTCCGCCCAAGGTGAAAATGGAAAAATTCAAAATTTTTGGCTTAGTATGATGATATGGAAAAATTCCCAACCAAGAAGAAAGTTTGCCCAAGGTTCAAAGCAAAAAGAGATTGCCATTGAGGACATAAAGCATAAGAAAGAAAAAGGGAAGGTTTAACTTGGTGTCTAAAACATGACCGGATTCATTTCAAATAAAACACAAAAAAACAAAGCAAAGCAAGAGTTTGACTTCTCTATAAACATAAGGATTGGCATTCATTCAACTCACAAGTTGCTTCTCAAGGTTGAAAGTTGAAGCTTAGGAAAGAATCTCTTTCAAACTTCAAGACTAATTTCGAAGTAAATTGCAGGTGCAAGGCAATCCTTAGGAAAATTCAGGTTAATTCCAACATTTGGAAACGAAGTTGAAAGCAATTCCTTAGTAATTTAAGGAATTTCATCAAAATTCTCAAGTTTACTAATAATTGAGGGCAGATTTTCATTCGGAATTCCAAATTTCTTTCAGATTTTCCAGAAGTGCATGAAAACTTTCATTTCGAATTCTTCAAATTTTATTCAAAATCATCCTGCTTTTTATGCTTTTTATGCTTTTAAGGGCAAATGCTTCAATTTCCGAAATTTTACTAGTTCTGATTCACAGAATTTCATAAGTTAAATAAGAATTATCCTTTGAAAATTCCTTCAAACTTTGCACTCTAGGCTGGAAATTAACATCAAACCCCCCTTATTGTTTTTTAACTTAGAAAACTTTCATGATTTTCAGGTGGTAGATGTCAACTCAAGGAGGGATTTCCAAAAAGACACAAATGAAATTCAACAACAAAGGACCACAACTGGAATCCAAGGTCGTGACAAAGTGAAAGAAGGTTGGAGATACTGACCTTGGCCATGTGGACCTTGAAGACTTCAAGAAAAGAAGAAGGCAAAGGAATATTCCTTGGAAAAGATGAAGATTGATGATGCCAAAATAGAAGAAACAATCAAAGCAATCCAAGACAAGGTCTTCATCACAATCTCCGATATGCTTGAGCGGGAAATAGATCGAGACAAGGACATGGATGTAGAGAACCTAAAGGCCAAAGTTCAAAGCAACTTCTTCACTTCTACAAATCCAATCCAGAAGCAACATTTTAGCAAGGCATCCTCATTTCTGTCCATTGACGATGGTTTTCGAAAACTGATAAGATGGACCTGATGGAATACAAGATTGACATTATGCCAAATGTCCCAATGGAAGAGCTCGGCCCCATAGTGACCAAGTTCATTGAATTTGCTGCCAAGGCAAAGGATAAGGGACGCCCACTTCTAGAAGAAAGCTGGATTTATTAGTTGTTTATTTCTCATTGGTCCGTTTTGGATGACTATTGTAGCTTGCTTTAATTAGAGTTTAGGGTTTCAATCTTGGCCGTTGATCTTGGATCAATCTGGGCCATTGCTTTGTAATTGGGTGTCTATATAATCCCTACTCTTCTCATTTGTAATGTTAGATTTCGAAGAAATTGTTGTAGTGATGCTTCTTAAGTACCAGACATAATTCATTGTTTAATTGTTGGTGCATCTTTGTCCACTTTTGCAAGCTAGCATGGTTTCTCAGCTCTCATTAGAATAGATTTCATTTCCAAGTTGTTAGATTGAATGAAAAATTTGATAAAATTGTTTAATGTGGAATTGATGTGTTCATACTTTTTATTATTGGATGATTTTCAATTATTTTGCAAAATTAGCCTGAACCAGTAAATGAAAACTTAACTTCTATTGCTGTATTCATTGTTCAATATGTTGGTGAATATGAGTGATATGAAAATCTTGAGTTCCTTAGAAGATAGCACTGTTCTTGTGTAATTGTTGAATTTGGTGAAACAAGAATTGGTTTTAATTCCACTTTTGCAATTTTTGTCTCCAGAGTTCATAGGATTAGATTAGGTTTAAAATTATCTTCCTAAACCCTCGCACTTTTGCCTTTTTTTCAAGTCTTAGTAGAAGTAGGATTGAAAAGAATTTATTGCAAAATTATTCCATAAAAATAGAAAGTCAGGAATCAGCAGAATCTTTAGATAGGTTAGCTCCTAGAACAATTAAGTCCCCCTTGAGATTACCAACAAATCACAACGAATCAGCTGAGACCATCCGTAAAAATCGGGAACCTTGGAGCCGTCTTTGTGATCACATAGTTCAGCTGTTTAACACAAAGAAGATTTTGATCAAGAGAGAATAGGATATCTCTGGGTTTTTTTTTGTTTTGTTTTTTTTTGTTAGTCAAGGGTATCCCCGCAACTCAGCCCAGCGACACAGGTTTCCCATTATGGGGCAAGCTGAGGCGAGACTGGTCCTTGGAGATGTACCAAGCCGCCCGTAAGCCAGGTCCATTGGGTGATTCCAAGCCTCAGAGTCGAACTCGAGACCAATGGGGAGCAAACCTACGGTCCAAGCCAACTCTGTTACCCGTCCGGGCTGGATATCTCTGAATATTTTATTTTGAGTTAAGCGTGCATAAAAACCACACCAACTGCAGGATCCCTCAAATTTACCAATATGACCCACTTTCTCAATTATTGCAAATTTCAATTTATAAGTTTCTATTTGTTGTTTCTTGGAATCCAAACTATTAACTAGACAATTTGATATTCAAATTCATATGCAAACCAACCTCCAATAGATAATAACATATAAACTCAGAAATGCAAATAGGAAATTTGGAAGATCTCTGACCTTTATTTAATAATTGAAAAGAATCAAATTGGACAGTGATACAATAATTCCAAATCAGCTGGCCTCTTACAGCAGCAAATCAATATCTGGGTTGTATTGAATTCCATCATACAATGATAGCAGAATTATTAATGCCAATGTTGAAATTCCTTGTCATTAACAAACACCGTATAGTAAAAGGAATGTCGACTCTTGAGGATCATAAACCTGCTCTAGATGAATGGTTCAATAGTATGCAGAAGGTTATCCCTTGATAAGCCTCTATGAATTCGGCATCCGACTCCCAACAAAATGGAAGGAACACACCCAAGTGAGATGTTAGATGTAGAGAAAGCCTGTTTAGAAATTTAGACTTATGCTGAGAGTATGAGTTAGCCGCACTGTTCCACCAATTGGTAATAGAATTCTATTTGCACCCAACACTTGTGAACTTCTATTCGTTGTCACTCCAAACCAAAAGTCGTGCTCAAAAAGGAAAACTCTTTTGGTAAGCCAGAAGGAACCGTGCCCAGATTATACCAAATCTCCAATGCTCGCGTGAGTGTAGATACCTCCAGCTCAATAATATTTGGGGTGGCCAAAAATATATCGGCTAGTTTATTTAATATCTATGATGCACTAAGGCACAACATTGCCATGACTTTAATAATCGCAATATTTATCGAGGCTCAGTTTCACAATATCGAGTTGGCTTCAATAAAATAGCCACGATACATTTGATATGATCACTAATCTCTCCAATAGCATCTAGAATAAAAACCCCCGGAATAAAATGTAAATCACTCTCCTTTAATATCGTCTATGCCAAAACATAAGAGATACAGGACTGTTGTGACCATTTCACACATCGCCCCATTAGAATGGGGACCCCCTCTTCTTCGCTTTTGTTTTGCTTGTTCTTCTCTCTGCTTTTAGGGTTTTGAGTGAGTGAGTGGTCTGTCTGGGCTAGGGCTAAACTTTAGGGGTTCTTTTTGATGTTATTCAAGCTGAGTCCAGTCAAATTTTGAAAGTTGTTAAGCGTCCTCTCGAAGAATTGAGGTGATTGAAACAAGGTAAGTCTTTCAGGAGAGTCAAATAGGTCTCAAGTTAGGGTAAAATCCAATTTTGACTAAGTGTTAGCATTTTTGAAGGTGAAATTGTGTGTTCTTGCCTAGGTGAGTTTTGATCAAATTTTTGAAGCAAGATGATGCCTGAAGCAGACAAATCGCTCCTGACCCTCAGAGAGGGCCTAGGGCGAAATTTATCCCAAGTGCAATTTCTTGTTTTTGATGAGCTTGCTAATTGGTTCCTGACCTTGAAAATGACCTAACTTTGCCTTGTGAAGCAGTTTGGCCTAAAAGGGTAAAATCGCTCCTGACCCTCAGAGAGGGCCCAGGGCGAAAATGTTGTTTACGACATATTTGTCATTGACTTTTCTAAATTACTTTGTGCAAGGTCTCGTGAAAGGATGATTGAACGTGAATTGATGCTTTGGAAGGTTTGAAGACATGAAAGATGGTGAATTTTAAAAGCTAAGGAAAAAAATCGCTATGGACCCTCAGAGAGGACCCACAGCGAGATTTTGATTTCCTTCATTTTGCAATGAAAAGAGACCAAGTTTTGATCATAAATGGAAAATAAATGACTTTCTCCACCCACCTAAGGAAGTTTTGGCTAGAAATGATGAAGGACCTTGTTGAAAACAGAAAAATCGCTACGGACCCTCAGAGAGGGCCCATAGCGAGAAATCTTATAAGGATCATTGCAAGCTTTATTTGGTTGATTTGAGAGGTCAAGAGCATGATGAAGGATAGAATGAACATAACGAAGTATCCGGACTTGATCAAAGATGATGAATTGAAGGAGTTTTGCCCAGGAAAGGAAAAATCGCTACAGACCCTTAGAGAAGGTCCACAGCGATTTTCTTTGTGTGCACATTTTTGGACCTTTCTTGGACATGAATTTTTATTCATAGCAAAGAACAAGACGATATCTTCCTTGGCAAAGTGATTTTTAGACGAAAAGTGAAGCATTTTGGTCCAGGTAGCAAAAATCGCTACAGACCCTCAGAGAGGGCCCACAGCAAGATTTTCAAATATGCATTATTCTTACAAGATCAAAGTGATTTTATGATTGGAAGGGATGAAGGAAGGCAAGGTCTATCCGTTGAATATAATCTGGAGGATCAACACGAGAGGAAATCAACCCAAAATGAAAAAATCGCTACGGACCCTCACTGAAGGCCCACAGCGAGAAACCTAAAATGGGAAGTTTTCATCCAAGTTTGAGGAAAGCTAAGGTTAGGCATAAGTTAGAAACGATGTTTGAAAAGCCTTGAAGTGAAAAGAAATCGTTGAGAATCAATATTTTGAAGGCAATTACAAAAATCGCTACGGACTCTCAGAGAGGGCCCATAGCGATTTTCCAGTTTTCTCTCCTTGGTTTGAAGAATTGAGATAAAATCTTGCTTGGACAGGAGGAGAACGTGATGTGTTATGCCTTGGAGGTGATTTGAAGATTAAAAGATGAAGGAATTTGCCTAGAACCAAAAAATCGCTATGGACCCTCACTGAAGGCCCACAGCGAGATTTTTAAAAAATGTATGTTTTCTTCAAAATGGTGCTAAGGCAAGGTTTGGACAAGGAGAAAAGACCTCCAAGAGCAGGATGAATATTATTTTACCTTTCAAACTTGATGATTTTGGTCAAAAAACGAAAAATCGCTACGGACCCTTAGAGAGGGCCCATAGCGATATTGTTGAAAATCCTCATGTTACCTTGCGACAACAAAACGAATTTGGTTGGAGTGGATTAAGGGAAGGCATTGCCAAATGATGAATGAAGTTTGAATGAAAAATGATGAAGAATCAAGCCTAAATTGCAAAAATCGCTACGGACCCTCAAAGAGGGCCCACAGCGAGAAACTTCAAAATCACACCTTTTCTCCAAAATTGGATTGAGCTAAGTTTGCAATTCAGTGAAAGGACCTAGTTGAAATGTCTTGAAGAAATTTTGTAGGTGGAAAAGTGCTAAATTTGAGCAAGAAATGAAAAATCGCTCCTGACCCTCAAAGAGGGCCCATAGCGATATTTGCATTTTCACCTATTTTTCCTCATAAAAAATGCCAAATTTGAAGTGCAACGCGTTAACGGGATATCAATTTACCCTCCAGGAGATTTTCACGTCAAAATGTGAAATATTCAAGGCTAAAAATCAAAAGTCGCTCCTGACCCTCAGAGCCTTGTTTTAAAAATTAATATTCTCCAAATTGCATTAGATCGCCAAAATTGCTAATTTTGAGGCATTTGAAAAAATTGAAATTGAATTGGCATTAAATAAAAGACATTTTGGCATTTAATAAATTAATTTTAAGCCTTAAACAATCGAACTTTTATTGTGAAGGCATTTAAAATTAATTTTTATTAAATTAAAATTAAATATGAAGCCTTATTTTCATTTATTTTGCCAAGTCGGCCCCCCTTTTTTGGAATTTTATTTATTTTTTAACCTCGTTTTGCCAAGTCGGCCTAGAGGGAGCAAAGTGGTGAGCGCTCTATATATTGGAGGTGTTTTTTCACAATTTAAATCATTCAATCATTGCTTCAAGTGCGAATTTGGAAGGCTAATTGAAGGTGCGAAATCTGGTTTGCTTGGAGCGAATTTATTTCAAAGTGTTGGAGACTAGAAGGAAGTGGAGTTGATTCTTGTGAAGGCTAAAGGAGGCGCATTTTATTCAAGGGAGAACTTTGATCTACATTTTGCCTAGCGAAATTCACCTATTTTTGCATCATTTCTTAGAGTTTAATACTCAAGAGGAGGTATGGCGAAATCATCTTGACACCATTGTTGAAGATTTGAATTTTGAACATTTGTTTTTGAAAAATCCAAGTATTGCGTAATTAATTAGGAAATGATAACTTATGATTTATCATGAAGTTTCCTAATTAAATCTTCCTTTTCACTCTATATTTCTACGCTTCAAGGTATATTACTAATTGTGAAATGTTGTGTAGGTGTCAAGATGGCGACTCCAAAGGCGGGAGCATCTACTAGTCACCTGGCTCTCATGAAGGAAGATCAGAAGAATGAAGAATTGGAGACCAAGATCGTGTCCAAATGGAGCAATATCGGAGATACCAACTTGGGAAACTTCAGTGTGAAGAAGTTTCGAGAGGTCCCCTACATTGGCAAGCCATCACCTATTGCGAAAAAGATAATTGAAAGTGGCATCATCAAGGCGGCCGGTTTCCCCCCAGCAGGAATGAAGAATTGGAGACCAAGATCGTGTCCAAATGGAGCAATATCGGAGATACCAACTTGGGAAACTTCAGTGTGAAGAAGTTTCGAGAGGTCCCCTACATTGGCAAGCCATCACCTATTGCGAAAAAGATAATTGAAAGTGGCATCATCAAGGCGGCCGGTTTCCCCCCAGCAGTCCAGTGTCATGAGCTGATGATCGAGTGTGCCCGCCATTATGACTCACAATCGAGATCGATCATATCCAAGGAAGGAAACACTTTGGCTTAACTTTCAGAGGAGGCTATAAGTGAGGCTCTCCATCTTCCAGAGCATAAAGATATGATTTACAAAAGCCTAGAAGGAGCCAGGTCAATGTATGAAGATGATCCCGACACTTGCCTGAATCTCATAAACAAGAATTGGTTGCTCAAAAGTCGTCCTCGCCTGAACAAGATTCCTAATACACCGCATAGGATTGATTTCCAAGAGGAGTACAGAGATTTGATAACTTTGCTCAATCGAATTACAGGGGCTCCTCAAGCCTTCTACTTCGAGAAATGGATGTTCTACTTCATTCAAGTGATTGTCCAAGGGAAAGGAACGATTCATTGGGCCAGGATTATTAGCAATAGCCTGGATGTGCAGTTGAGAAGACTAAGGCCTATCAAGTCGTTCCACATGAGCTCATATGTCATATATGCCTTGATCAAGAGTTTTGAGTATGCAGGGCTACCTCACAGAGGAGTGATCGGAAGAGGGCCCGGAGAAGTGAGAGTTTGTGACTC
Source organism: Cryptomeria japonica (assembly GCF_030272615.1). NCBI lineage: Eukaryota > Viridiplantae > Streptophyta > Pinopsida > Cupressales > Cupressaceae > Cryptomeria > Cryptomeria japonica. Next base: position 265,500,870 of record NC_081412.1, read on the forward strand.
TTATGTTCATTTGCATCATCCATCTGGAAGTGACTACAAGTTAGTCAATGATACCTTCACGATGAACATCACTAGGATATTGCAAGGCGGGATTCACAATCGACTATCTCTGGATGCACAAGAGCTTGTGAAGAGGTATGGTGCATGGTTCATCCAATTTCAAAAGTTTACATATATTAGAGTTCAGGGATGTCCTTCACCTCCCTACATGTTGCCGAGGTATCCGACAAACAGGATAGTGCTACTTGAGGTAACCAGACAATTGGTAGCTTGTGCAAAGGTATCCAGACTCAAGCATGGAAATGGAATTCCCGTACCTATCATATTGGGGAATTCAATTGAGGTATGTCCTAATACTCAAGCTTCAGAGGATGCAGAGAAGGAATTAGCCTTGTATTCATTCACCTTCTTTGCCCTGCGGGAGAATTTTGATCCTTATGGTTATATGGAGGAGACAGTTGCTAGGAAGTACGGACATGAGTTTCAGGTGGAAGATTTTTGGATGAATCTCTCAAGTGATTTAGAAGTGAAAAGAAAGATGCATTCCAGATTACCTTTAGATTTCATCAGGAAATGCAAAGTTTACAGAGTAGCCGATCAAGCTCAGGACAGTGGCAGACATCTCCAATCATCCTATGACAAAGAAGATAAGAGAGTGAAGATAGATTGGAGCGAGCTTGAGATTTCGGACTTGAGAGCTTTGATGGCTCCAGTTTTGTCATGTACTTGTACAACATCAGAAGTTAAGAGAGCAAAACATACCAATGACTTTTACTTTGGAGGAAAGACTGGAAGAAGGAGGAGCGAGCGTAAGGGAAGACAATTCTCATCCTAGAGGTGCAAAGAGGAAAGAAAGACCTGAGAAAAGAGAACCCTCCAAGAAGAAGCAAGGGTCCAATCGAGATCGCTCATCAGGCACATCTTCTCGACATGGAAAGAAGGCAAGTCAAGCGGAAGGTCAAGAGAAGATGGTACCTGAGATTGATGAATCTATGGAATCCATGGTACAGAATAATAAACCAGAGAAGGGACAAGCACCTCAACATTCATCAAGTCAACCTCTACAAATTGATGAGCTACAGGAGGATCAGGGAAATGATGATGAGGCGACATCTCCTCTCCGAGAAGATGAACCATTACCAAAGGAAATACAAGTTAGAGAGACAAGATCCGCCATTCCAGATTGGTTGAAAGAGAGACTGACAAGGGTGATTGTGATTAAAGATGAAGAAGATGTGATTGACTTAGAGAGCCTTATAGGAAATTCTCAAGAAGTAACAGAAAAGAGGAAGGCCACCAAGATGTCCAAAGTGATAAGGGATGAGACAGGATCCAGGAAATTGCAGATAGCTACACCGGTAGTGGACAAGTATGAAGGTGAAATTCTTGCAGATGAGTATGATGTAGAAACATTTGAGCTTGGTCCACTCACTCTTGAACAGGCAATGGATGAGGCAACCGATTCATTTGAAGCACTTAAGGGCAAACTTAAAGAAGAAATGGAAAAGAATAGGAAGCTTGAGAGAGAGGTTGGTGCTTGGAGAGGCTACTTTAGCCATCTCAATCAGCCCTTGAGACGTCAAGATCCAGCAGTATCTCCTGTGCAAGCACTTCCCCCTGAATCAGTTGGCGAAGCAGAAAGAGTCAAGAGCTGGTTCAGCTTATGAGCTCTTGGATTGACAAATCCCACACGGTAGCTGTTGAATTTACAACAAGAATGATGAAGACAATCCACCGAGCTATCCAGGTCTTTGAGATCGTCCACAACCTAATGATAACTGTAGCCGCTTTCGCTCACACTAGAGATGTTATCATTCCTGTTCTGCAAGTAATCAGGCAAACACCAAGGAAGATCCTAGCACAAGAAAAGATAATGGATGGAGGAGCTCATAACCTACTTCAGTGGTCAACTCTACTCCAGATGAAAGAGGTTCTTTTCGAAGACATCAGCACCAAATGCAATCAAGTTGAAGGCGTCATCCATCCAATTCAGGATAAGGTGTTTGAAGTGTTGTGTACCATTCTTGGCAGTCGGATCGAAATTGAGACGGATGTGGACCTCCAAGAGTTGGAAGAGAGAGTCAAGGTCATCTTTTGCAAAGATGAGAATATCATCACAGATGAGCAACGGGATCTAATGTTCACTACTATGCTCCTGATTGAGAAGATCAAAGAACTCGAACCTGGATGGGAAACGGCTCTTCTCACTGCCTTTGATCAGGTTATCCACTTGGAGGAACGAATGAAGAATCTTCCCGAGATTCCTATTGCTGAGATTGAAGGAATTGTGTCCAGATTCGTTGCATATGCTAAGAAAGAGCATTGGAAAGGGAACAAGGTTCTAGAAGAACGGTTGTTATAGGATGATGTGGCATCTTAATTATCATTGGTCTATGTTTCCTCTATTTTTGTGCGAATTAAATATTTGGCTATGCATTTAATAATGTTCATCTAAAAAGGGAACTTTTTGTAACAAACCCTAATTAGGGTTTAGGTGTCAGAATCTCAGCCATTGATCTTCTTTCAATCTGGGCCGTTCATTGTAATTGAGGATGCTATATATACCCTCACTCATTTTCATTTTGTCATTAGATACTAAGGAGATAGATAATAGTTAAAGCTTTGGAGAGAAGAAAGTTATTTTGTAGCAAGATTGAGTAGTGAAGAAAGAATTTCGAACAATTGTTGTCTATTTTGGCTTTGAGATCAATAAAATATTGAAGTTATGGTGTTTTATTGCAATTCTTGTGGCTATCTTCATGGTTGTTTACTTTCTTGAATCATTCTCAGTCGAAGTAGTATTTAAGTTTGAAGGACTAAGTGTTGTGCTTGATCTTTGGTGAGATTCACATTCCAAACCACTAGCTTCTTACTAATTGTAAGGACGCCTTGCGTGGTCAACTGGAGATATTTAGATTGCTTGAACCTTCAATCATTATTGAACTATTGATATGTATCTTTATGGTAGTATCTATAGTTCTTGATGATTTGAAAATCACTAATCACCTTAGAAGATCGCATCAATTTCAGTAGAGTTGTAATTCCTTGGCAATACTGAAATTGGTAGAATCTTACCAAGTCTAGCCTACATTGAGTCATTCTTAGGATTAGATTAGAATTCATCTCTGGAAAACCCTATCTTTTGATCTTTTTGAGAATTTGTTAGTATTAGGAAAAATCCTGTTCCTGCAATTGAGTGAGAGCAACACAGACCAGCTTTCAAAGTGCGTAAGACCCCTTGAAGAAACAGCATTCACAACGACCACTAGTGCTTATCCACACGTAGAGATCCTACAGCGAAGAACCTTGAAGTCACCCTGATTGATCCTTTTTTGCGATATCTTCAGCATTCAGAGGCTTTACTCAAGAGAGGATAAGGTACCATTTAGGTATTTTATTTTGTGTTTGGCGGTGTACAAAATACACGTCAACAAGGACCAAAGCCAAAATAATCAATTTTACCAATACAAAATAACGATAGATATAACCGAACCACAACCTCACAATATTAATCAAATTGTCAATATGAAATACAATATCGACTTCCTTTTGATATAGCCCTTATGCTCAGATTTGAGGAAACAACCGGCTTATAATATGAATATTAATTGAGACCATAGTCGTCACTAAAAAAGTATTGATATAAAAACATTTATTCTTAATTCACATGCCAAATATAATATTCAAGAAATAATTAATCTTTTACCCAAATAAGATATAAGCACCAAATACCTTAGACCAGCAATATCTTTATTTCTGAAAAAACCCTTACAAATTTGTCTTGAATGGAGGCTTCACAAATTTGGCCCAGTTGTGAACTTTGTCGTGAATCCACTCCTAGGAAGAGTCGGGTTTTTGTCCAACCCTTCTGATCAACTGAAGGTTTTTGTCCTCAGCTTCTCATAAACCATCATATCAAATCCAAAGCATGCTTTACTTCTCCCAACCAGCCTCCTTATAAAGAGCTCCAGGAAACATCAAGAAGACTAGGCCAACTTGAATATTGGAGAGCTTTATTTAATAAAGTGACTTATGTTATTATTTTATTATTTTCAAGTTATTTTATAATTTTATTAATTAATCAGCTTAATCAATTAAGCCACTTTATAAAAATTCAGGGGCATTACAATTCTTTGCACATAAGGACCCATTATGGCTTCTATCACCCTAATCTTCTAGCAAAGCAAACTACTCTGAAATGTTGTAAAAATTGTGACTTCTTGAACTTGAAATTTCATAGGCCAATGCTGGAAGGATTTGTAAAGTGAATGACCGTTATTGAGCCATTACCTAGAATATTAATGGTTTGAAGGACAATCAACACAAAAATGCTTGTTATAACTAAATGTATACAAACTAGGTGTGAAATTTGGACCTTTCAATTTGTAATACAAACGAAAACAGAATGATATTTTATTTCCCTGTCAATAGATATCCTTCTACGTGCCCCTACCATGTTTGTGCTCTATTCATTAATTTCACGCAGATTTCAAAACCCTAATGACATCACTTGAACCATACATAGCATTATATGAATTATGCCTATAGCAGAAGAGAAGCAGCAACATAACAACATATACATCTAGTTCTATACTTATTTGAACCCCTTCAAATACATACATGGCATAATTTGACAAGTAATAAAATGAAAACATTGGGTGTGACAATAATGTATATCAACACTATTTTCAAAAAAAAGATACAAGCGACTTAAACTTGCAAGCGGGCATTCATTTGTTGTAGACAGAGTTGCCAATTGTGCAGAAAGCACATTCATGTATGCAGGCAGCAATCCAAAACATGAACTCTTCATGATCTGCTTTCACAGTCATTCGTATCTATCTTCTATATTTCCCTCCTTCAACTAAAGCTCTTCATCCTGCTTTGATATCAATATCAAGCCCAAGAATGTAATACAAGAAAAGATTGACAAATGAACAGGACTTGGACATCCAAGAAAATTATTCAATGAAAGCTTATTCTATTCAATCAAAAAATATGAAAATAATTGTCTAGTTCATCTCCTAGATGAATGTTCAGCTTCTACTGTAGCTAAGAAATATAAAATATAAAATATTATCCTCCTACTCCTAGAATTATAGACATTACTGTTACATAGAGTGTCAATACCAACTTGACAAATCACACATGTATAGCATAGGTGTTAAGTTTTGAATAAATTGTACATGATAGAATCTTGATAAATTATTGTTTTTCTGCACAAAGGGGGGAATTTTTCAGCAAAGAAGCCAAATATCTTTGATGGAAAGCAATGCACATTTTGAGCCAACCATACATATCTTCCACTTATAAGCACACTAAGAGTGGGTTTGAACATATACTAAGAAATGCAACCATTTTCTTCAACAACAAGTGAATGACTTGATGTTTGCTCACCACAATCTCCATCTTAAGCTGAAGATAGCTTGAGGTTTAAAATCTAAAAAACCTGCAATTGTAATTATAAATTATAATTATTGTGTTTCACTTTGCAAAGCTATTTTTATTTTTCTATTCTGTCTACCTCGCTAACGTATGTATTCAACTTGATAATATCAGGTATCAGAAAAGAAGATCAGCCAATTGACCTTCACAAGATCAATCTAGATTCAAAAAGGATTCCAAATGATGACGATCAACTTTTAGAGGAAGATTTTTCTCACTTCAGGTACACAAAGTTTGATACTGATTTGATTGACTTAGGAGAAGCTCTGACACTAAAGCTTCATCATCATGACCTGCAGCCTCCTAGTATATTGTACTTCCTAGCAGCAAGATTCATTGGCTCTCTCCTGTTTTTGTTACTCTGTACTTATAGGCTGATTATGTAGAAAGTATATTGTAATTGATTTTCAGGTTCAAACTTTGATGTTGAACTATGTAGTACGCAGTAGTGTACTGTGCATTGTGCAATGCAATGTCATCAGCGAGATGAAAATTAATGAAAAAAACTGTACTCCAAAATTCATCGTGTGCACTGTAAACAATCTCTTCTCACTTCACTCTCTCTATCTCTATGCACTTATATTGCCGTCAAATATTAAAAACAGCAGGTTTTTCTCTTTACTATGTTTTTCTATTCCTAATTAAATTCCAATTTTTTTAAAAATATTTATCTTTTGGTTTGCTGATTTATTCCCAAGAACGATTTTTGCTACTATGGTACCATTAATACCCTAAAAAAAAAGAAAACTGACAAGCTCTCAAAGAGAAAGAGAGGTTTGCATAAAAGCATTAAAAATATATATTTGAGAGGAAGAGAATATCAAGAAAGAAAAAACAAAGAATAAGATTTTCATATGGGAAGGATCAAGACAACAAGACTGGTGCTTGATTGAAACGAAGAAAATTAGAGGGTCATGAGACATTAGTAGATTAAGAGAGCCAAAACAAGCTTACCAATTTAAATGAAATATTATTCCATTAAACTATTAAATCTGAAGAGAATGAACAAGAAGCCAGTGATTAACTGTTTAAATGATAACATATCAAGAAGGACAGAACACTTCAAAAGTTTGGACGAACACAACCAGGAAAGAATCAGGAAGTGGGAATTTGATTTGAAGCCAATGAGGTGAGTAATGTAGATAATGAGCAGGTAATACTATAATGTCAACCTCAAATTAATAATGTCTCAGAAGAACTTAAGTGACAAGATATCAGAGTTTCTTCAAGGGGTAACCAAATTAGACAACACTCTTATGTCATCTCAGACATTTTATATTTTGTAATATAAAAAATGTTTTTCTTACTTAGCTAAAAATGAGAAAAGGGAGTCTTGGAAATGTAGGTTATACGGACAACTAAAGGAGATCATAGCAAAATAAAACATTTTGCATTAAATGTAGCAATTTAGATTGTAGACTAACTTTTCCATTAGATTCACATAATGTGGGAAGAAAAAAAGTCACCGGTGATAGGGCACATAAGACCATTAGCGTGCCACACGTGTCATTTATATGAAAAAAGAAATTGCAAATTCAATGCATCACTTGTATAAAGAACAAAAGCCAATGAGAATTTTGATAGTCATGTGATGTCATGCTTCTTTGTGAATAGCTAAATAAAAGATAAGAAGAATCAATTTAAAATTTGCAAATTTAAATATTTGTGCCACTTGTAGAAAGATCAAATGTCAGTGAGAACCTTCGGCTGTCTTGCTTCATTGCAAATAGCCAACAACTGTAAGATGAAAAGAATCTGTTCGAGACATGTTAGAAACATACAGTGTAATTACTGAAAAGAATTTCAGAACAAATTCAATATCATAATGGCAAAATAGTGAATGGCCACAAAATAGCTGAATATACTATCCCAAAGATAATACTTACAGTGCCAGGAAATGCATTGCACCTATCTAAGACATTAACACCCTTCCTACACGACTGGAACTTATATTAACATACATATGCTATTTTATTCAATACTGAGTTGAACAATCAACAAGCTATGATTTCAAAGGCAAACATGGGCAATATATACAAATTTTAAACTTCAATAAAACAAAAAAAGCAATGGAACATAATTAATAAAAGTATCACGTCAAAACAAGCACACCTTGCCTGAATAGCATTCGCTCAATGTTGTCAATGCGCTTTTGTATAGTTTGCAAAGTTGAACTCAAAGATGAAACTCTCTTACGTACACCTGAAAGCTTGGTTGCATGCTGGGTAATAAAAGGTAAGGGTGCATCTTCCAACAGTGTATCCAGTTCTGATAAACCAACAAGATTATTTTAAAAAGTCAACTCTGATGTTTTGTTTCAAATAGGCCATCATTTTCCAGAAAGTAAAAGAGATTTAAGTGAAGACAGAAGAGTATTTAATTTTATCAAAATATAATTTCATGTTTTCACTATATTTTCCGTTAAAAGGAATAATTTTGCTATTATCTCATCTTGCAGTGAAGTTTAATCTTCAAAGATGCACCAGTACTATGACACACTTTCCAAATACTTCTCAAAGCAGTGGCTACCTGTTGACGTGTATTTTATACACAATCATACACAGAATAAAATACCAATAGGCATCTTATCCTCTCTTGAGAAAATAGTCTCTAACTGCTGAAGATCTGCAAAAAGGATCAGTTAGATGGACTCCAAGGTTCTTTTAGTGGGGTCTCCACGTGTGGACAAGCTTTTTAGTGGTATGATGTGATTTGCTGTTTCCTCCAAGGGGTCTTACGTATTCAAAGCTCGAAGATTTTACTAAACTAAAGGAACTTTCAAAAAAAAAGCAAAAGATAGGGTTTAAGAGGTCTAATCTAGCCTAACCCTATGAATGACTTAGCATGGACGAGACTTGGCAAGACTCAACCAACTTCAATTTTGCCATAAGATAACAACTCAATTGAAATTAGTGCGATCTTCTAAGGTAATAATGATGTTCAATGCATCAAAGACCAAGGACACTACTACGAAGGTACATATCCTAGATACGAAAATGCTTGAAGGTTAAGGACTTAAAATGTTCTCCAGTCGACCACGCAAGGCTTTCCTACAATCAGCAAGAAGCTAGTGGTTTGGATTGCGAATCCTACCAAATATCAAATCTCACACTTAGTCTTTCAAATTAACAAACTACTTTGATTGAGCGTGATTCAAGTACATCCAACAACCATGAAGATAACTTAAGAAATTTGCAACAAAACACCATAACTTCAATATTTTATTGATTTCCAAGTCATCATATACAACAATTGCTTGAATTTCTCTCTTCAAGACTCAATCTTGCTACAAAATAAGAATTGCTTCTAACTCTAATCTCTCTATTTCACTCTTATCTGACTATTTGACTATTAACTATTACCAAATGAAATGAAAAATGGGGGTATAAATAGCATCCCCAGTTACAATGAAAGGTCCAGATTGAAAGTAAATCAACGGACAAGATCATGACACCTAAACCCTAATTAGGGTTTGTTACAAATGACCTCCTTTTTACTGAACAATATTAAATACATAGCCAAATATTAAATTTGGCACAAAAATCTAGGAGGTATCAACCAATGAGAAATAAGATGTCATGTCATCTGTAACAACCTTTCATCTAGAATCTTATTCCCTTTCCAATTCTCTTTCTTAGCATATGCAATGAATTTTGTCACGATTCCTTCGATTTCTGTGATTGGAATCTCGGGAAGATTCTTGATACTCTCTTCTAAGTGGATGACCTGATCGAATGCATCTAGAAGAGCTGCGTCCCAAGTAGGTTCAAGTTCCTTCGTTCTATCAATCAGGAGCATGGTGGCATACATCTGATCATACTGCTCATCTGTAACATCTGCGTCCTTGCGAAAGATGATCTTGATTCTATCCTCAAATTCCTGGATATCCACATCTGTCTCGACCTCGATCCTTCTGCCAAGAATGGTACGAAGTACCTCAAATACTCTGTCCTGGATCGGATTGATCACCTCCTCAACTTGACCACATCTAACACTGATGTCCTCGAAGAGAACACTCTTTATATGGAGTAAGGTTGACCACTGAAACAAACTGTGAGAATCACCTTCTAAGACCCTCTCCTGCGCTAAAATTCTTCTGGATGTATGTCTTATTATTTTCAAGACAGGGATGACAACGTCCTTGGTATGGGCAAATGCAGCTACTGTTGCCATCAATCTGTGGATAATCTCAAGAACTTGGATAGCCTGATGAATGATCTTCGACATCCTTGTAACAAACTCTATGGCCACTGTATGAGATCTATCCATCCAACTACATGTACGCTGGACCAGGTTCCTGAATCTTTCTGCTTCATTGATCGATTGAAGGGGCAATGCCTGCACTGGTGACCTAACTGGATCCTGACGTCCCAAAGGTTCATTGATGTGACTGAAATATGTCCTCCATGCACCGACCTCTCTCTCAAGCTTTCTATTCTTTTCCACTTCTTCTCTAAACTTGTCCTTCAATGCCTCAGATGTGTCGGTGGCATCATCTAAAGTCTGCTCTGCTGTGGATGGTCCTAACTCAAAAGTCTGTACATCATAATCCTCTGCTAGGATCTCACCCTCATATTTATCTGCTGCCGGTGTAGCTATCTGCAGTTTTCTAGACCCAGTCTCATCTCGAATCATCTTGGACATCTTTGTAGCCTTCTTCTTCTCTGTTGTCATATGTGAACGTCCAACAAGGCTCTCTAAGTCAATTGCATTGTCCTCGTCCTCAATTACGATCACCTTGGTTAATCTTTCCTTCAACCAATCTGGGATATTCGATCTTGTCTCTTGAACTTGAATTTCTTTATGTACTATTTCTTCTTGTCTGGGAGGAGATGTTACTTCATTATCTTCTTCTAAATCATAGTCTTGGAGAGATCCATCTGACGAAACATGCTGTGCCAGTCCTTCCTCCTGTCTGTCATTCTGTACCATCGACTCCATGGACTCTTCCACTCGAACTGTTCTATCCTCTGGTCTGGAAGAAGTACCCGGTACTTGATCTTTGTTGGCACCTTGCCTTTTCTTGGAAGACTCCTTCTTTTCTAATCTTTCCTTTCTCTTTGAACCTCTCGAATGGAGATTGCCCTCACTGGCACACCGAAGGTTACCTTCACCTGAATTCCTAGGATTAGGATTGCCTTCACTAACACTTGCTCCACCTTCGGCTGGTTTTTCTTCCAAAGTAAAAAGCATAGCTATGCCTTGTTCTCTCAACTTCTGATGCTGAACGTCTACCCATCTGCGAGTACAAGACAAGACTGGTGCCATCAAATCATCTAAATCCACGACCTCGGGCTCATTCCAATTCAAACTTATTGTTTTGCTTTCTCTATCATATGAAGACTGGATGTGCCTGCCATTGTCCTGAGCTTGGTCGGCCACTCTGTAGATCCTGCATTTCCTGATGAAATCCAAAGGCAATCTAGAATGTATCTTTCGTTTCACTTCGAGATCATCTAGGAGATTCATCATAAAATCTTCAATTTGGTGCTCATGTTTAAATCTTCTACCGACCGTCTCCTCTAAATGTCCGTGTGGATCAAAACTATTCCTCCAAGCAAAAGATGAAAAAGAATACAAGGCTAACTCCTCCTCTGCGTCATCCATGGCTAAGACATTAGGACATACCTCAACTGAATTACCCAAAATAATAGGTACCTGGACTCCATTCTGATGTCTGTGTCTGAATGCCTTCACATATGCTGCCAACTGCCTTGTTACCTCAAGTAACACAATTCTGTCTGTTGGATACCTCGGCAACATGTATGGAGGTAAAGGACATCCATGCACTCTAATGTAAGTGAACTTGGGAAACTGAATGAACCAAGCACCATACCTCTTGATGAACTCCTGGGCATCCTGAGATAATCTGTTGTGAATCCCTCCTTGCAACGTCCTTGTGATGTTCATCGTGAAAGTATCATTGACTAACTTGTAGTTCTTCCCTGGTGGATGATGCAAGTAGGTATAGGATTCACAAGCTCTGACCTCGCCGGGTCCTCTTCCAATCACTCCTCTGTGAGGTAGTCCTGCGTACTCAACGCTCCTGATTAAGGCATAGATGACGTATGAACTCATGTGGAAGGACTTAGTAGCCCTGAGTCTTCTCAACTGTACGTCTAAGCAATGGCTAATTATCCTAGCCCAATGTATCGTACCCTTTCCTTGAACAATCACCTGGATGAAGTAAAACATCCACTTCTCAAAATAGAAGGCATGAGGTGCTCCTGTAACTCTGTTGAGCATGGTAATCAAATCTCTATATTCCTCCTGGAAATCAATCCGGTGTGGTGTGTTCGGTACCTTGCTTAGACGGGGACGACTCTTGAGTAGCCAGTTCTTGTTGATTATGCTTAGGCAAGCATCTGGATCATCATCGTACACTGATCTGGCTCCTTCAATGCTCTTGTATATCATGTCCCTGTGCTCTGGAAGATGGAAGGCTTCACTTATGGCTTCCTCTGAAAGGTACGCCAAAGTGTTTCCCTCATTGGACACAATTGTCCTGGACTGTGGATTGTAGTGACGGGCACACTCGATCATCAACTCGTGGCACTGAATAGCTGGAGGAAAACCGGCCGCCTTAATGATGCCACTCTCTATTATTCTTCGGGCGACAGGTGATGGCTTGCCGATGTAAGGGACCTCTCGGAACTTCTTCGTGCTAAAGTTCCCCAAGTTGGTATCTCCAATGTTGCTCCACTTCGACACGATCTTGGTCTCCACCTCTTCGGTCTTCTGATCTTCTTTCATGAGAGCTGAGCGGCTGGTGGATGCTCCCGCCTTTGGGGTTGCCATACCTACACAACATTTCATTATAAGAACTAGATTTTGCAATAAATAGCGTAAATAAGAGAGAGAAGTTTTTAGGAAACGTCATGATAAGTCTCTAGAGTTATCATTTCCTAAAAAACAACGATTGAGCTAAGAGATTCAAAATTCAAAATTTCAAAATTTGAAATACGACGATGAATGAATAAAGCAATAATAATTAAATCATCATACCTCGATAGAGAGCTAACTCTAAAATGCAAAAAGTAAAAGATCGCCTAGGGAAAATTGGAGGAATAAAATAGTCTTCAATGTGGTCTCCTCAAAATCGACTTCGCCACCTTTGGATTTCAATGTGATCTTCAAGTATCGCCTTTGACAAGAATCTTCAAGTTCGCACCACCCTTAATGTATAAAGCGCCACCTTTGGATGAATGAAATTCGGACCACCTTTGGTCTTCAACGCAATTCGCACTCCACACTTGATGATATTAGCGCCACCTTTGGTTTGAAATAGCACTTCTTTCCTTCTCCTCAAGATCGCATGTGAAAGGATAAAAAAATAATGATGTGAAAATGAACATTTCACTCCCCTTATATATAGCGCTCACACCTTTTCATCCCCTAGGCCGACTTGATAAATAAAACCATTTTTCAAAATGATTTTAAATGATTTGCAATAAAATAACAAGGCCGACTTGCTTAATTGAGCGCTCTAAATTCGATTTTATATTAATTAATTAATTAATTATTAATGCCTTGCGTTTGCAAATTTCGATTTTTTAATAAAGGCAAAAATAATTAATAAAAGATAATGCCATATTAAATGCTAAATAAAAATGGATTTTCAATTTTTTAATCGATTTAGCATTTAAGGAAATTTAAATTTGTTTATTTGGCGCCAAAATATGAAAAAGGAAGGGACGTACCTCATCGCTCTGGTCCCTTGGAGAGGGACAGGAGCGATTCAACATTTTTGTCCTGATTTTGCATTTCTTACGTCCAACTCCTTCATCTCCACGTTGAAAATCGATCATCTTGATAGGTTCTTCGCATTTGATTGCTTTGCATGTGTGCTTAAGTGCCTTTTGAGTGTACATCGCCCTGGTCCTTGTCCAAAGGACAGGAGCGATCTTCTTGTTTCCACGTCCATCTTGCATCTTTTAACTTCGATCTTTTATTGTTGGCAAATAACATCCTTTGTTCGTCTCTTTTGCGCTTATTCCATTTGCTCGCATGAAGTTTTGGGCGTATTAAAGGGATCATCGCCCTTGTCCCTTGGAGAGGGACAGGAGCGATCCATGTTTTCTCCTTGACCTTGTCAACTTTAAACCTTGATCTTTGTTGTGATGTCCTTCAAACGTCGTCCTTCACCTTACCTAACCTCGCCTAGCTTGGATCTTGAAGGAAAATGAGTGCTTTTGATAGTATCGCCTTGGTCCTTGTCCAAAGGACAGGAGCGATGGGAGCTTTTCACCTTGATTGGCAATGTTTGGACGTTGAAAAACTCTTGCATTTATCTTCAAACGATGCCTTGGACCATGCATTACTTTATGAAATCTTGTTCTTACGTAAATCTTGCACAAAATGACCAATGCATCTAACATCGCCCTGGTCCCTTGGAGAGGGATAGGAGCGATCTATGTCCTAGGATGCGAATTTCATCATTGTGACGACCTTTTAATGTTTGTGCTTGCTAAAGACGCCTTGAAATGTCCCTCGCCACCTTGTCTTGACTTGGATCGACCTTGAACTTGCATAGGAAGTAACATCACCATTGTATCGCCCTGGTCCCTTGGAGAGGGACAGGAGCGATCCTCCTTTTGTAGCCTTTATCTCACTTTGTCAGGTTCCAAGTCTATATTCAACGGATTCGTCTTTCTTCACTCCATTCGTTCATGCCTTAACATCATCTGTAACTTTGCAAGAAAATCATTTATATCAAAAATCGCTCTGGTCCCTTCCTGAGGGACAGGAGCGAACTAGACATTTAGGACCTTTGTGGACGTCCAAAAAATCTTCAATTTGTATTCAATGCGTCCATCTCATGTTTTCCCTTGTTTTTGAACGTAAACTTGCCTTGACATTTGCCTGGATTTTGTCTAATGCAGGAAATCGCTCTGGTCCCTTGGAGAGGGACAGGAGCGACAAGGTACCTCGCCCTGGTCCCTTGGAGAGGGACAGGAGCGAACTTTGCATTCTGGGTTATTCTCCTTCATTTTTGCATCTCAAATTATATTCATTTGGCAAGCATCTTCCTTCGGACCCTTTCAAATTGTTAAGTCATTGAAATCTTGCAAGGACAAGGCGAAATTTGATTTGTAGCTCCGGTCCTTCACTGAGGGACAGGAGCGATTTTCCTCCTGGAGGCATTTCTGTGCTCATAAAAATCTTCAATTTATATTCAATGGAAAGATATCGCCGTTCTCCATCACTTCCAACTTGAAATTTGTCTGGACTCTGCAGGGATGATGAGATATTTGAAAATGAGCTCCCGTCCTTCACTGAGGGACAGGAGCGATTTTGCTCCTACAGGCCAAAATAACATGATTTTTCACATTTTAACACTTCACGAGGCGAAAACAAATCAATTCCAATGCCCAGGATCAAAATCAAAAAGGTCAAAATTTGGTCAAAATATTCAATCGGACAAAAATTCACATTTCACTGTCAACACTTAGACAAATTTAAGCTCTGCATTAACATTCCAATTGGAAATTAGACCATTTTGGCGAATTCATTGCATTCAAAATTTGCATCCTAGAAAAGGAAGCTCAAAAGCTCTCAAAAACGACTGGATTTTGGCCTGAAAAGACAAAAATAAAAACCCTAAGGCTTGACCCGAAATCCAGACAACCAACTAACTAACAAAACCTTAAAAACGAAAGCGAAAACGAGCGAAAAACAAGCAAAAAGAGGGGGTCCCCATTTGCGATGGGGCGATGTGTGAAATGGTCACAACACTACCACAATAAATCAGGAACATATCAAGAAATTTAGTAATTTACAAAATTCTGGGATGCACCAAAAACTGTCAGTGCTGACATGCTAATCGATGAGGGAAACGAGGAGCACTCATCAGCTAATCTTTTACCAGAACACCACAGCACCAGGAATATCTGAGATTTATTAGAAGGAATAAAATGAGATGAAGCCAAAAGAGAAAATGACAAAGAAAATAATAAAAGAGTTGCAATAATTTACAAAAGATGCCACTTTAGTTTTTGGAGAGGAAGGGCTATTGTTTACACAGCCAAATTGGAATGGTAAGAATTCAAAGAGACAAAAAATTTAAGTGGGTCAATTTATAGTGAACCTGATAATGGACATTCTAATTGAACTGACTAGAATATATATATTCGCTGTAAGCAGACTAGCCACAATCATTCTCTTCAATTCAAACAGATGGTATCAGGGTTTGTTTATGTTGTACCAATCACAACATCTTTTCTGATCAAAGGTATTCAGCATGAGCGTTTGTTCCTATTTCAGATTTGGATGTGGGGAGGTTGGGAGGACCCTCTATCACTCTATTCCCTTTCTTTCGTCAAGTACTTATGGGAGGCATATTTTCTTTGATGCCCAAGGTTATCAGAATGTTTGTTAGGAGGCTAGGAATGATAGTCCATTTTTTATCTTGATGTGAAACAATTGACTGATAGCATTGCCATGCTAGCTTCTTTTGGACTGATCCACAGATTTCAGTGTTTTCAGCTGTTGCTCAATGCCTCGTATAGATAAACAAAGAAAACAGGGTGACACAAGAAAATTTTTAGATTAGATCATACCCCAGGGATTTGTACTTTGAAGACGACCAGTGCAAGGGGCTTTTGTGGCTATAAAGATCTATGTAATACTGGATTTAGAATGCCCTTTAGCAAAAAAAATGTGTTTCAGCCTTATAGGATTAAACAGATTCAACAGAGAGATAAGGAGTAAATCATACCATGAACAGAGATTGCAAAAGACTGCCAGGGGATCCAAATCTTAAAAAACACTCATGCAAAATCCTAACAAACAAATGGAGAAGGATGCATTTCAAAAGCCAAAAAGTAGATCAAGGATCAAAGGAAAAATGTTCTAGATGAGGGCACTAATCCAGAAAAACTGCATGAACTAGAGATGACTGATCTTTATGAAGAAACATTGCTGGAAGTGAATGCTTCAAAAAATGATCAGGATAAAATTCCCAAGTATTCATTTTAAACTAAGATACAGATCCTGGTACTGATTTGGGTTTGGGTTCAGAGCTTCATAATCGGGGATTCGGTCAATAAAAAAATTGGGGTTGCATTCGTTTTGGGTTTGTTCATACAAAAACATAAAAATCATATATATATATATATATATATATATATATATACACATACAGATACATGTATATATATGTGTATGTGTATATATATATATGTGTGTGTGTGTGTGTATACATACACACATATGTGTATATATGTATACATACACATATATATATGTATATATGTATACATATAGTCTACAAGAAGAAATATTAGCAGCAATATACATACACACATATATGTATATATATAGTCTACAAGAAGAAATATTAGCAGCAACATACATATTTCTTAGAATTTTTTATGTAGAAAAATATTCATGAGCCTTATGCAATATTGACTAAGTTAATAATTTTTAATATAATTACAAAAATAATTAATTTGAAAAAAAAAAACATTACCCCTATTCATATCATTTTCCACTTGTGCAAAATCTTATCATTACTTATTCATCTATAAACCATAACATTAACATGCTTATATCATATCATTACTTAAAATCAGCATTACCTGTATGACTATCATTAACATTACATTACCAATTCCCTCACCATATTGTATTTCAGTTGAAATCCTCAATAATAAAATCACCAAATGCTAAGGCTCTCAAGAGATCTCTGTAACTTTTTACCCTCGAATTTCAACTTTGCGCCTTTTTCTTCGAGTGTTTGTGATGAATTGTTGTTTACATGTTGCCTATCCACCCTAAATTATCCTGCTCCAACTAATCTGTTCTCTCTCATACCTTTTACATATGTCAAGGTTTAGGAAAAAAGAAAAAGAAGCATAAAACATATTTAAAAACATCAAACTGAAATTGGGTTTGTTGTGCATTCTCAGAAAATTTGGTTAGGTTTGACATGAGTTCACTTGGGTTCATCCAGGACGAACCCACAAGGAAAATGCGCACCCCTAGCAGCATTCCCCGCCACACTGCACCCAGATCTGAACCAAGAGTGGATCGTATCATGATCCAGGGGTTTTCTCTAAAGAACCAGTAACATAGTTTTTGAACAAATATGATAAATCAAAAGGGGACTAGGACAAATTAAAAAGCATGAACCATAGAATTTATTTGCTACTAGGAAATAAAATTGGGTGTGTATGGAAATGTAACCAAGAGCCCCTAGAACTTAAAAGATGTGTCAATCTCCATTCAGAGTGTACATAAAATAAACAAAATATTTGTGTTACATGGGGACGCTCCCTTGTCCCCAATCTACCCGTCCTCATCCACGAGATGAGGGACATGTTGATGGGTGTTTTGTGACCACACCAACACAGAATAAAGTTTCCAAAGGACACTCTATCCTCTCTTGAGCAAAGACCCCTCATATGCTAAGATTGCGAAGATCACAGAGGCGACTCCAAGGTTCCTACTGCGAACATGCGACTTTATGTTGGATATGAGCTCGTTTGGCTTGATGTGATATGCTGGTAACACAAAGGGACTTACATTTGGATCGTTCCTTCACTTCTCAATGCTATGGCTAGAACTTCATCATCGGATATAGCAATTTTATGATGCTTATGCTTCGAACGAACCGAAAATATATTGAAAGTAAAAGGGGAAAGGGTTAGAGAATCTATTCTACTCCTAAGGACAATGATATCAATGGATAGTGCTCCAATGAACAAATTCCAAATAAACCAAGTTCTGCTTCGCCAAGATCAACTACAACTCCACAACAACTGGTGCAATCTTCCAAGGATGCTAAAGGATTTTCACATCAAGAAAGTGCATTTGAATATCCAAAACAGCGCAATCCAAACGACTATTCACAATCAAACTAAGCACAAATTTAGTAGCTCGGGCTAACTTTACACTGCAACTTATAATCAACAAGATGCAAAAAGTATGAACCATGGAAATTCGTCAAACACCATTACATTCTCCATTGAAATCAAAGCACTTTATCTAACAATTGAGAAATTCGAAGAACACCATGCAACAAGTTAAAATAAACATGAATCCACCATATCTTCAATGAAATCAAATTTTATTTCGCCAAGTCTTACAACGTCTTCTCCTTCTCCTACTCTACTTCTACTCTAAGGAGCAAGAGCTCTCTACTTCTAATGAGCTAACTATCTAATGAATTACAAATGAGAAGGCAGGGCCTTTTATAGAGCTCCTCCCACAAATGAATGGCCAAGAATGATTTGAAATCAGGGGCCAAGATTACACCATGCAAACCCTAATTAGGGTTTGACAAAAAATGACCTATGTGGCACCAAGTAGTGGACCTGTCAATTAATAAGGCATCATGCCCATCATTTTAGCTCATTGCCCAAAATAGGGCACCCACTATCCCTTTCCTTGGTGGCAAATGCAATGAATCTAGTCATGATGATTAGAAGACATTTGATTGGCCAGAAAAGGTGACGGGGTGTCACCTCTACATGTTGGATGCCATATAGACCTAGTGACTCATCACGAGGAATATTCCATTTTGCATCATTTCGTGATCAAGGTTCTAACTTTGACCTTTTCTGAAATTATCTCCTCTTGATCATCTTCTTCCTTCCATGTACTTGCTTGGGAATTCACCTTCTTGGAATATCTTTCTTTGCTGATGACTGTCATTCCTAGGGTCTTTCCCTTCTGACTTTTGATCTTGGATTTTCAAAGGAAATGCAAGATGTCATAAATTCTTCTTCTCACTTGCAATTGAACTTTGGATCTTTGGGGTCTAGAACTATATTTCCTTAAAGCCCGAATGTTGGGAGTTTGAATGTCCTTCTCGACATTTGGAATTGGAATTCTTCCTCCATAAACTTCCTGAGACTGGATTTCTTCTTGAACTTGGATGTCATAAACTGGATCTGCTCATCTTGGACCTCCATGCCCCTCGACGTCTTGATGTTGTCTTTGGATTGGATAGATGAATCCTTGATGTTTTATCATTTTCTGACATTTTGGAGATGGGCATATTTTGGAACCCAAGGAAGGAAAATTCCTTTCTTTGTGAATTTTTGTCATTTCATGGCCTATGGGTGCCTGGGTGCATTCTGTGTTGAAGGAAGAATTCTCTGACACTTAAACCATTTTTTCCATTTTCCAAGAATTTTGTCCCGCCTCAGATTCGGAGGAGGAAAATTCCCAACTCAGCCATTTTTTCGTGAATTCCAAGTTTGACTACATACACGGGCACATTCTAGGCCTGATGGAGGAATTTCCTCGTGTAAGGAAAATCCTCCCTACCTTGGGATTAGTGCCCTCCTTCTGGTCATAGGTGCATTTTGGAGGTGAAGGAAAAAATTGCTCCTGCAAGGAAGATCCCCCCTACCTTGGGATTTGCACCCAAGGAGGGAGGATTGGCGCATTTGAGGGATCATGGAGGAATTTTCAAGTTTTGGAAAATTCCTCCACTTCATGAGGATTGCGCCCACTCTACTGGATCTTGTGCATTTCAAGCGAGGTGAAAAACTTTTCAGACTTTGAAAGATTCCTCCCGTTCTTGCGAATTGCACCCAAGAATAGATTTTTCCATGCTTTGTCATTTCGGGAAGCATTTCCAGGCACAACCAAAATTTTGATCGCTTGCCTGCTCTTCAACTTTTCTGGATTTAGAACTAGATATTTAGGAACGCTTTGTCGTCAGTGCCCTACCAGTTGTCGGAGATCAACTTTCCAAAAATAGACTTACTAAAAATACTAAGTTCTTCCAAACACCAAATTAGGGCAAACAGAGACATAGTGACACTTACTAAAAATAGACACCAAAAAAATAAGTTTGTTTAAACACAAAATTAGGTCAATCCAGAACGCAATGAAACTTACTAAAAATAGTAAGACCTCAGAATTCGCTCAAATTTCACTGGTAGCTTCCTTGAAGGGTTCTCCTTTCAATGCTTTGCTCAGATTTCACAAAATCCTAGGCTACTAACTCCATTTCTAAGTCTGAAGGATAAAAACCCTAAAATAGACAATACATGCTTCCAAACTTAGCCAAATTTCTCCAAAACACTTGCAGACACTTAGCCAAATATCAATTCTCAAGGTTATCCTGACACTTAGCCAAATATCCATCATTCCATTCCTCTGCACATGCATTCTTTGTTCCATCACTGCAATCTCTTCCTTGGATGATGATATCATCCACTCAACAATGTCCTCTCAGCATCCAAAGTCCTCCTCCCCGCAATAAATCTGAAAAAGACAAGGAAACGTTGTGAAGTACAAGTATCAATCAAGTTCATAGTTAGCAAAATGCAAAGTTCGAAGGATAAAGCAATTAGCACAATGCATTTTTCAACAAATCAAAACCCTAATTCTCAACTTGATGACAATATTAAGACCATATCCTGTCTAGGTTGTATATTCCTTAAGAATCGATTCCCTACTTAGTCATCTCATTACTTTCAGAGACCAAAATCCAAACCAACAAGACCTTATAACTCATTCCTTAGGGTTAGGAGATGCAACTAATCACAAAAGACTTGGTTTATTTAGCGAAAAGAGGGGATCCTCATTTGCAATGGGGCGATGTGTGAAAACGTCACAACAGGACGCAAAGGGGATGTCTCCCTACCATTTTTTATTCTGCACCAAGAAATATTTCCTGGCTGTTGGGGACATCTCGCCATCCTTAGGATGACACGGAGACGTCTGAAACATCCCTCACCATCTTGGAAACGGCGAGCCGTCCCCGCTTCTGGTATGACTTCTAGGCCCTTAAAACATTTAAAAAACACTTCTTTTTTTTTTTGTTTTATTGTTAGCGACATGGGGGGCCCACAATTAGGTTTAAAACACAAAAGTGAGCCCTAAAAAGCCAAAATACATTAACCCAAAGGAAAACATGAACCCAGCCACCATTTTTCACTTTCATTTTCTTAGGTTTTGCTCCAAGTTGTGAGAGTTTTCTTGTTGGAGAAGATATTGGCATGCTCTAGAAGAGAGGTTGGACTGATTAGAGGAGATCTTGGACTGATTTTTGCCTAGCTTCAAGTCTGAAACAAGTTCCCAACTTCAAGTTTCAAGCTACAGCCAAGGTATGTTAATTGTTTTTATAGTTTTTTTCTAAGTGTTTAGCTTGATAGTGAGTTTATAGATTGAAAATATTTTCAATATTTGTTTTCAGACTTTCAACCATAAACAAAAAACATACAAAACGAACAGCAACAACAGTGCATGTCAAGACGGTAGTGACAGTAAAAATAAAGTGACAATGTCAATAGACCCTTCTTCTACGTTTGAAAATCCAACCTTAGGTTCTGCTGCACCAAACCTTTTTCAATGCCCTACACCCTCTCTTCAAAAGTTTGCAATTTTCAACCCCAAGAAACCATTGCTTCAATTTGCCACAAAAGTGACTGCCAACAAGGGCAAAAATACAAGGGGCGGCAAGAAGTGGCTTTGTCATATTTGCAATACTCATTACCATGGGAGTTATACTAGGGTTACAGGCCATCTAGTGGGTGGGACTGGAAAAGGTGTTAGAATTTGTGAAGATATAGCATTGGAACAGCAGATTGAAATGGCAAAATTGGCAAGAATAAGTGAGGACAAAATCATTACAATTCACAATAAGAAATGGCCAGTATCTATTGATTTGCATGCCTCTTCCAATGTATCAATTGGAGAGAGTGGTGATAGAGGGAAGAGGAAAGCAAGCGAGAAAACTTCAGAGATGGATTTATTCAATGTGCAAAAATGTGACCAAGCTGATGATGCAGTGGCCAAATTCCTTTATGCTCTTCCATTTCATTTGGCGAGGTCACCTTATTTCAAGTCTATGGTGAGAGATATATTGACAGTCGGACCATCTTTTGCCGCCCTGGAGAAAATAGATGCATACTTCCCTCCTTGACAAACAATATTCAAAAGCTACCATGATGATGGAGGAGATGAGACAAGCATGGATTAGGACTGGCTGTTCCATTGTCATGGATGGGTGGACTGATATTCGACATAGGCCACTCATTAATGTTATTGTTACATGCCCTGCTAGTTCATACTTTCTTCGAGCTATTGATTGTTCTAGAAAAGTTAAGGATGCTGATTTCCAGTTTGGCATTTTGAGGGAGGCCATAGAGGAGATTGGGCCTTCTAATGTTGTGCAAGTTGTGACAGATTCAGCTCATGTTTGTAAGCTAGCTGGTTTGATGATTGAGAGTACTTACAAACATATTTTTTGGACTCCGTGTTGTGTACATGCTTTGAATAATGCTTTGAAAGACATTGGCAAAAAAGATTGGGTAAAGGCAGCAGTGGCAGAGGCTAGAGACATACAAATGTTTGTATGTAACCATCACACTTCGCTTGCACTATTCCGGTCTTATTCAAAGAAAGAATTCCTCAAACTAGTAGAGACTATGAAAGATGCCAACTGAGAATCTGATCCAGTCTAAAGTTTTTTGTTTGCTTTCAAATCTTTGACCAGCGAATTGTTTTATTGGTTTGAGGTGAATTATAAAATTTTAGAACTCGGATTTTATTGCAGCAAATTATAAATTCAAGAGAATGACTATTTAAGACAACTAGAGCCAAAACTGGTCTACCAGGTGTCAAACGCCCTGCCTAGATGAGCTTATTTTGATGTTGGAGGTGGTGCACAAAGCAATACAAGAGCCTCCAAGTGTTGCAAATTGTTCCAATGTGTTTTATTCTCCTTATATATAATTATCAAAACAATTTAAGGAAGAAATAGCAGATCAGGTGCTTATTCCAAATTCTTGCTAGGAGAAACCTCCATAATTGACCCTTTTTCCCCACTAAAATGCTGATGTAGCCCAAATATGTTAAAAATTCCTTGAAAGAACCATTTATCTGTCTTTACTTGCTGCCAACAATGAATTTACACACAAATTTCTGAATCAAAACCTTCTAATTTATTTTATTGGCTTCACAAGAGAAGCAAAGAGGGTACGGGTACGGCCAGCCTGGGAATGGTATGGCCAAATGACCTGAAAGAGGATTCCTTCAATGCAAAGGTGAATGGGTTTTCGTCCAAACACTGAATAAGGGTGAGAGTTTTCGTTCTCAACCTGAAACTCCAATCAAGCTTGCTGCTACAAAGCTCTCCAAGGAAGAAATTGTCAAATATCCAATAAATAATGAATAAAATGCTACCCCCAATGTCTTTTAAACATTCCTCAAACCCTAATTCGAATTTGGGGTTAGGGTTGTACTTTTGGCATCAAAAAACATGTTAAAATGTTTTTTTTTATTAAAAAAATAACTTCCCTTAAGTGGTTTGACCCATTGAGGGTACAATTCCTCATTAAAAGTGGCCATATTATTAAGTTATCACCTTTTTATAATTTACCAAGGGGCCATTTTATAATTCATCATTAACTTTTATTAATCTCCTTTTTAATAAAGTTACTTTATAATTTTCCTAATTATAGAAAAAGTAACTTTATAATAAATTATTATAAAGTCTATGTAACTTAAGCTCACCAAGGCCAAAAAGTGACCAAGTATAACCTCCTCTCGGTAAAGCCAATCATCCCCTAGCCTCTGTAATTGCTTGCAGAGATGGCTAACAGGCAAAACCATGCAACTGAGTGATCACAGGAAAAA
The DNA here is from genome assembly GCF_030272615.1 of Cryptomeria japonica. Taxonomy (NCBI): domain Eukaryota; kingdom Viridiplantae; phylum Streptophyta; class Pinopsida; order Cupressales; family Cupressaceae; genus Cryptomeria; species Cryptomeria japonica. Next base: position 265,524,915 of record NC_081412.1, read on the forward strand.
TGGGGACATTACAGACTAGATATGCTAGCTATTTTATTTTGTTGGAGAGGATGTTGGAGGAGCGGGATGCTCTGCAATCCATGGTTGTTTGTCCAGACTAGAAAAGGTGGCCTTAATCAAAGAAAAATGAAGGGAAGGCAATGAGAGATAGAGTACTTGATGAGTCTTGGTGGGCCAATATCAAGTACAAAATTTGAAAAAAAAAAAAATTTGAATGTTACACTTTGTATTTTAAAAGTCTTAATTTGTAAATGTTGATTGCAGGTATATTTGCTCTATCATATCACTAGTTGGGGGGATAATCTGGTATGCAGATACAAACTCTCCTAGCCTAGGAGAGATCTATGAAACTTTTGATAACATGCTTGATCAAATGAAGCAATCAATTCGTCAAAAGGATCCTGAATTGCAATTCTATGAGGAGCATATTAGGCCTATTGTCACAAACAGGCGGAACATAATGAACACCCCTCTTCATTTGCTTGCCTATGCTCTTAATCCGAAGTGGAATGCACCTAGACTTGGCCGAGTTCTTCCTTCTAAGGATGAAGAGGTGATAGAGGGGCTTACAATAGCCCTTGCTAAAATGTATGGCAAAGACCAAGCAACCATGCTTCAAGGGCAATGGCTTTCGTTTTCCGATCTTGATGGCCCTACATATAGCAAACCAAAGGCTAGAACGGATAGGATCACCATTGCACAAAAAAAACCCATTGGATGGTGGAAATTTCATGGGAGGGACACACTGGAATTGAAACAAATTGCATTTGTTTTCTCTCCCAAATTGCTAGTTCCTTTATTGCAGAGAGGAATTGGTCCACCTATGGCTTCATCCACTCCATTAAGAGAAACGGGCTCAATTCAAAACGAGCTGAAAAGCTAGTTGCAATTCATAGTGCCCTGAGACTTCAAGACCGACAAACTATAGAGTATCGATAGACTCTAACAACACAATGGGATGTTGATCCTAAAGATGTGAATTCAAGACCGACAAACTACAGAGTATCGATAGACTCTAACAACACAATGGGATGTTGATCTTGAAGATGTAAAGTAGATTGATGAGGAGGAGGTGCCACCAAGACTAGTTGGGCTACCATTGGATGATCCACTTCTACCCGAGGGTGATAGTGACTCAAATGGTTCCGAGTCTTTGGATATTGATAGCCCGAATGAGGCTTAATTTCATAGATTGTTGTACAATGTATATTGATATTTGAGACTTTAGGATAGTGATACATGTTTGAGACTTTTGGATATTGATAGACCATGGTTTCTTGATGTTTAAGACTCTTGTTATAATGCTTTATTGAAATTTATTATGCTGTTATACCACTGCTGGCATGATTTTGTTACATTTTGATATTGTCGTTATCGATCATTGACATATGTATCTCTCTTTCCCTCTCTCTATAATATATTAATATATCTTGAAAAATTCATATATATTTAAAAATTTGTATGTTGTCCCCTGCCGTCCCCTATTTTTGGCTCTCTAAGAAACGTCCCGGAAACGTGTCCCATACCATCCCCCCATCCCCGTCCCCGAAACACCATGGAATATAGCAAAATATATTAATAGATTTTTTTTGTAGTACACATTCATTCTATGTGCATTAAAGGATTGAACATAAAAGGGTTAAATTGGCATGTTGGAGGACAAATAATCCAACAGCCTATTTCTTGGAAGGATTTAAGTGAAACTCAATTTCCCAAGAAATATCAAAGTGACTAAACCTTTTAAAGGCCTCCACGACAATGGTAGTTTAAATTAAACTTTGATAGTACATCAAAAGGAAGCCTAGTATGCCATGGTCAGGCATATCCTAAGTCTAGTGGTGAGGTTGTGGTTTTTGAGACTTTCAATACTAAGAGAAATGCTAATAATATAATCAATGGGAAAGGTCAAGGTTGAAACACAGTTCAAAAACTTAAGACTCAATAAACCCAAATTTGACTTGAACTTGGAACCTCTGATCAATAAATTCAGCAGCTCAAAAAGATAATTATATTCCTTATGAAAACATATATTTTATGTAAAATACATTTACAAAATGTATCAAATGAATCTGTTGAACAAAGTGAAGTATTTCTTATCAGATTTGAATACAAAAAGGGCATGTTGGTACCCCTATGAAACTCCATTTTCAGGCCTGTTTTTGTAACTTTATAGTTGGTTAGTCCTCAAGTTGACAAACAGGTCCAAGAAAATTCATGTATTCCCAATTAGTTTGCAAAATTTATCATGGTCTAGAGTTTCAACTAACAGGTTGAATGATCACCTCAAGTCCATAAGAAGTAAACAATGGTGATAATTGAGGGCAAATCAGAGAAAGAAGAAACATGGGGTGATCTAACATGTCGAGTTCTTGTATTTGGACTAGGCATACCAAGCACTTGATCATGTCTACCATGTGACCTAGCTCTACGCACGTGTATTCTAGCAGCATAGTTCAATCTATGAGGTATTCTAGTGGTTCTTAACAGCAAGGCAGAAACCTAAATTTTCAGTCATCATCCAAGAAGAGATAAAATCAAAAGATGGCGAGTGATTAAAATGTACCTAGAATTAAAAGTGGCAAATGCACTATAAAAACCTGCCAGCTTAAGCCAAGTGCCATTTGAAGGTGGTAACAATGTAAGAAACCATGCATAGTCATGAGCAAAATGGCAAAATCTTTAAGTAAGTAGTGCCTAGCACATAAAGGTTATGAAAAGAAGACTTTGGCGCCATTTTGGAGTGGCATTGCCCTCTTTGAGTTCCACCTAGCACTTGAAAACATGACTCAAACCTTACAAAGTTTTGTCATTCTTCCTAAGATGGCAAAAAAGATGTAAAAATGCACCAAGGTGATGAAAAGAGGGCATTATGAAAACACACCCAATGTGGTAGATACCTGAGTGAAGTGGGCCAATCCTAAAACATGTTTTAGACACATAAAATCAGCACCTTTTTGTAATGGCATACCAAGGATAAGCTCTGCCAAGGTTCCTAAAAAGTGGCGAGGCATTAAGTATTTAGTACCTAGCATTGAAGGAGAAAAAAAAGCCAAAACTTGGGCGCACTTTTTGTGGCATTGCCCTCTCGGAATTCCACCCAAAATCATAAAATATGGAAAATGCCTTATGCAACTCCACCCAAGGCTAAAAGAGGTTTAAGTGACAAATATAGGTGCATTTTCATGATGACTTTGCCTCTTATATTTCCTCCCAAGTGTGATTTTTGTGTGGCAAAGCCACCAGGAAGTTCCACCTTTTGTTTTCCAATTAGATGAAAGCAAAAAACAGAGTTTTAAAGCAAGAAATAAAAGCATGCAGCACCCATATATCAAGGATGATCTCCTTTCAAACATCACCAACCAACTCCTATCTGCTGTTCACAGATGATTCAAGGCATGTTTTCCTGTTTTTTGCAGCATTTCTAAAGTAACTTTAAACATCCATTGTGAAGGTCGGTAGAACAGCTATAGTGTTTTCAGAGATATCAGCTGAGTTAGTTGAGACGTATACCCTAGAACCCTAAGACAAGTTGATGCAGTAAAGAGAAAATAGTCATCACAGAAGAAGTATGATGTTCCCAACTCAAATCTCACTTTTTGGGTTACAGGTATTTGATGATTTTCCCAATAGAATATGCGAATTTCTCAATAAGTAGGAATAAATTTTAACAGCACAGTGTAACAGATAATACGCCTAGAACAATCATGACTTTCAAAATTATAATACTGAGCAATTAACGAGCACCAAACATATTTAGTTCTGTAAATTTCAGGCAAGTTTCATTGGCACACCTTATGATAGGATTTCTTAACTTACAGTTCATATAAAGATGAAACTACACAACATGCTGACCTTATAGCAGTAATCTGTATATGCAACGTTGGAATATGAATGATGACTACTAATGTTGCAAGTGTGTATATGTATGTGGAGATGTCCCCAAACTCGTTTTAGCTGCCCCTTATAACCTGCGACTGCTTATGGCGAGAGCTCCTTATGGTGTTTGGCTGTTCCAACCCTAAAATGGCCTTTGTAATACTGCATGCCTCTCCTTATACCCCTTTGGCTATGATCCAACTCCACAACTTAAGCAACTATCCTTCCTCGATTTTCCACACCCCCAACATCTTCTAGAGTCTCCCAAAATTCAACGCCTCTTTAATACAAGCAGCAGCAGCCTTATGTGACTCCCAACGTCTCAATAGATAAGAATCGCCCTTTTTATTAATTATGCAGCTGACGTAAAATCCTCTTTAAAATTAGGAAATAACACCCAATGAAATATTAACCCTGCAAGGCATCTCCATACATATGGCATCCAGCTATTTTCAGCATGAGAGTTTTATATGAATTGACTAGCACAACTGATAATAAATCTTTCACAAATTTAGTTTACCTGCATATCTTCACTGGAATAGTTCTTCTTACAAATTTATATTTGCTTGCAAACCTCTCTGAATTTGTTTTCTACAACTCCCATGAATCAGTAAAATATGGCAATCTGGCTTGAAACGTCAACTTCTCCATTTCAGCACACTCTGAATCTTGATTGAATCCACCCAATATTGACTAGGAAGAAAAATCCCTTCTCCAAATCCAATAAACCTTAGGGTTTTCGTCCAAGGGTTGGAGTTAAACAAAGATGTCCAAACTTCAATGAGAAAATGAAATGACCAAAAGATATGAAATTTCCAATTGCAACTCCTTTTTATATCCTTCTCAAGCTTTAGATGAACTTTTTACTTTATTTTTCATTAACACCCCCTTTTAATTTTTAATTCACTTTTGGGCTTCTGAAAAGACTTTAACATAAATGTTCACTTTTAATTAAAATAATTAATTAAACCAAAGTTGTCCATAAAATAATAATTTACAGACAAATTAAATTTAATTAGTGAAAATATTCCCTTTCCAAACCCCCAAATTAGCCTACAAGAATGAAATAAAGTAAAGGGTCCTCTCAAAACAGCTAGGTCAAAGAAGAGGACTTTACATGAAGTAATCAAGTAAGGATTCAAATGCAAATGATTTTCAAATAATCAAATTGAGGGTTTCATCGAAGTCCTTAAGCAAAGTATAGAGACTTGAAGCTAGGTTTCAGGCTAGTTGTAATCAATGGATTCATCACAGGTCATAGTTCCAGTTTTTACCATCAAATCGACATTGCAAGGTTTTTGTCATGTTCATGTTCATAAAGTTCCAACAACTCTCAAAGGCTCCAAGGAAAACTTTCCCAAGTTTAGAGGAATCAAAGAGGTTTGAGCACCATTTTCTGGTGGCAATGCTACTCCAAAGTTCTGCCCAATGTTCAAGAAGATGACTAAACCAAGGCAAATGCAAGATGAAACTCCATAGAGAAATGAGACAAGTTGCAAACCTCTCAGTGATCTACGCAAGTTCAAATTGCAAAGAAACAACGTTTAGGCATCTTTTCCAAGTGGCAATGCCACTTGGTTGAGAAACAAGGATGATGCCTTATAAACTCTACTTAACAATAAAAAAAGACAGCTTAAGTGATAAGATGCCATTTCCTTGTGGCTTTGAAAATGCACCAAAAGTGGCAAATGCCTTATCAAAGCACATCTAAACCAAAAAAGTGGCAAATGGCTCATAAAAGCCTATTAAACACATGAGCGAAATAAAGATAAAAAGTTCTACCTGTGATCAAAAGTTGATAAGTTAAGTGATCTCTATCAATGGTTAAAAGGGAAGGGATGAGCCTATTTTTAGGATATTTGTAATTTGTTAATTGTTTTAGAATAAGTTTACTTTTAATTAGTTTTATTTTCTCTAAAAAGATAGGGATAGAATTGCTTTAAAGCAATATATTTTTTGGGAATATTTTATTATTATATTATCCCTAAAAGCCACCTCTTGAGAGTTTATAAATAAGTGTGTTAGGTACATAATTTGTAATGTAAATTGATGTTGGGCTTATACTTATGATTCCATATTCGAACCCTGTGCATACCTATGTTGGTCTAGTTCAAGTCCAAATTTAGTTGAGTCTGAACTAGGCCTAGGTTTCACTATAGATTCCCTATGGGACCTTCACAAGGAACCTAAGGTGCCCAAGTGAACCTTTGAGTTAGACCCAAGTGAACCCATAGACCACCTAAAACAAAAAGCGAAAAAAAAACGTCTTTTTAAAACCAAAGAAAAGCCTAAATACCTAATTTTGCCCTCAAATGAGAACTTGGCCTCTTTTGCCTCATTTCACAAACACGAGTGAGTAAAACAGCATTTTTGACTCCAAGCTACCATTGTTGATTTCTGCAAGTTGTTGCAATTTTCTTCAAAGGTGAAAGCTATAGGAGAGAGACTTAAACCAACAAGAGTGAGAGAATTACACAAGGAAGATTTATTATTGAAGGTGAATGAATCTTGTAAATTTTTTGCAAGTTTTGAAGAACTTTCTCAAGTTCTTTTTTTAGATGTTTTGATTATTTCCTTAAACCTTTTTATATATAAAATAGGTGTTAGAATGTCGAATTTTTTTATTTCTTTTAAGTTGTGGAGTTGTAAATTTGTTAAAAAATATTGTTTTGTTATATTCATATTTGGCATTTACCCAAAAATCTTCCAAGTGAAATTTATGCTATAACTTCATTTTGGTGACCACCTAGATTTTGTTAAATGGATCAAAGAAGGATTTGGACGTATGGAATGTCAAGTGGTAGAATGCCAATTCCTCCAAGGACTTTTCGGCTGCCACCAATGAAGGACACAATTCTACATAGTCGCCTAGGGCAAAAGGGAATTTGATGGACAACTTCCTTTTCTTTTTCTGAATCATGTCCTAAGCAGTCAATTGCCTGGTGAGCTCCAGTAACACCATTTTGTCTGTAGAATACCTTGGAAGTTTGTGCGGCTGAAAGGAAAATCCTTGGGCCTGAATATAAGTAAATTTTGGAAACTAAATGTACAAGACTCCAAATTTCTATATCAGCACCTTGGCTTCGAGCGACACTCTCATGTGAAGTTCACCCTGCAATAGTCTAGTTAAATACATTGTGAACGTATCATTCACCAACTTGAAAGAATCAGTGCTATACAGGTGCAACTGGGAATAGCAGTTTTGGACCTTGAATTGTCTTGGCCCACATCCCATGGGCCCTTTTCCTGGTAAACCGTCGAAGCTGCCTATCCTTGCCAGCGAATAAATCACATACGAGCTCATGTAAAAGGATTGGATACGCTTCTCTTTCAGATTCTTCAACTGTTCAAGCAAATAATGGCTTATCAGTCTCGCCCAATCTACTATCCCATTGGCATTCATAACTTCGCCACTGAAGAAGAACATCTAGGTCTCAAAAGTGAAGGCATGCGGACACCCCATTATCCTACTCAGCATCAATACAAGGTTCGTGTATTCTTGCTTGAAGTCAAAACTAGTGATCTGCTTAGGCATCTTGGAAATATGCGGTCTTGACTTTTGCATCTAGGTCTTGTTAATATGCTCAACACATCTTTCAACGCCAGCCTCATATACTGCCATTACTCTATCCTTAAGTTTGTAAGTCATGGAATGATACGTTGGAATTCCAAAAGTTTCTCCAATAGATTTGGCGGTCAGGTTAGCCAGAGGCTTGCCATCCGATGTCAAAATCACTCTTCTTTCTTCATCATAGTGCTTTGCACATTCCAAAATCAATTCTAGGCATTCAATGGCTGGAGGGAAGCCTGCAGCTGAGACAATTCAACTCTTGACAAATTTAACAGCAATAGGTGATGGATTGCATCCACCTATTCCAAAAATCCTGTGCCCAAAAGCTCCTAGCTGGAAAGTTCTAAGGTTGGTGTCACTGATTTCCTTCCACTTTTAAATAATCACTTTTAAATAATCTTGGACTCTGGAAGGAATCCCTTCATCTCGTTCTTGATCTGTGCCTACCAGGAAGTAGCCACAACCTTGCTGAATTCCGCCATTCCTACAAAACAAAGTAAATAAACATTAAAATCATCGTAAGGAATTAAATAAAACGATGGAGAAGAAATTCCAGCTGATAAATTCCTAATTAGGAATAAAATAAAACCTCTGCAAACAAGAACTTCTTGAAAGAAATAAAATTCTTCGTTTTTGAATCTTTGCTACTTTTCTCCAACTTTAGCTTTCTCCAAAATCGCACGTAAGAAATGAATTGAATCCTTCGTTTAAATAGAATTTCCTCACCAAGTTGCCAAGTTGGTGAAAGACTAACTTAGCAGTTGCATTAAGAATGCGTCATACTTTTCTTAATAATTCGCCATGCAAATGAGTCTCGCAATTATCGTCTAGTTCAAAAATGGTAATTTCCATGATTTCTTAAGTTGTGTCATAAGCATGGAATATTCTTCTTTGTATATTGCCAGCTCGCCAACCTTTCTATTTCGAATTTCAAAAGGATATTTTTAAAGATTTTTCTTTTCTAAAAATATTTTGAGAATTTTATCCACTTGGGAAGAAATCGTGATCATCCGAATTTTTGGAGAGAAAATTTTATCCAGGAAGAACTTTTTTTGTGCTCTTTGAATTCATCTTGTTTCAATGGAGATTTTTCATCAATTTGTCACACTTCCTATTTTTTAGGAATTTTTCAAATTTGAGTTCCAGAATTCAGGAGAGAGAAAACTCTCACTTGGCCAATTTTGTCTTTGCCTAGAAATTTCATCAACTTTTGGCAAATTTCCATGCCTGAGAGACGTTTTGAATTTTTTCCCTAAGGGATTTCCTTTCCTCTCTACCCTTGACTTAATTTCCATGCCCTTCTTTCCAACTTCTTCCTTGTGAAGGAAAATCTCACTTGGAAGGAATTCCTTCCTTACCCTTATCTAGCACTCCCCCTCTAACTTGGGCACCATTTCCATGTGGTCAAGGAATTTTGGTCCAAGAGGAAAATTCCTCCTAACCCTCAGTTTGGCGTTATCTATCCATCCTTGGACACTAAAATCACCCCATGCAGGAATTCCTTGCCTTAGAAATATTCCTTCACACCCCCAATCTAGTGCTCTATCTTGAGTTTTGGGCGCTAGAAGCATATGCAACAGGAATTTGGCTTGTGGAGGAAAATTCCTCCATAAGGCCATTGTGGCGCTCTCATACCTTGCTTGGGCATTGATTCATAGTGGTGCAAGAAAATGTGTTGTGGAGGAAAATTCCTCCACAACCCCAATTTGACGCCCTATCTCATGCATGAGCGCCATTTAGACCATGTGAAAGATTTTGGTCTTGGAAGGATAAATCCTCCAAGACCCCATTTTGACGCCCTCCCTTGATTTGGAATATGTTCTTGCCAGGATAAAGGATTTTCTTGACTTTCTTCCCTGACTTCGCCATTCTTGCACTTTCCAGATTAGGATGCCAATTTTGGATTGAAGTGATTTTCGTGCCTTAGGAGATTCTTCAATGCCTTTCCACTTCTGGAATAAATTCCATGTAGATGTTTTTGTCATTGATGTGTTTAGTGTTGTTCTTGTGGACTGCTGTGGTAATTGGAGTGTCATTGTGTTCCAGGTGGCTGCCATTTCATATTCCAAGTGTGCAGAGATTTTCTGTATACAAGCTTGCTTAGCTGGGTTGTGTGCCATTGTCACATGTTTTCAGCTGGACGATGTGCTTAGGTGTTTAGTATTCTTTTCAAATTCTTTACAGTGTTATCGCCACATGTTTCGGCTGTACATATTTTTGTCAGAACTCTGATATTCTATTTGTTCTGCTCAGAAACCATCTTCAGGTGGATCGCTGTAAGTATACACAGCGATATTTTTTTTGAGCTGCCAGTTCATATTCTGGAGTTACTTTTTTTTTGTCAGAAATACCAGTGTTGCCCGATTTTTAGTTTGGCAAGTTCGTGATTTGACAGAGTGGCTGGCATATGTTATTTGATGCCGTTTTTTCTGAGCAATGGGTTGCGACAGTATGTGTTGGTTATCGGGTGCAGAGAATTTAAGAAAAACGTCTTTGCCTCCTTCGTATTTATGATGTGTGTCTTGGTTTGTTTAAAATGAATGGCAGTTTTTGATTTTTTGGTGAGTTAATGTTGCAGAGAAGTGAATACGTGTAAGTGAGAAGGTGTCTCGGGCATGAAATATGGTTGCTCTTGTGATTGGCGCAGTTGATTCTGATTGATATTTGCTTCAGTCAGTATGTTGGTTATTATTGGCTCAGAAATGAAATTCGAGCTCTTTTTGGAGAGTTCGTGGGTTATTCTTTAAAGTGAAGTGTGTAGAAAAAAGGTTTTAGTGGGTGTTAAGGTGTGTTGCAGAGAATGCGTATTCTTGGAATGCTCTTTGAGTGTTGTTTTTAAAGAAGAAAAGACTGTATTGATGGTATTTGAAAAGATGGGAAGTATCAAAGAACTGTTTTTCTTAAGTATGATCTGAGAATATCCTTTGATCTGAAAATATTCAGAAGTCACTGTTTTGGTGCTGGCTGTCAAAGCATTCATATTTGTGTAAAGAATCGAGTCTTCAGATTTGATATTTTTGACATACTGGAGCTGTCTGATTTTAAGAAGAAAATATCTTCAAATGAAGAAAGAGTTATATTACTGAGTATTAGAACAGTCTTAAGGGTTTTTGTGCAGTCACACATACTTCAATGGTTATATTTACGTGAAGGAGAATATGCTGCTGCGTTATGTATTGTGAGAGTTTTATGCACTGCTGCATAAAACAGTGAGCTCTTAGTTGTGTCTCTCTTAAAAATTTGTAAATTGTCCTTAGTGTGTCAGTTTTTCAGTTTGAGGTTGAAGCCTCTTAAATCTTGAGTTGGTGCTCATCCAAGAGTTGGTGCTCTTTTTGTAAATCAGGGTTGGAGCCCGTTTAATTTTAATGGAGTTTAAATGTGCCGTGGTTTTTTACCCGAAAGGGTTTACCATGAGATAATTCTTGTGTCTTCTCAGTTTGTTATGTGTCCTAATTTGTTTTTCTCAAATCTGCTTAAAGATGTTGAGATATTGATTCACCCCCCCCCCCGCTCCTCAGTATCTCTGTTTTGATTGTCATTCCACACTTAACCATTCTTGATCAACTGTCTGTTTTTTCAAACTTTATGGATTTACACAAATATTCAGAAATGCTCAATCTTCAGTGCCGGGACCTCTACCCGTGAAGAACCTGCCAAAAATAGACTTACTAAAACTAGTAAGTACTTCAAAACATCAAAATTAGGGCAAATCAGGAAAGGGTGACACTTACTAAAAATAGAAACTTACTAAAAATAGAAACCGCTAAAAATAGTACGTTTGATTTTTGGCACACTAAAAACAATCCGAGAAGCAATGAAATCCCTAAAAAATAGCAACTTTCTAAAAATAGAAAGTTCCTCATAATTCACTCGAATTTCACCGGTAGGTTTCTTGAAGGGTCCTAATTCCAATGCAATGTTCATTTTTTTCCAAAACCCTAAGGAAAAGACCTCAAATCTAAGTATGAAGGGAAAAACCCTAAAATAGGCAAAACAGATTTCAGACTCGACCAAATTCACTGAAACGACTTGCAGACTTGATCAGATTCCATCAAAACACTTAAGAGACCGGGGAGACCCAAGAGACTACTACAAAAAGACCCAAAGAACCAAAACCAAAAGACCAAGAGGACCTAAAAAATAGGGGGTCCCCATTTGGAATGGGGCGATGTGTGATTAGGTCACAACAAGTCTATTATCATCTATTGGGTTTTATAGGCCATTGGGTCAAGGTTTGTAAAGACATAAAAGACAATGAGAGGGTAGAGTATTATAGATTGCACATGGAAGAAAAATCACAATCTACAAGTAGCCAATGCAAACACAATCCGCACAATCAGCTATGCCTATGCCCTCTATTTTTGGTAGTCCTAGTGTTAGTACTAGTAGTGATATTCATGTTTCCACAAGAGGGAAGAGGAAAGTTATTACTACTAGTACTTCTAGTGGACAGCCAAGTCCACTTGCAAATTTGTTCAATGTGCAAGTACGAGATGTGGCAGGGTCCTCCATAGCCAAATTTTTCTATGCCCATGCCATCCCATTCCATGTAGCACGTTCTCCCTACTTCAAACAAATTTTTAAAGATGTGTCAGTTGTTGGTACTTCATTCATTCCCCTAGAGAACATAAACAACGTACTACACTCCTTGACAAAGAATATTGCAAGGTGAGTGTGGTGATGGACGACATGAGACAATGTTGGATTAGGAGGGGCTGCATTATGCTCATGCATGGGTGGACCAATATTAGACATCAACCACTTATCAACATCATAGTCACCTGTTCAGCTGGCTCATATTTCCTTAGAGCCATTGATTCACCTGGGAAGCGCAAGGATGCAGAATTCCAATTTCATATTTTGAGAGATGCCATAGAGGAGGTTGGGGCACCCAATATTGTGCAAGTGGTCTCTAATTCAGCACATGTGTGCAAATTAGTTGGTTTGATGGTTGAGGGTGCTTACAAGCACATTTTTTGGACCCCTTGTGTTCATGCATTGAACAACACATTGAAAGACATAGGAAAAATAGATTGAGTGCAGCAGGTGGTTGTAAAGGCTAGGGATATTCAGATGTTTATTTGCTACCATCACGCCTCACTTGCTCTCTTCAAAAGATTTTCAAAGAAGGAATTCCTCAAGCCTGTAGAGACAAGGTATGCCAACTATTTTATTTTGTTCGAGAGGATGCTTGACATATAGGAGGCTCTACAGTTGATGATGGTTAATTTAGAGTGGAAAAGATGGTCTAATGCAAACACTGCAAAAAGGAGAAGCATCCAAAAAAAATCTAGATGATGATTGGTGGTCCAATGTGAGGTAAAAAAATTGAATTAATATTTTTTAATAACTTGCTGATTTTATTTTATTAATACATTTTAAATTTATAATTTGTTTGCTGATTTTATTATAAAAAAATCTGATTTTAATTTTCCAAGTTCTAACTTGTCTTTTTTCAATTTTTTGTTTGCAGATATATTTGCTCCTTTATTTCACCAATTGTGGATGTCATTAGATATGCTGATACAAGCTCTCTAAGTCTTGAAGAGATTTATGAGACATTTGACAGCATGCTTGGAAAAATGAACCAAGCAATTTCTAAAAGGGATCCTAATTTGAGATTATATGAGCAAAAAATAAGCCCATAGTGATGAGGTAGTGGAACATTATGAACACCCCGCTTCATATGGCAACCTTTGCTCTCAATCCCAAATGATGTGCACAAAGACCTAGTAGGGGGCCTCCTTGTGATGACAAAGAGGTGAAAAAAGAGTTTATGAAGGCCCTTGCAAAAAATGTATTCAGTTGAGGAGTCAACTGTACTTCGTGCACAATGGCTTGACTTTACTAATCTTCATGGTCCAACATTCGATGAACCAAAGGCCAAGGTAGATTGAGCTACATTAGCTCAAAAGGATCCTATTGGATGGTGGACATAGCATGGGAAAGATGCACCAGAGTTGAGGACTCTTGTTGTTCGCCTCCTTTCGCTAGTACTACATTAATATAATTTATTAATTTGATTAGTGTTGAACATTTATTCAATCATAAAAATTGAATGTCCTAATTAGTAATTTACTTTTTGACTCCTTTCATAGGTTGCTAGTTCCTCTACTACAGAGAGGAATTGGTCCACATACAACTTTATTCACTCTATCAAGAGGAATAGGCTAACCTCTAGACATGCAAAGAAATTGGTGGCCATGCATAGTGCTTTGCGACTCCATAATTGTCAGACTTGAGAGTATCGATAAACTATAGCTTTATAGTGGGATGTTGATCTAGAGGATGCCAACATTACATGACAACAGTTGAAATTTTGAAAACGGGATGCCTGATTAAAAATTCTTGTAACATTAAATTATAGAGCCTCTAAAAACCTGTATTGTCATTGTTTTCATTAGCATGGATCACACTCCATGATCCATCATCACAATGAGAAACAATTGACAGATACAAAAACTTGATATTTATAATATCATAACATGTTTTTTTTGTTCCTACAAAATTCTGAATACATGAGGGGAAATCCTATGAAGTTGAAACAGAGAACCCAGCAATATTCAAAGAGAGTGATGTGAAGATATGAGCAGCGTAATGGATACAGACATACCTCTAGTGAGGCGGTCAATGCTGCTTTTGAGAACACCCTGGCTCTTGAGAGCTCCTTCTGCCCTGGAGTCGAAATCTCTTATAACTGGACCCACCACAGAAGCAATCCCTTTTGCTATAATCTGAGTGCCCTCCAATTGCTGCCGGTCTAAACCCGGATCTTGTTGGAGAGAAACATTCTCCTCACCGGGTGATTCAAAATTTGCATAATCACCCACACGAGAATTGCTAGACGTAGATGCGGAAGAATTGCAGACTGCAGACTCAGTAAGTATGGAAGAATCAGCATCATGTAATGAAGAGGATGCTTCAGAGTCACAACGTTCTCCGTCATCCATGTGTATAGTTGTGCCTGCTTTTATTGTTCTAAAGAGTGAATGCCCTCCGACTGACGCTCTACCGCTAAGGTAGATGACCTATAACAAGGTTTGGGTTGTATGTGAGTTCGTGAGACGAATATAGACCTTCCAAAGTGTTTTGAAGTATGGGCTTTTATCGGCTTGAGGAAAGCATACGATAGCAGCGGGAAAAGCTCCTCCGTAAGCGATAACTTAAAAAACACTAAAATTTATATAGGGGAGAAGGGCCTATATATGCACCTTAAGTACAAAGGTCCACATGATTTTCGACTTATTTTTCCCCCTGTCATGTAGAAAACCAAAAAAAAATCAGTTTTTTTTCAATGCTTATATGTCACGTAATGATTCATCTAAGGTGTCAAATATTTTTCTATTTGGTTTGGTGATTGATACTTGTGTGGACCCACTCGCACAAGCTACTTGAATATGTGTCTGAAGTGGACCTTGTGGTTGTGTGGCATGCCACAACTCTATCACCCTTTAATCCAACTTGGAGTCATTTATCGCTTGTTGTCACCCTACACTCTTCCTTGCAAGCACATTAACCCCACATCCCTTACCCTTACATCCACTATATTGTGCATAAATCTCGAGCATTCATTCATTGAATGTTCCTGCCTCCTCACCAAATTCTATAACTTTGGGTCCTTTTCTTCCTACATCTTCTCGACTCTTTGATACGTTAGGCTCCAGAAGGTGTTCACTTTCGATCTTTGCAACTATGCACGTTGCTCTGAAACATGCTCACATCGAACACCACTCTCCCTTCCACTCTAGTGATGGCTACACCCTAGCTCTTTGACGGCACTGCTATGTTTCCTCCTCTCTAGGTAAATCCACTTACACCCTAGTTATCGTTTGCATTTACTTGTGAATTTGGTTTGCACTTCCATTTTTCATCAAGTTTGCATTTACTTCCACCTTACTTTGTTTAGCAGGTATGGATCTACAACTTCAATGGCCACCCAAGACATGCAACTCAAGGCTTTCAAGTGATTCCCTTCAACACAAGTGAGGATTCAATCCTCATTAAGGCACGTTGTCTCCATTTTTCATTTTCTTTTTATTGTTTATAGTTTTTTGGGGGGGTTTCCTTTAATCTGTAAGTATGATGTTCTCTAAAGTCTTTGGTGCTTGTCTAGTGCAATTTTTCATGGGTGCTCCACTGTATTTATGAACACTAAAATCTGTGTTCAAAAACACACAACATTCTAATGGGAATTGAAATCTCTTGTTCAAGCATCACTAGTATTTTGTTTTTAGATATTGAAATGTGTTAAGGCTATTTGTAATTACAGCTATCTATCATTATAGATATGGAAATGGGTTTTTTTGTTTGTAATGCAAGTTTTTTTTGTTTATAATGATTTTTTTCATTTATAAACACTATATAGAATGCAAGCATTACCAAAAAGTTTAGGGTTTCTAAAATGACTAAGATAGGGTTTTTGAAATGTGTAAGAGAGGATTTTTAAAATGAATAAGATTTTATGGCATTACCAAAAATAAGAAGGGTTGTAAAAAATGTTCAGGGGTTTTGAGGCTTTTTTCAGCCAATTTCAATTTTTTGTTCTTTGTTTTAATTTGTCATCTTCAATTAGGTCTCTTCATTATAACAAAGTCAAACGCATAAGACATATTAGTCTACTAATATAAGTTCGCATTGTTGTAGTCTATCGGCATGCTTTATATCGTTGATCTCATCATTAACTAAATTATGTCCATTAAATTATTTTTAGTCACATCATTTCATTGACAAGAATTGTGATGGTTTGTTTGGTGTCATAATTGACTTAATTTGTCTTTTACTTTTTTATGCTATTTAATGTGTGTGTGTCATACTTGGCCTAATTTGTCTTCATAAGGGCTAGCAGTTGTGGCCTCTCAAGGAACCCATTAATGCTCTACACTTATGTAGATACTATGTTTAGTTTCTTCCTTCTTTATTGAATGGTATGATATAACTCTCTTATTTAAATCATGTTATGTTAGATAGATTTCCTTTCTATTTTATTTATAAAGCTTCTTTTATGACAAACCTTTTGGTTGTCTTGATTGATTTTATAGTTTCTCTTGCATATATATTAGGATCTTTATGTTAGCATATAATTTAGTATTCCATGTGCCATTTTAGTTAGATTATTTTGTACTTAGTTAGAAAATTGCTAGCTAGATCACATTGACAATTAACTTAGCATGTGTATATTACATCATCATTTGTTGCATTTAGTTAAACACTTATGATAAGTTGTTTAATTAATGTGATGGCGAAAAATGGGATCGGGTAGTTTAGGACCTAATCACACTTTCATCCATACATTGGAATAGGAAAGAGCCTAAGGAAGTGATTCACTTTGACTTCCTCTTGTGAAAGAGAGTCAAGGAATACTTTAGGGTTTCTATTCCTTAGCTAATATGAAAGGGAATGAGTCAAATGCCAAGTAATAACACGCTAATCTAATAGGATGTGTGAAATCAACTAAGTAAGCTGTAAGAATAGACTGATACAGAAATAAAATTAAGATACGGAAAGCAGATCTGAGAGGAGAATTCTGATGTGCACCTGATACTGAAATCTGAGTCTAATTGAGCTGGACCAGGGCATTGGGCAACAACTGAGACGGAAACTGAAGGTCTGCAAATTGAAGCCCCTAGGATGTGAACTGCCAAAAATTGCCACCAAACGCAAAGGACCAGGGTGTTGAGCACTCTGGTCCAGGACCAGAGTGTCGGGCACTCCGGTCCTAGAGGTCTAGGTCCTGCTAATGGATTTTGATATGTGCCTATTGATTCTAACTTCCCAAAAGTTTGCAGCTTTATCAGAAACCTGTAAATGTGCTTGCAAGCTAGAAAATGGTGTATGGGTGGTTATATATGGTTTTGCCTTAGTCAAACCCCTTGTTTTGGTGATTTCCACCTCTACAAATAGTTGATAAAAGTATTGAAAAGCGTGTGTGCCCTATAATCCCGTGTGTTTGTAAGATCCTGATGAGCTAGAATACAAAACTAGAGTTCTATCCTATGTTTGGAATAAAAAACCCTAAATGAACATAATGTAAAATGCTTCAAATCACAAATTCAATATGGATCTAAAGCAATTATGTAGATTTGAAAATGAATGATGTATAGATCTGAAAACTCACATAGAGATATGAAAATAGCATGAAACCATACCAAACCCTAAGGGAGAGGTACGAGCCAATCAACAGTCGGTAATCTCCTTATTATTCTTCAACATCTTCTAAGCTTCCATGATTGATGAAAAAGGTTGATGAAGACTTTATTGATGATGCATTTGTTGATTGAAGACTTCACATAAAACCCGCACTTTCACTTCATAAGAGGCTCCTTCCATTGCTTGTTTTTTTTTTTTGATCCTTCAAATGAGGAAAGAAAAGGTTATATATGAAACCCTAACTTTAATTTAATCATAGGCCAACCTAGAATTGATGAAATTTCGCATAAAGCTAGATTTAAACATTATAATACAGCCAAATTGAGATCCCAAAATTCAGGGAGAAAAAGTTGGGACCAATGTGATTCACACCAGTCCAATCAAAAAAATTCCAGATTTTTAGGGATGCAAGGTATTGTGATTACAAAGTCAAATCCAACTCAGTGCGTCAATCCAAGGTGTTTAGATATGTGAAAATGAGCCTTGAAGGTTGAAATAGGACTTTATTAGGATTTAATTAATCAATTAATTCAAGATGATGAAATGAAAAGGGGCACACTTAGGGTTAAGGGCCCAATTTTATAATGTGTGGAATGATGAGAGGGTTTCAGATTTAATTAAATTAATAATTAAAGGCTTAAAGGAATTTTCAAATGCAAAATGCAACACACTAAGGCAGGTGCTAACCTAAGCGTGATATTAGACAACCCTAATTAGGGGTGTACAATTTACAATGCTAAAATTAGATCACATTCTACACATGTATCATTTTAATCATTGTAGAATTTGTTAAGCAATCTACATCTGTTGTTTAAGTAATCACAATTGTATTAGATTAGACATGCATGTCCCTCACTGTGTTTTACTTAGATCATTATTGCATTTAAATAAATAAATATATAACATAATATTTTGCATTAAATCACATGTGACATCTATGTAAGTCATCTCAAGACACAAATAACCTCATCACATATATA
Source organism: Cryptomeria japonica (assembly GCF_030272615.1). Classification (NCBI taxonomy): domain Eukaryota; kingdom Viridiplantae; phylum Streptophyta; class Pinopsida; order Cupressales; family Cupressaceae; genus Cryptomeria; species Cryptomeria japonica. The sequence goes on from NC_081412.1 coordinate 265,543,488, forward strand.
CACAATAGCTTTTGATAGAAGATATACAAAAAAGATCATCACTAGAACAAAATGTGGTGTACAATAACAACATATCTCATCACCCTCTTGATGATGTCTACTAGAATGCTTAGGTTATGGTGGTGGTTGTGTGATAGATGTACATCTATGTGATGCCACATATTCTGAGTGACGCCTCAATTGATGCAATTTACGATGTCACAGTGGGATCTAAAACTGTTGTAATTTTTGCCTTCCACTTTACTTTTTATCTCAACAATTTCTTCCCCTCATTATTTCTCTGATCCTTATAAAAAAGGTGACACATGTAGCATGTAGTAATACATTTGAACTTAGAAATCTCGGTCTTGGTCATTTGGTATAGAACTTGTGAGAAAAGAATAACTGGATCAAAGTATCTAATTTCACCCTTGTCACCAATAAATTCATGCAAATATTCAGGTAAAGGCCTTTCAAGGAAAATCTCCAAACCTTCAATTAACTTCTTCAAATAAAAAATAGAACAACCAAGAAACTTTTTCCACCCTTTATAAGATTGATGGAGACTTATCAACTCCTTGTGCTCATCCCATGCTATTTCAACATGATCAATAATGGCATTGAACCTAGACTTTGGAAGAGTTTGAGTCAATTTAGTTATTGCCCTAATATCTACTCTCCTCACATCCTTATGGAGTTGATCAATTTCATTTCTCATTCTAGAGTTCTCCACTCTTGCTACTACTAGATCATTACACAAACCTAGTGGATCCTCTAATGTCTAATGTCCTGGGGTTGGTAGATATTGATAAGGTCTTACATATAACTCTCCTTCAAGTTGCTTGACCCTATATTTAAGGATCTTGTTTTCTTCTTCAACCTTTATACATACCTTATGTGAAAATTTTGCCACATTAACTGCCAAAGCTATGGCCTCAATGGTCGTGATTTCTGATACTCTTCTTAGAAGCAATTTTTCATACAATTTATCTTAGTGTTGGAGCATTGAAGGCTTCTGAGTGACCGGATATAAACACTAGAAAGCTCGTATGCCTAGCTTGTCATCAAAGGTTGATTCAAAGAATAGGCTTTTAGCTTGCTCAAAATCAAGGCTCTATAAATCAATGTCTTGCCTGCTTCTGAAGAAATCAAATGCTATATATGGATGAGGAAAGATCCCAACCCTCTAATAGTAAAATTTCACTCTTCTTAATAATATGTCTTCCTAATTTAGGATTCTTCTTATCTAATTGTTCATTGGCATACTTTAGAATCTCCTCCTTCATCCTTAGTCTTGCTCTTGAATTCAGGGCATCAATTTGTATACCCCTTTTTCACTTAATCTGATCAACAATACTCTTCAATAAAAATTGCTTGAATTCTTTGGTTTGAATAAAGTTTCAACCACTTATAAACTCCTCACAAGTAGTGAGTCTCACATCCTCAATGATGTCACCTCCTAATCTAAAGGCAACAAGGGCTCTATTAGGAGAAGGGTTTTGAATTTGTGCCCTTGACTTTGTATCAAACCTATGAGTTGGCAAGGGTTCCTCAACTTGAGAATCAAATCCCTCATAAGAGTCAAATGGAATTTCTCGGCCTAGAGATAAAATGTGCAGTGGTGTAATAGCTCTAGGGATTTCAAGAACAATAATGAGTTGTCCACCTGAAGAGGAAGAAGCAAGCATTGGCCTATTTGAAAATGAGGCAAAAAAAGATCTAGGTGGTGGGAGAGATACCATAGAAGGGAATCGTGAAGGTGTAGAAAGAGGGGGAACAGTGGAAGGAGAGGCCTCAAAACCTGGCAGAAGTGGTGGATGATTAAGGCTATATGGTAGGGAAGCTAGACCAATAGGAGAGCCAATGGGAAAAGGTGACTCAGACCCTACCTCAATAATTGGGTACCAGGCCTTGCAAGATGCTCTAGGGCTCTTAGTTGCTCATGGGGTAAGGGCATAACATCCACATCTCTGTAAGCACTAAAAATAGTCCTCATTTTAACTTTTAGTATCAAAATTTGCTTCCAGTGAGGAACATAGAGGTATCACTTCTCCTTTTTTATTCTCATTATTTATTATTTTGTACATGTTATCCAAATTCATTTTGAGTATAAATTGCATTTATTAGAAATCTTTTTTTTATTGTCAAAATCCTGATGGACAAAAGTCTTATCTTATTTTCCAAATATTGTCTATTTTTTTTCTAAGGTTTCAGGTCCTTATACTTGCTCAAATAATTTTGTAGAGGTGGGTTTTACATATTTAAACTTTTCCTTGTAATTTGAAGAAAAAGAATGTAAATCACGTGTCCCTTCTTTGAGGAGGGAATTCAAAGTTTTTCTTTTGCTCAAAATATTTTCTCCAAGCCCAAACTCGTGGTCAAACAAGAGTTCAAGGAGACTTCAAGAGTTCCAAACCCTAGTTCTCATTCTCCATCTCTACAATGGCAGCCAAAAATGAGAAATTTTAGTCAGTCTTAAGACAAAAGTAGCAGATAAAGGGACAAACAACACTAAATTTGTGTTTGAACAACAATTCATAATGGAAAGGAAAGTGTAAAAGGATCATCACAAGCGATTCCCATATCTTTTTGAGCTAAGATGTTGGCATGAGGTATGATTTTGAGCCCAAGGAAATTAATGAAGCCCTTAACACATCAATGTTTTCTTGAAGTTATTGTGGCAGAATATGGCTTGCATTCTTTCTTTATTTTTAGTTAAAGTGTTATAGTTCACTCAATAGACTTTTGCCATTTGTTGTCACCGTTCATCATTTGAGAGGTGCTTCATGAGATTTTCATTGTTTTGGTCTTTCATTTCAAAGTATGGCAACAGTCCTGACAACAAGAAGAGAAAAGTAGTGTTTGGGTGTCCTTATAGTAGTCTAAGACAGGGAACAAATACCTTAGCAAAAGCAAGGGATGCTTCCTGACTAAGGACAGACATTAAAATAGATACCTCTTCATTTATTCATATCAACATGTGCAAGCTTAGATCAAGCTTACATAGGTGTACAGTCAATAAGGGTGAGGACCATACAAGCTTTTACGAAGATTCAAAAGAAATAGGATGGCCTCAAAGATACAAACAGTCTGAGGTTTTCCATTAATGCAGAGCTAATGGTAGTCAATGACAGTGCAGTGATCTAACATAGACAGAGGTTTCTGTGACAGTGAGAACACATCCCATATGAAAATAAAGTAGCCATGGTATTGAAAATAAAATATCGAGCCACAATCATGGACAAAGGCAAAAGATCTGAGACAAAAGGACAATGAGTAAATTGTCAGTACATGATCACAAGATCTAGTGAGCAGACATAACAAGGAAAAAGAATGAAGATATAACACAAAACTATACATGGTAATCCGAGTTCAAGCCTAAAACTCACGATAAAAGTGTAGTCAAAAGCCATCTAAAGATAGTATAAAGCTCGAATGAAGGTGCAACATAATAGTGGCAAGGGTGTTAAGGAGAGCATTCATAGTATCATGCAAAGGTACAGTCTCAAAGATCAATGACAGTGATTGTGAAGAATTGAGATCAGAACAGTGATAGAGTTTCAAGACAACATTGATGTTGTCAAATTGAGAGCCATCAAAGTGGATAAGAGCATATAATGTCAGAGAACAATCCAAACCTCTATCAAAAAGACAGATTCAAGAACATAATTACCAGCCACAACTTCTTTGACAGTTTAAGGAACAAGAATATATGAAATTTTTAGGCCAAAGGACAAGAGGTTTGAGGAGTTTGAGGGATACCCTAGACATAGAGGGATAGGCGCATTCTTGGCAGCCATATTGATAGTGAAATGAACACTTAGCAAATATAGTTCCTTGTAAAACCCACAAAGCAGTACACAATGTGAAGTTTCAGTCATAGGGTTTAATAACAAGTTTAAGCAGTCATTGATGGATTTCTCATACAAACCATAGTCATTCTTAGGAAAAGGACAGTGTTGAAAGCACTGTAAAAAAACAATCATAGATCTCAGTCACAAGAGAAACATCTCCAATGTGTTGTGAAAGCATGACCTCATCATAAAGGTAATTTGAGTGAAGATCTTAAGTAAAAAAGATATTAGTCTTAGAAAAGAACATTTGCAGTGCCTTAGATATTAGAACAAGGAAGAAGAGTGTGCAAGAACCTCAAAAGGAACTACTCCCAGTATACACAAGGTCACATCAGTTTACAACAGCAAAGAACAGTATGAATTACTGTCTTTTCTCAGAGACAATCATAGCTGTTGAATTATAAGTATAGAGTGATCAAACGTAGTCAAGGTTCAAATGTGCTACCATAATTTTGACAGAGACCATAAGAAACATTAAGACTATTAATATAACAGTCTTCATTATAACAGCTCATTATAGACAAAGAACGGTGATCAATTAATTGAAAGACCTCAACTCTGAGAAGAATATAACACTCATGAGAAAAAAAGCGAGATCATAGTCACAAAGACTAAATTGTAATACAGGTCAAGCACAGTTAGAAGCAAAGAATGGATGAAAGATTCACCATGGAAAGCAGTCATGAAACTATTTAGAGCAGTCATGATGATATGGAGAATATTATTGTAGACAAGATAAAGAGGGTTATTTCAAAGCCATGGTACAAAAGAGTAAAACAATCACACAGAATGATAGTATTTTGTATCTTAAAAGCTAGTCACGGTCCCTAATACAGTCATAAGAATGATCATGGATTGAGTACATGATAGAGAAATCAAAACACTAAATGCTTTTGATACAAGGAAAGTGCTAAGTAGTTGCAGGGTTTGAGATAGAGTCCCAATCACCAGAAGAAAAAGCAGTGACTCTGAGAGGATAAAGCATGATTGTAGTGTGACGATTCAAAACAAATTCAAAGATCTTCTCAAGCATAAATTTTTGAGAAATGTTGTATACAGAGCCATGATCCCTCATGATGCAGTCATAAAAAATGAAGTAATGTTCTATGACAAAAGGAGCAAGTCAAAACTTTTGAAACAGTCATATATGTTCAAAGAACAATTAATTTAGGAATGTCAAACAACAAATTCATATGGATAATCAAAAGTAGGACAATCCTAGAGCCAAAATAGTCATAGAGAAAATAGCAGTACCAAGATATGGAATGGCTCAAAGCAGTGGCATAAGAATGACATATGTCATATTGGTTAGTGGTTGACATGTATCATGATGATTAGTGGAAGTTTTAGTTCAAAGGACAAGTTTGAATTCTAAATTCAAATTTGTCATAAATGCAACCAATCTCAAAATTCAAAAACAAGTCAAAAAGGGGGCGACCAAGGGAGAAATCCCATAGTTTGGAGATGTTTTCAAGGCCTCATCTACAATTCAATCCTTATTTTGAGGGCCCCGGGGGTGACTCATCAACCAAGGGGAGTTTTGGGAACACAAACATCATCTACACTTCAGTTTTCACCCCGATTTTGTGGAATTTTCAAGGCCATCCGCCCAGTAGCCAAAATTCCAAATTCACAACCACTTGGACCTAATTTTGAGGAATGAAACAACCAGAACACCCTACATGTCAACTCAGTTAGCAATCAAATGGAGCCAATAATTCGAAATTTAAAATGTTGGAGCAACTTTCAATAAAAGGCATTTTTCATCTATTTTCAATCAATTCTTTCTTTTTTCTGTATGCTTAGCTATGAGATCAGTCTTGTAACTCAATTCATTTGAGTTTTTTTCAACATTTTAATGTATTGTAATTAGATGATTCTTCAAAATCAATGAGAAGACATGTTGTTCCTACATATTATCTTGTCAAATTCATGATATTTTATGAGATTCATTGTGATATTTTCAATCCTTTGGGTTTCAATTCATCTATGGCATGATATTTGGCAAGCAGTTCTATGTGTTGATCAGGTTGTATGTTGTGTGTAAACTTTGTTTTAGCAAGCAATATTGTATGAATATATCATTCGTATGCAAACTAAACAAGTTGTCTTCATACGAAATGTTTATAGTCTACTTAGACATTGATAGGCTGTGAACATAATTATTTTATTAATAGATTAAGTTGTAATCAGTCATTTCAAAATTAAAAAAAACAAAATACTTTGGTGCATCACCTCAAGCTAGTGTAGAGTTTTAGTTCCAACATCCTTTTGCCCTTTTCCTTGTCAAAAAATTAGTAGTCTTTTAGGAAATTTCAAAGGGAACCAACCCTCTTTGGAGGTCTACTTCTGTTATAGGGTACCCACAACTTGGAAGTAGTCCCATGTGTCACAAGTTAGCTGAGTTTAGGCTTAGCTAGGGTGCAGACCTTAGTGGTAACAGTTTTTGGCATGCCTGGTGGAACAATGAATTAATTTTCAATTCACTCAAAGGTCCATTTTTGTTGTTGTCTTAATGTGAGCAGCAGTACTCCAGCCTATAAGGGGGAGAAAATTCACACCTAGCGACTCTTAGCTCCTAGCAGGGGCAGAACCAGTTCAACCATCATATGAGAAGAATGCAAACAAGGCAAAGTGCAAGCTCAATTCAACATTCTTATTTTTCACCACCAAAGAGGAAGAAGAAGGCAAGTAATCCAACTGTGGTTGTGCATACCCTCCCCAATTCTCAGCCTTCCTTCGCAAATTTTACCAATCCTTTGTTTGCATGCTCCTCATTTCAAGCACCAGCAAATCCCACAGTTCAAGTTCCTGTAAATCCAATGGCTTATAATTAGCCTCCAATAATTCATCCTTTTGTGCCTTTCAATCAAGGTAGCCCCTTGAATCTTGCCCATCATGATGAAATTCCAACAACAACCCTTAAGAGCCTTCCCTTCTTCATCGAAGAAGATCAAACCACCATTGTTGAGCACATAAGAGATGTGACCTCCCTGTGTGGAGTACACCACATCACTAAGGAAAATATTGCAGTAAGGCTCTTGGCGGCTTCCTTTAAGGGAAAAGCCCTTCAATGGTTCAAGAGCTTGTTGATTAACTCTATCTCTACATGGGATGAGTTGGGAGAATGCTTGATAGGCAATTTGAGGATAAATCAGACCATCTCTCTTTGGTAGAGCAGCTCACTACCATCAAGAGAGCTCCTCATGAGCAGATGATGGATTTTAACTTCCGCTTTCAAAAAATTTGGAATAGGATTCCAACTGCAATAAGGCCATATAATGATCATGCTCTACTTTATTATTTGAAAGCTCTTAACAATGATATTTCAGTGATGATACATGCAATGGGTGGATACTCATTACCTGTTACTTTTGATATTGCAATAAGAGTTGAAAATAGTCTTATCCAAGCTGGAAAAATAGCTCCTAGACCTCCAATGCCAATTTTCCCTAAGATACAACCACCTATTCCTAAGAAAATCCCTGCCATAGTTGTTGTACCACCTTGTCCAGCCTTGAATTATCAAGTTCCAACCTAAGCTAATATTGTTCTAAGTCAGTCCCATGATTTTGAAGAGTTTAAGAAAGAGATTAAAGGTATGTTTAAGACCTTAGGTAACAAGTTGGTCAACCTAGAAAGGCAACAAAATCAAAATATTAGACTTACCAAGCTCCTTATCATTCAATTAGGCCTCCCAATCAAACTAACACTCAAGCTCAAAGGAGAAATAATAATTATAGGTCTTTTCAACCTTATAATCCTAACATAGCCAGCTCATCAAAGGAGTTAGTACCTAATGAGCCAAAATAATGGCTCCATTTTTTCAGATTTTGTCATAAAAACACTTGCTTTGGTCATATGTTTGGACAATGTTTAGGTCGTAGAACTCCTCTGATTGATGTCTTTTTAGTATTATTGGATCTTATTTATCCTAGACCTAAGGTTGTTATTTGATGATCTTTATATAGTCAAACTATACAAATTATCTGAATTAATCTTAAAATATAGTTTAATTTATGTTATGTTAGCATCAATGGATACACATGTTTTGTACATATTAACGCCATGATGCAGGGTCATCCAAGATGAGAGGATGACTAAGCTTGTGGTTAAAGAGACACATCATCATGTCGATGGATGCAGACCCAGTCAAAGTGGAGCACCAAGGAAGGAGCTCATAACCAATTAACCGCTTCTTCAGCAGAGCGATTAGTGGAGCATTCATGATTGTTCCCGATGAAGCATAAATCTAGGAAAGGAGGTTGCACTATATTTTCTCAGCAATAGGACAATTATTTGTTATACATTTATGCGTTGATTTCTTCTTTTGATGTAATGAATCCTTTTCACTTATTCCTTTGGGACGTGAGCTAATTAGTTGGAAGTTTGTTATAAGTCTTTGTTATAAATAAAGGTCTCTACCTCCTTGTGAGAGTAGACAATGTGACCATAGAGTTAACAGTATTCTAGTTTTTAGACTTATGTATACTGAAATCAATTTAAAATAAATAAGATGATGGTATTTTGAGCTTATCAATTATTATCTGAGTTTTGGATATACTCACTCAAGGGCCCCCACTTGGTGAGTAGTTCATGTGCAATTGTTATTTAATTTCCATTTTGTTATAGTTGTTGTTTTGGTATTCGACTGTTCTTGCAGCCAGAAACAGTTCCTATGTTTGTTCCTGCAACCAAAGAAGACAAAGTAGTTCATATCTACTAACCAGAACATTGTCATTAATAGTAGTTGCTTAGGTTGCTTTCAATTGTGAGTTTTGATAAATTGTTAAGTCATTATGTTTCTGCATATTTCTTTCTGAAAATTTCCTTTTCTTGCAGTAGGATAGAATGGCTGCAACTTGAGCTTAGTGCACATACATTGCTGACCCATTTCAAGTTCATGCCCCTGGTCGATAAAGTAAATGAACCTTTTCCATAAGAGAGGTAGTTGCTCAATAAGGATGTCCAATCCCTGAGTTGAGGTTTTAGAACCCAGTTACCATTCCAATTGTGAAGACAAACATTTTTGGCGTCGTTGTCGAGGATGGTGCCAAACTAAGAACCTATTGTAGCCATCAATTTTAAGTCTTCCGGTTTGTTTTAGGTTTAAAGTTAGTTGTTAGAATTCATTCATGAAATCTGCATGCATAGAAGAAGAAGACATGCATTAGGAAGATTTCTTCCCTCGCAGTCTACTCTTGAAATAATCTCAAACCAAGCCCCAGATATAAATCCTTTTGCTAAAGTTTTTGTGGAAGCTAGAAACCAAGGTGTTTTTGATTTAGCAAAAGGAGACCTTGATTTCTTAATGAACCCCCTGAACATAATATTTTACCTCTGGTTCCTTATCAACCACAAATGGCAGCTCTTGGAGGAGGAGGTCCACCTCCTAATCCCACCCTTGAATTCATTATCCCTGACCATCGTGATAATACAAATTTGAAGAATATACCAACCTCCTCTCTTCCAAAGTTCCACTACTTGATCACAGAAGATCTAGATACTTTTATGTTTGAATTTGATATTCTCTGCAGAAGTTATGATTATACTATTGATGCCCATAAACTCAAGCTATTCCCTGCTACTCTAAAAGAAGCTTCTCTTAGGTGGTTTATGAGTTTAGGTAGAGGTACAGCAACTACTTGGGATGAAATGAAGGAAAAATTCTTGGAGAAGTATAAAGATTACTGCAGAGGAGTTGAATGACATGGTGATGATATCTTTCACATGACACAAAAAGAAGATGAAAGTCTGGAAGATTATCTTGAGAGGTTTATGTTCAGTTTCAGGAAGTCTAAGCATAACACCTTGAGTGAAGAATCCTTAAAATTGATTTTTCTAAGGGGAATCAATGAGGACTATATTGAATAACTAGACCTCATGGGAGGAGGAGACATTACTCAAGCTCAATGGGATGACATCAGGAATATCTGTCAAAAATACTCCAAGGCTTGTGCCAAGAAAGGCAGATACTATAAGCCTGAATCTTCAATAGCAAAGGCATCTTCAACAGTTTCAAGGACGGAGATAACTCATCTGCTAAAGGATTTCAAGGAAGACATTATTAATAACATGGCTACTCAGTTAGATACACTTAAAGCAAAGAAGAAGCATGAAGAAGCAGAGGCAATGCTTGCTGAATATTGTCCTCATTTTAGGCAGAAAAAAAGGACTGCAAATGTAAGCTTCTTGCTAAAATTTACAGTCACCAGACCCCTCTAGATTTCAAGCCAGTTTATGGAGATGATGAGCAACTCTTGTATGTTGCACAACGAAGGCCATGGCCCCCAAGACAAGGTATTTCACAAGATCCATTATCTTTTTTTGATCCTTATATGAATTCTTATGCACAAAATAATCAATGGCAACCTCCAAGTTCCCAAAACTTTGGGAACTATATACCTTAGTCTTGGAATAATTCCCAAAATCCTTGGCCTGGTTACCAAAATCCTTTTGTTCAATGACAACAATGACAAGGGAATTGGTCATAACCAAAGGGTCCATGGCAGCCATCCCAGAGTAACTAGCAACAGTCACCTCAATGGAGGGGAGGTCAACAATGGCCAAATAAATCCTTTGGTTTCCTCCAACCACCACAATAGTCCCAACAACCAACTTTAATGCCACTAGCTGCTAATGCTACTCCACCTAAATCCACTCAATCGCCAACTCAACCTATGCCAAATCCTAATAATAAACCTCAGCAACAACAACAAGTTTATTCAGCTGATCCTAATCAATACCCTGCATATTCTCTTAGTGTAAGTGACATTCACTTGCAGTCAGGAACAACTTTACCTACCCCATCTCCTCCAGATATAAATGAATTACCATCAGAGGAAATTGCACAAGATACTATACCTGACCAACCTACAGATCCTAAACAAGTACCTCAATATGAAACTTCAAGCACACCTGTTAGAACACCTCCATTTCGTCAACGATTGCAGGTAGAAGTGACTAGGCAACAAGACGACATAACTTTTGATCTTATTGATAAGGTAAAACATATATGTGTAAAGATTCCATTGTTCCAAGCTATTAAGGATATTCCCATATATGGTAAAGCCATTAAGGAGGCATGTTCGAAGAAACCTGGATGGAAGAAAAATGACCCACAAACATTCCATGTAAGGGGACAATTGGCTAATATTATGTTAGGTAAAGTTATTGTCCCTAAGTATTCTAACCCTGGCAGTCCTCTTGTGAAAGTGGTCATCAATGGAACTCAAGTTAAGAATGCCATGATAGATTTAGGAGCAACTATAAATGTTATGATGAAGGATTTCATGCAACAACTCAGTATTACTAGTCTTAGGTCCACCCCAATAGTCCTGCAGTTTGCAGATAGTTCCACTGTCCGACCTGGTGGGATGGTTGAAGATATTGTTGTCACTTTAGATTCTTGGGAATATCCAGTTGACTTTATAATACTCTCTCCCAAAGAAACATTGGAGGGATATCCAATTATTATGTGAAGGCCTTGGCTTGCTACAATTGATGCATACATAGGGTGTAGATTAGGGGATATGACGATTTTAGATGGTATCACCACTAAAACACTTGCACTTTATTCTCCTGCACAACCTCAACTTGATCAAGAGCAAATAGTGTGGCCAGATGTAGGAGAGGAAGCAAAGGAACTTAATTATGTTCAAAAACTTATGATGTTGGCCAAGGAACCATTCATAGAACTCTAGGAAGATGATAAGATACTCTTTAACATCATAGAAAATCATTATGGTACAACCCAGCAGTTACATGGTCTACCAGTGTGTCCTTTGCATACTCTTCTTTCATCTACCAGTTTTCTGGGTTCTCCTACAACCACAAATATATTTCATACCTTGCTGCCGCAAGAAATCCAAACCTCTTGTTTAACTAAAGTGTCTAAGATTCAGTCAAGTACTCAAGTAGAGGTTGCCCCAGAAAGATACCTAAATATCCATAGTTAGCTTACGATAAATCAAAGTTTGTCTTTGATAGAACTACTCAAGACCCGTAAACAGGCTTTTGCATGGGATTATCATGACATGATGGGATTAGATCCTAAATTGTGCACTCGTAGGAATTATATCAGAGAAGATTGTAAGCTAGTTAGACAACCTCAGCGAAGGGTCAATCCTGCATTAAGGGAAATAGTCAAGGAAGAATTGAAAAACTTACTCAATGCAGGGTTTATTTATCCTATTTCAGATAGTTTATGGGTATCTCCTTTGGTCATAGTTCCTAAGAAAGGAGGTAAATGGAGATTTTGTGTGGACTATAGGGAGATAAAAATTGCTACTAAAAAGGATCATTTCCCACTTCCTTTCATTGATTAGCTACTGGACTCTTTAACAGGAAAACAATATTTTTCATTTTTGGATGGGTTTAGTGGTTATAATCAGATTATAATTGCACCAAAAGACCAGGAAAAGATAACCTTCACCTGCCCTTGGGGAACGTATGCCCATTTAGTTCTTCCATTTGGTTTGTGTAATGCTCCTGCAACCTTTCAGAGGGTGGTCCTCAGTATATTTTCAGATATTGCCCATGATTGCATGGAAATCTATATGGACGACTTCACTGCTTATGGAATTACTTTTGAGGAAGCATTGCACAATCTTGGCAAAGTGTTGTAGTAGTGTGAGGATCATAATTTGTCCCTAAACAGTGAAAAATGCTTCATGATGATGAAAGAAGGGATAGTGTTGGGGCATCGTATTTCTCAAACAGGCATTCAAGTTGACCCTACCAAAATTGAGGTAATAATCAACCTCTCTGCCCCTATAAAATAAAAGGATGTTAGGAGTTTCTTAGGCCATGTAGGGCATTATAGAAGATTTATAAAATAATTTAGTAATATGGCAGGTCCTTGGTATTCTCTTTTGACAAAGGATGTTGAGTTTGAATGGACACCAGCATGTGAAGAGACATTTTCCAAACTCAAAGAAGCTTTAACCCAAGCTCTAGTACTCAAAAGACTAGATTGGTCTCTCCCTTTTCACATTCACACCGATGCATCAAATTTTGCAATTGGAGCAATCTTGGGACAAAAATAAGAATTTTTAGAGAATGCAATTTATTATATCAACAAAAATTTGCAGGGACCTGAGCTAAATTATATTGTTACAAAGAAGGAAATGTTAGCTATTATCTATGCTCTTAACAAGTTCCAACACTACATCACTACCTATTGTCATGTCTGTGAAGTGTGATACCTGCAACTGCAACACAAACACTCAATAGATCATTACAAGCATGGTTAGCAAATAAGAAGCAAATGAAAGATGAACCATGACAAAGTGACCTATCGCCTCCTAAGAGATGCGAGTATGGATTTTCTCTCAGATCTGGATAAGCAATCCCAGTGACTTGACTGCACCTAGATGGAGGATTTGAAATGATACTGATATGCAAAGATGAGATTGATCATGCTAGATTGATCCAAGAGACTAATAAAGATAAGGATATGCATGATTAAGCTACGATGATGATGCAATTATGCTAGAAAAGAGATTGATTAAACTACATGATTCAACAATTACGCTAGAAAATGATCAAATTAAGTTAATGCAATTGCCTATAACAATAATGCTCAAATGATATGCCTATAGTAACAATGCCTAAATTGATAATGAGATGGGATCCTTTGTGCTCCAAAATGGGGGATATTTATAGGATTTCCAAGGTCAGGGGTGAGGTGGAAGGAATCAACGGTCAACATTGAGTCCGAAGATATCAAGGGTGAAATTGAAGGAGGTTGGAGAAGAGGTTGGAGGAAGGGACACTTGTCATTTCTGTGGCGACAAGTGTCAAGGAGCCTTTTTCATGAGAGGGCAAGTGTCCAAGGGAGGAGACATGTGGCCAAAGTGCCATGTGTCTCAAGGGAAGAATATCCACACCATAAGAGGTTAGGATAAGGAGGTTAGGATGTGCAAGATAGGATAGGGTTAGGCAAACCCAAGGTTAGGTGGAATGGGTTAGGTTAGGTGGTTAGAAGTTAGGAGGCATGCAGATAATTTGAATTTAAAAATTCAAATAATAGGAAAAGACTAATTAATTTTCAACAACTCATAAATTGATTTGTTTTAATTAACTAGGAGATTAGGAGAAATGAATTTAAATGGAGGGAGGATTAATTAATTTGAATTAATTAATCAAAGGGGACCATTGAAATGAACCTATTAAATAAATCCTTATATTTATTAATAAGTAGATGAAAGGGAGAATTTAATCAAATTGCCTAATGAATTCAATTAAATTAGGAAGGGGGATTAATTAAATAATTGCTTATTTAATTAATTATCTTCAGACCATTTTTAGGTGTATACATTTTGCCCCTCTTTGAAGCGAGGTGTGATGTCGCGTCGATTCAAAGAATAATCTCATTTTGATGATGATATTGGTTTGATAGGATGCCCCAGATATTGATTGATAAATTGTGATACGATGATGCCCCCTCAGGAGATCAATTGAGTTAATTGACCTTTGGAGTTTTTGGATCTTTGCAAAATTGATATCCCGATTAGAAATGATTTGATTTCTGCAACTGTGGTTAATGAAAATGCAAGTTCTACGATCATGGTGATGTGGTTCTTGATTATTGATAAAAATTGATTGATTAGATTGATAAGATCGAGATTCAATCTGGTTTCAAGTTTGACACCTCCTGTATAAGACAAAGATGATCAAAGCGTATGGTTTCAGGAACGATATATCCTGTATAAGACATGATTAGAACGTCTGGTTCGAGGAAAGATACATCCTGTATAAGACATGATAGAATCGATTTAGATATGATCGATTGATAGAATTGATAAGGTTGATTGGATAAAGAACTGACAGATTTGTTGATATCAAGTTGCAGGAAGATTCAGATATGCTGATGTTGGTTTAGTTGAGAGGGTAGCATAAGATTTTTATTGGGTCGACAATATCTGGAGAGAGATGAGTCATCAGTTTGATTGCGTATATACTTATGATGATACCTTGATGATTCCTGTGATAGATTTAACCTTGGATAAAATGAGCATGCGGGATCCCATGCAAGAATGAAATACAAGCTAAATGCAAAGCTACGACTGGACCAGTCACTCGGTTATTGTGTTTTGTCATCATTGAACTTTTTAAAACGTGGGAAGTGAGTGCAAACATCGATGGTATAATTGAACCATGATGACCCGAGCACTACTTTCTTGGATTTTGATATTGCAAGTTAGCACAAGCATCAAGGTATAATTGAACCAAGATGACCTAAGTGTTGCTTGCGTAAAACATGCAGTATTAACCATTTCAATAAGCAAATCGGAAATGTCTTCGATGATACTCCGATGATCATGTCCCGAGACAAATTTGCACATATTAATGATTAATTTACAGACATCAAGCAAGAAAAATATCATGTTCCTTCCTTGCTCCTCTAGTCAAAGACATCTTGGAGTCACTGAGAAATCATGATAGCGAAAATCAAGATAGAAAAGTTGAACAATCATGTTAAAATCATTATCCAAAATATATCATCCATTGAAAAGTGTGTGATGTGCTTAGATTGACTTTGTGATAGTTTGATGGTTGACAATTTGATCTCGTGTTCAACGTTGGATGTGTCTCAGTTTTCGCTTGATAAGAGTTGCCTGACTATTGTTCTTCCTATTTGATTAAGCTCAAAATGATAAAAAAATTTGCCCCCAGATAGGTGCAAAATTTTGCCCCAAGATTAGAAACAAATTCAGTATGATATACCCAATGATCCAAACCATGGTGAGAAGCCACCTGGGATGCCTGTGTATGTACAAAGGCTTTATTATGGATATGAACAAAGCTGATGGAAAAGAATGCAAGTGGAAGGATGCATGAACTAATAGATAGAAGAGCTAGTAGACAGATAGCGCCTGTTTGTCAGGTCTTCACCATCTATTTTTATTGCACTTTTTCTCATATTTTATTTTTTTGGGATTTTCTGCTTTTTCACCGTTTTTGGATTTTTTTGCTTTTTCACTGTTTTTGGATTTTTCTGCTTTTTCACTATTTTTGGATTTTTCTGCTTTTTCACTGTTTTTGGATTTTTCTGCTTTTTCACTGTTTTTGGATTTTTCCGCTTTTTCAGATATAAAACTTTTTCAGATGCATGCTATTGACGGGTTCCTCGACCTGATCCCCATCCGGTGTTGATAGTTGATATGCTCTTGACCCAAATACTGTTGTGACCACAAATAAACCTAACCACTTTGGTTCAAACTTCCCTTTCTTTTCTCGATCTGACTAGTTGCGTGGATTTTCTTTGAGTACTAGTTCCCCAACTTGAAATGTTCTTGGTTTGACCTTATGATTATAATTGCGGCACATTCTTTGCTGATATACCTTTAAATGATCAAAGGCATTTTGTCTTCATTCATGGATCAATTCTAACTCCTGCAATCTAAATACTCGTTGTTCTTCATCTGGGATAAGACCTTTTAATGATACTCGTAGAGAAGGTATCTCTACTTCTATTAGTAGTATTTCTTTTGATCCACAGACAAGAGAGAAAGGTGTGGCACTTGTTGGTGTGCGGATACTAGTACGGTAGGCCCATAGAGCAGGGTTCAATTGAGTATGCCAATCTCTGCCAGCATCATTCACTGTCTTTTTGAGGATTTTCAAAATAGTTTTGTTTGACGCTTCTGCTTGCCCATTCCCTTGTGGATAGTAGGGTGTGGAAAATCTATGTTGGATCTTGAATTTCTCACATAGTTCTTGGACATCCTGATTCTTGAACGATCGCCCATTATTAGTGATAATGGTCATGGGTAGTCCATAGCGACAGATGATGTAGTTCAAGATAAATGCAACAATTTGTTTTCCTGTGATATTGATGAGAGGTACTGCCTCCATCCATTTTGTGAGATATTTTGTAGCTACAAGGATGAATTTGTGACCATTAGATGAAGAAGGATTTATCTTTCCTACTAGATCAAGACCCCATTGGCAAAAAGGCCAAGATGTTGCCAAAGATTGAAGTTCTTGTGCTAGTGCATGAATCAAATTCCCATGGATCTGACATTGTTTGCATGTTTTAGCTATCTGAAAAGAATTGTGTTCCATAGTTGGCCAATAATAGCCCAAGTGTATGAGTTTTTTTGAAAGGGTAAGACCACTTGAATGAGTGCCACAAATGTCATTATGGACTTCATTTAAGGCCTTCTTAGATTCTTCTTGTTCGAGACATCTTCGAAGAGTACCGTCTAGACCTTGTTTAAAAAGGGTATCCACGACAAGAGTATGATGAGAGGATTGGCGAATGAAGTTTCTATTTTGGTTCTTTGATAAATCAGGAGGTAGGGTGTTATCTTTCAAGTATGTGTAAGTTTGGCCATAACGGGAGGAATCATGCCCATCAAGGTGACATATAGTTTGGGAATCAGGACAATTATGAGCAAGGTAAAACAACTCTTCCACCAAGAATTCATAACGCCGTTGATTTTCCCGTGTCTGAAGGAGAGAAGCAAGTGTTGCCATGGCATCTGCTGCTTTGTTGTCATTCCTTAGAATCTGCTGAAAATTTATTTTTACAAAGTATTTCTTTATATCATCAACCTTCTTTTTATAAGGCAC
Source organism: Cryptomeria japonica (assembly GCF_030272615.1). Lineage (NCBI taxonomy): Eukaryota > Viridiplantae > Streptophyta > Pinopsida > Cupressales > Cupressaceae > Cryptomeria > Cryptomeria japonica. Next base: position 265,560,902 of record NC_081412.1, read on the forward strand.
TAAATTTTCATCCTTTGTTTGATAATCGTCATTGATTTGATTGATGACGAGCTGAGAGTCTCCAAAGACTTGAAGTTGTGTAATGTTCCATTCTATAGCCATTTTGATACCTGTAACCAAAGCTTCATATTTTGTTGTATTGTTGGTACATGGAAAGCTTAATTTGTAGGCTTTTGGAATTGTATGACCTTGTGGTGTGATGAATAGGATACCTGCTCCTAATCCATGTTGTGTATATGAACCATCAAAGTATAATTGCCATGTTTTTGTTATGACCGTTAGGATATCAACATCAGGAAACTCAATCCATAAAGGATGATCATCTTGAAGCGGTGCCTCGGCTAGTTGGTCTGCAATGACTTGTCCCTTGATAGCTTTTCTGTCTACATACTCAATATCAAACTCACTCAGGATCATGATCCATTTTGTTAATCATCTTGTTAATGTTGCCTTGCTGAGTAAATACTTCAATGGATCAATTTTAGCTATCAACTTGATGGAGTGAGATAGTAGATAATATCTTAATTTTTGAGAAGCAAAAACTACCGGTAAGAATGCTTTTTCTATTGGTGAATAGTTGATCTCGTATCCCACTAATGTTCTGCTGATGTAGTAGATGGTTCGTTCTTTTTCTTCATTATCCAGTTGTGCAAGAAAAACTCCTAATGATACTTCGATGGTTGATACATAGAGTAACAATGACTTTCCTGGAATTGGTGACATTAGGACAGGTGGTTGCATGAGATATGCCTTGATCTTGTTGAATGCGTCCTCACATTGATGGTCCCACTTGAAATGTACATTTTTGTGCAATAGATGAGTAAATGGTTGACATTTATCTGCCAATTGAGCAACAAATCTTCTGATTGGCTGGAGTCTTCCTTGGAGTGATCTTAGTTGACTTATATTCTTGGGAGATGCCATTTCCATGATTGCTTTGACCTTAGCTAGATCTACTTCGATACCTCTAGTTGAAACAATGTATCCCAATAGCTTTCTTGAAGTGACATCAAAGGCACATTTCTTAGGATTTAGCCGCAGCTTATACTGTTCCAACCTGTCAAAGATCTTATCTAGTATTCCTATATGGTCTTCTTTATTGTATGATTTAGCCAAGATGTCATCCACATAATCTTCCATGAATGTATGCATCATGTCATGGAATATCATTGTCATAGCTCTCTAATATGTAGCACCTGCGTTCTTAGTCCAAAAGGCATGACGTTCCAGCATAAAGTACCCCACGGACATGTGAAAGCTGTCTTTTCTTGATCTTCAGGTGCTATTTTAATTTGATTGTATCCGAAGAAACCATCCATTAGAGAAAACATGGAGTGTCCAATAGTTAAATATACAATGATGTCAATGTTAGGCAAAGGAAAGTCATCCTTTGGACATGCATTATTAAGATCTCTGAATTTTATGCATATTCTGATACTTTTGTCTAGTTTGAAAATGGGAATGATGTTGGATACCCATTGAAGATATGCTATAGGTCTGATGAATCCGACATCCAATAATTTCTTTAGTTCTACTTTGACTAGAAGAGCAATATGTGGATGCATTTTTCTTAATTTATATTTAACTAGTTTGGCTCTGGTACTGACATTTAAGTGATGCATAATAAGCTCTGGATCCAATCCTAGCATGTCTGCATATGACCAGGCGAAATGGATTTGTCGTCATTTGAAGAATTCCATATATTGTTGCATTTCTTCTCTAATAGAGAAGTTGTTGGATGTAGGATCTTTGGTTGCTCTATTGTCCCAATGTTAACTGCCTTTGTTGGTTCGATCAAAATGGATGACCTTTCTTGATAGTGTGTAGGTAAAGTGTCAAATCTCCCATCTTCTGGTGCCTCGAGGAGGTTTTCACCGTTAGATGCGTCCTTTCTTTTTACTTTTTCCTGATCTAATGTTGCCAAGAAATGGTTTTCAACATTAGACCTAATATTGTTTTCTTTATTTTCCTTTTTGCAACTGGGAGATTTGGCACCCACTTGACTGGAAGATGCGTTGCTGAAATTCCTGGTCAGAGTTGTTGCAGATTTGATTGCATTAAGATATATGGATATGGTGTGGTCATTCAAAAAGGTATCAATGACAGTATATCCTTCATTTTCCCAATCAATAAGTTTAGGGTGGATTAGAGGTAGGGGGTCGTCAGGTTGAGATGTTTCAAGAGTATCAAGGGTCATGATGGATGTATCAAAGTTTTTGATATGTATGTCTATATCCATAATGATACTCTCGTTGGAATGACCTCGCACAAGGAGCTCCTGATCGTTCTCAATTAAGTCCAAGTCAGCCAAATGTGATTCTAATTCAAGTGAGCTAGTTCCTAATGTTTGCCCTGCATATGTGTGAACTACATCGACTCCTACATCTTCTTCAAAGCAATTTTCTTCAGTTGATTCTTCAGAGTGATAGGAATCCCATTCTCATTCATCAAAATTTGTCTCACTTGTAGCTTGCAATCTACAGATTTGTTCATATTGTATTTGATTTGTTTCTTCTGCTTTTCTTGCTATATCTTTTATTCTTTCATATTCAACCTCTTCTAAACTGAGATTGAGTTTTGTCAACCTTGCTATGAGCTCTCCTTGATTAGTACTAGGTTTCTTCTTGTTTTGATTAAGAGTTAAGGTTGTTTGGGAGGTGTTTTTAGTTTGTTTTTCTTGTTGATTTGAAGCTTGCTTCTTTTCCCATTTCATGTTTGCTTGTGCTTGTTGCTTAGCTGATGTTTCTTCTCTTTCAATTGCAAGTTGTTCTTGTCTGTTTTCATATTCCTCTTATTTGGTTGCTAAAAGATGTGTCTTCTGGTAGAGTAACTTGTCCATATCCTAAGCCTGCTTTGTCTATAGCCTGCTGAGTATGAGGTTGGATAGGTTCTGATATACCTTCTTTTCTTTTTCCTATAGGACCTGTTCTAGTGTATCCCATTTTTCTGAGAATGTTAAATCCTTTTCCATACTTTTCTATAGGTATGCGAACATTGTTGATCTTTTGTTGGACTTCTTCATCCTTGTATAGCCACTATAGTACATCTTTGTCTTTTGTTTCTTCTGATAAGGTCCCAGCACTAACAAATGCTCCATCAAATATCAGAAGATGTTTTACAATTGGTTGTTGTTTAGAGTTTGATGGTTTTCCAAAGGATTTAGGAGAAAGTGGAAATTGTGATATCGAATATTCTCCATTCCCTCGATCTCTTAGCTGTATTTGTTTTTCCATACTTGACAAAATTGAGGCAAATGATTTTTCTTTAAATTGTGTGTTCGAAGATGACGCCTCCCTATTAAGAGGAACAATGACCTCTTGAGTTGGTTTGAGATTACCACAATACTAAATGGATTTAAATCTTTCGAGATCGTGATTTCTTGGCCATTGTAGGGAAACTTTAGGTACTGACGATATGTGGATGGAACAACTTGTATGTCATGTATCTAGGGTCTTCCCAAAAGTATGTTGTATGATAAGTCCAAGTCTAGAACTTGGCATGCTGTGTCTTTCTGTAAAGGTCCCACTCTGATGGGTAACATCACAATTCCTTTAGAGGAACGCTCTTCTTCATCATAGGCTTTAATGGTGATCTTTTTTCGGGGATCAACTGCATCTTCTGAATAACCTAGAGCACATACTAGACTCAAAGAACAAATGTTTAAGCCAGCTCCTCCATCTATTAGGACACGTTTAACTTGCATCTTATGAATGATGACTTCGATATGAAAGGGAACATTATGGGGATGTTGCAAGGACATGTCGTCTTCTTTGGTGAATGATAAACAGTGAGGGGTTGTGAGGTATCCCACCATGGTTTGGAATTGATCTATATCTAGATCTTTAGACACTGTTGTATCTACTAATGCTCTTTCAAGAATTTCTTTGTGTGTAGGTGAAAGCTTTAAAATTTCTAAGATGGATATTTGCGCGGGTGTTTTCTGCAATTGTTCCACTAGATTATATTGTTTTACAGTGGATGACATGTTGGTGGTAGGACCTGACAAAACAACTTTAGCTTTGATTCTTGTGATAGCATGAGAAGGTTCTTGATTTTGCTTTTCTTTAACTACAATCACATTTACCACATTATCATATGTATGAGCGTAGTTTACCTTCACTTTACCCTTACCATTGCTTGTCGTTGATGATTCTCCCTTCTCATAGTTTAGAAGTGGAGTTTTAAAAGCTTTATGAGATTCATTTGTTGTATGTCCATCCACAGTTATTACTCCACTATCAATCAAATCTTGGATGACATGTTTCAATCATTGACAATTATCTATGTGATGTCCCTTGTTTCGATGAAAATCGCAATAATGGTTATCATTCCACCAAGGGGTTTTACTTGAGGTTCGTAGTTCCTTCCTTATGGAAAAGTAATCAATTTGTTTTCAAGAAGTGTCTTTAGTGCTGACCCAAGGGGTTCACCAATGTTTGTAAATTGCCTTCGAAAGAAATTTTTGATAGTTGTTTTTTGGTGATAGTTGTTTTGCTGAGCCGCTGCTGAGTGATTGGATAAATTAAAAACTATTTGTTTTGGTTTCACATTGCTGTTATCCACGATTCCATCATTGAAGACATTACGATTTCTATTCCAAAACTTTGGCTTATGATTGTTGTTGTTGTTAGTGTTGTTAGGAGGGTGAACTCCTTCTTTGTATATTTTCAACTCACCCTTCTTTATCATGGCTTCTTCCATTCTGATTCCATTATCAATCATCTTTCCAAAACTTTGATGTCCTTGCATTTTTAGATGATAACCCATTTGATCATTTAGGTTATCGATGAATATGTCCATTTTTTCATACTTTGGCACTGTACGAGGATATCGTGAAGCTAACCATCTCCATCTCTATAAAAATGCAATGAAAGGTTCTCCACTCTTTTGTTTGGCATTGCATAGGTCTAGCATTGTTACTTCATGTTGTATGTTGTAAGAGTATTGTGAAACAAACTTATCCACCAATTCTGAGAATGATCTGATTGCGGGTGGAAGTTTGGAGAACCATTCCATAGCTAGTATAGTTAAGCTTTTTGGAAATAATCTCATCAAGTATGTATCCTCATGTGCAAACTCCATACTCATTGTGCAAAATTCCCGTATACGATCTTGAGGGTCGGTGCTTCCATCATATTTTTCGTATCTAGGAGTTTCACAACCTATAGGAAATGGTATCATGTTTAGATTTCTATCGAATGGATAAGGACAGATTTCTTGAAGTGAGTATCTTCTAACATTTCCTCTCTACATATCTTGAATTTGTGTTTGCAGTGTTTGTATTTGTTGTGATAGGATTATCAACATGATTTATTCTTGAATAACCATGATTTTGCATTCTAGGAGGATCTTGATCTCTTCTTGTATCATCTCTACCCCTTCTTGTATCCTCATTGGATTGAACGTTATTTAAAATTTCTACGTCATCCCTTTTGGGAATGTAAGTTTCCTCATTGGTTCTGGTGTTACTAGGAATTAACGTGGCATTAATTTTGAGACCAAAAATATCCTCATATTGTTTGTTATTAAGGGGGAGGTCACTTCTCTTTTGTGTCAATTTGTTCACATCAAAATCTTGGGGGAGTGTAGCACCAGATTTTACTAACATTAGGAAATATTTTTCTTTTTCTTCCTTCAATATTTTCTCCATAAATTTATCGAATTGCGGTTCTTTTTTGATGTCTCTGACATGTTGTTCTATTATTTCCTCTTCAACTTGTATTTAATCTTCATGTTCCATGTTTCTATGATCTTCAATTATTTCCAATGTTTCTATTTTTGTTTCTGCAACCTTTCGTTTCTAAGCTCTGGTTAAAACGAGTACACACGTGTGTTAGATATTGTGCTAGGAATCGATTGTCCAGAAGTTGTTTCGATAAGTGATCAACTATCAATGTAAATGTGATAGAGTGATATGACATGAAAAAATGATTCAAGTGTTTAAAAGTTTGCAAGTTTTTCAATCTTTGGTTTTGGAGTGCAATGATGATGATTTTGATAAAAACCAAGTCCAATAGGAATGATATATCCTACGATGTGGGACAAGGTTATCATGACCAAACTTTGTAGTTTCATGATCAGTTTATCAAAGAGGGGGATAATGCACTTTGAGATGTTATATATTGAACTTGTTGGAGGCGAATACTTGAAAATATTGAGGTGTCTATTTCTAGAGTCTGGTTTGATAGATGATAACTTGACCAAGCGAACTAAAGAGACAATCTAAGCACAAAATGACAGATAACAGGTGTTTATGCTTACTATAAATTGACCAAGCAAATATGACAGATCTGAAAAAGACACGCAAGAAGATAGTTATGGATAGACAGAGACATAAATTCGTACGACACCTTATACAACCCCAAACGACAATTTAGACAGGCTCATATGACAAACCAGAAATCTCGCACGACAAAAGACATAAACTCGTACGAGCTTTCTCACAAAACTAGACGACAAAAGATGACACAAAACTCTTTGCCAAGCTGATTCATATGAAAATTCCCACTGGGCCAGACGATAAACTAGATGCCTCATACGACAAACTAACAAGCTCGTACAACAAAGGACAAAACAAAGACAAAAACTTTGTTTGGACAGATTTTTGATCAATGAAGTTTGATGTTTTGCTTCTGTTTTCCAATTTTTTAGATGTCTGATTTTTTGTTTTAGGTATAAAGACACAACAAACACGCGATATGATAAATGACCTCAAGCACAGTACACTACCTAAGGAAGTTGGCTGAGAGAGAAAACCTTTGCTTGCAAACTTAGGTACACACCCAATAGCTAATCAGAATACGGCCGCTGAGTCTCACACAATGGATTCTCAACGTCGTATTATCCGACTCCAAATGCTAATGGGGGCATGATATGTCAAGTGTCTTGGGAGAGTTACTATCTCTCTTGCACAAATATTATCCCCCTTTTGGAGGTGAATCGAGTAGCTTCTAATTTTAATCAGAACTAGTAAGGGATCCGTTCGGCGCGTCGGGGTATAAACTCAATTAAGAGGTCTCTGAGCCTTGAAAACCAATGTTTGATATACCTGAAGGTACGAAGGAGAGCTATTCCCGTTGACCTGATTTTCATCAAATCACATTTATTTTATAGTGGGTTGGAGTACTTGACATTAGTCGTTCCCACTTGGGTCGTTCCCCTCTCAGCGGCCTTAATGTATTTGGCCTTATAGGCTCCTCAGGAGGGCAGGCCCACTAAAGATATGCACTATTGAAAGCAAAGGATGATTATGGCTTTCTGATCACCTAAGAAAGGTGAGAGCATACTCACCTATCATCAAAACACATAAGACATGTTTGTTCATTTCCTTTAGCAAAATAAGTGTGCCTAGAAAATTTAAAGAAGACATAAAGTTTGGTTGAGTCCTCCTAGGCAACTTGCAAAACAGATACGTTAGTAGTCATGATGTTTGGATGAAATGAAGCTTTGACAAGCGTAATCTTCGACAATCATCTTGCAAAAACCATTTAGGCTATTAAAAAACTCACAAACAGACTAGGGTTACTATTAATAATTATCAAATTGAAGCATGAAAACCCTAAAATGCAATCTGTTTTGAAAACACAGAAGCATAATTTCGTATGACAATTCTCACCTGCTCGTACGAGGACATAAAGGAACTCGTATGAGGCAGAAAGGGAACTCGTACAAAATTCTGAATCAGACCCAACCAGAAACTTGCTAGATTGAAAACTTGATGATGTTAAGAGGCCAAAAATGAGATTTTCAGCCCTATCGTGGGCGCCAAAATGTCGTGCCTGTGAAGTGTGATACCTGTAGCTGCAACACAAACACTTAATAGATCATTACAAGCATGGTTAGCAAATAAGAAGCAAATGAAAGATGAACCATGACAAAGCAACCTATCGCCTCCTAATAGATGCGAGTATGGATTTTCTCTCAGATCTGGATAAGCAATCCCAGTGACTTGACTACACCTAGATGGAGGATTTGAAATGATACTGATATGCAAAGATGAGATTGATCATGCTAGATTGATCCAAGAGACCAATTAAGCTAATGATATGCATGATTAAGCTATGATGATGATGCAATTATGCTAGGAAAGAGATTGATTAAGCTACATGATTCAACAATTATGCTAGAAAATGATCAAACTAAGCTAATACAATTGCCTATAACAATAATGCTCAAATGATATGCCTATAGTAACAATGCCTAAATTGATAATGAGATGGGATCCTTTGTGCTCCAAAATGGGGGATATTTATAGGATTTCCAAGGCCAGGGGTGAGGTGGCAAGAATCAACGGTCAAGATTGAGTCTGAAGATATCAAGGGTGAAATTGGAGGAGGTTGGAGGAAGGGACACTTGTCATCTCTATGGTGACAAGTGTCAAGGAGCCTTGCTCATGAGAGGGCAAGTGTCCAAGGGAGGAGACATATGGCCAAAGTGCCATGTGTCTCAAGGGAAGAATATCGACACCATAAGAGGTTAGGATAAGGAGGTTAGGATGTGCAAGATAGGATAGGGTTAGGCAAACCCAAGGTTAGGTGGAATGGGTTAGGTTAGAGGGATGGTTAGGTTATGTGGTTAGAAGTTAGGAGGCATGTGGGTAATTTAAATTTAAAAATTCAAATAATAGGAAAAGACTAATTAATTTTCAACAACTCATAAATTGATTTGTTTTAATTAATTATGAGATTAGGAGAAATAATTTTAAATGGAGGGAGAATTAATTAATTTGAATTAATTAATCAAAGGGGACCATTGAAATGAACCTATTAAATAAATCCTTAGATTTATTAATAAGTAGATGAAAAGGAGAATTTAATCAAATTGCCTAATGAATTCAATTAAATTAGGAAGGGAAATTAATTAAACAATTCCTTATTTAATTAATTATCTTCAGACAATTTTTAAGTGTATACACCTATCAGATATTTGTGCACACAAATCATGTAGCCATCAAGTACCTTATGAATAAAAGTTTCATTTCTGGCAGATTACAACGGTGGTTATTGCTTATGCAGGAGTTTGATATCACTATCATAGACAAGCCAGGTAAAGCAAATGTAGTGGCATACTTTCTATCCAGACTATAGAAAAAGAATGATCCTGCAGCCATTGATGATTCCTTTCCAGATGAGCATTTGTTTTCCATCAATGTACACACTCCATGGTATGCTAATATGGCTAACTACCTAGAAGCTAACAAAATTCCTCCTCATTTCTCACCCAAGGAAAAAAGGTTACTTGTAGAGAAGAGTTTCAATTTTTTATGGATAACAAATTGCTTATTCTATATAGGACCAAATCAAGTTATGAGACGATGTGTTCAGGAGGATGAAACTTATGAAATTCTTTATGCCTGTCATTACGAGCCTTGTGGAGGGCACTTTGTTGCCAAGAGAACAACTATAAAGATCATGAATACAGGTTATTATTGGCCAAATTTGCACAAATATGTAGTTAAGTACACCAAAATATGTGACAGATGTCAGAGGATGGGAAGACCCACTAGATCGGATGATATGCCTTAGCATCCACAGGTGGTTGTTACACCATTTGACAAGTGGGGTTTAGATTTTGTAGGACCTATTGATCCACCCTCATATGGTCAATCATACATCCTTGTGTGTACTGACTATGTCACAAAATGGGTTGAGGTGAAAGCATTCAAACATGCCAAAGATAACAAGGTAGCAACATTTTTGTATGAGAAAATGTTTACAAGATATGGATTTCCGTGGGAGATTGTGATTGATCAAGGGGCACAATTTACTTCCACTTTGATTATAGCTTTGGTCAACGATTTTAATATAAGGCATAGGAAGTCAAGCCCCTACCATCTTGAAGAAAACGGACAAGCTGAAATCACCAACAAAGAGGTTGAGTCTATACTGACCAAAATGGTAGCCCTCCATCGAAAGGATTGGTCTAGTAGGTTGTCATAAGTAGTTTGGGAATATAGGACTACACACAAGACAACTACAGGTTTTACACCCTTTGAGATGGTGTTAGGGAAATTAGCTATGATGCCTATGGAGTTTGAGCATAAGACACTCCGAACAACCATAAAATTAGATATGACTCTCTCCACATCTCAACATGATAGACTCCTATAGCTTAATGCCTTAGATGAAATTAGGAAGTTCTCCCTACAACACACAAAAACAATTCATAATAAACACATTAAATGGCATGATAAATATATTAAAGACAAATAATTAAAACCAGGAGACTGGGCACTTCTATATGACTCCAGGTATAAGGATAATTTGGGGAAATTGCAGACGCAATGGTTAGGGCCCTATGAAGTGATTGAAACATTCCCAAATGGTGCAGTACAATTGGCTAGTATTGGTCCTATTAAATTCAAGTTGCTGCTAAATGGACATCGGTTGCGCCTCTATCATAAGTGGTGCAGGGCACCTAGCACTCCAAGAATGTAAGCTTTGATTTTATTTTAGTTTGTGTGTTAATGTGTGATGTAATGATGGACCAACCATTGAGGACTCAATAGAGCCATGGTTGAGTTGTCCAAATTTTGGTTTGAGTCAATTGTGCTCAGGATGTTGCTAGCCTGAGAAGCGAGTTGCTTAGGTAGGTCAAAGGTTAATACTCCAGATGAATATATTCATGGATTAGGAGTCAATTGAGTTGTGTTTAGGTCTTTTAAGGTGTTTGAGGACTTTCAAGAGTCTTAGAATGCAATAGAATGCAAAATTGCATCCTGGAGCAAAAGTAGTCAAAAGTTGTTGAGCAACATTTTGCAATTTCTTGCAAAAGTTGCATTTTTTGGTTATGGGAATTAGGTAGTTGGTTGAACCGACTAAAATAGTGGATATAAGCCAAATTTCACTTCATTTTATGGGTTGGAGGATTGGAAATGCAAGAGCAAGTTTTTGGTTTGTGAAACAATCTTGTTTCAACCGGGTTTTTGATAGTTTTGTCTTGTTTTTCATTGCTTGTACGGTCCAATACGGAATAGATGGTGTAAAATCATTACCATATTTGTATGTTCATTGTATTTTCTTTCAATAATGTTGATTTGCAGGTTTGATTGTTCCAGGTTGTGAAGATTTCTTTCATCCTTTGCAACTAGGAGCAAAACCCTTGCAAGTAGGGTTTAAGAGCAAGAAATGGCTCTAGCCTAGGCATTCTTTGATGGAACTTGTTGAAATAATTAAGAATGATAGGTTAGGGTCTTTATATAGTTTTGGAATAGGGTGTGTGATGTTGCAGATCTAGGAGGAGGAGAAATAATGAAGACCTAGGCTCAACGTTGGGAGTAGGTGAGTTAGGACAGTAAGCAAAGTGCGATTTGTGAGCACTTGGAGATTGATGCAGGCCCAAGTGGCATATGTATGGAAATCCCTCAGAGCTTCCTTGAAGGTTCCCAAGGTGTTTAGATCAGGATTTTTGACTGGTGAAAGGTTCTAGACCAAGTTTGTCAATCCACCGGTTAAGCCTAAAACCCCACAAATAGTGCAACATTGGAAACCACACCTATACGGATAAACCAAATGCACTTTTCCATTATTGTCTACATATTCCAAAAGGGTATCTGAATCCATGATTTATTACTAGGCTTGTTTGGGACTTTTTCAAATTAATCCCCAAAAACAGCTTAAGGAGGGCTAATGCAATTAGGCCTATTTAGGTGCCGATAGAGACCTAGAAGGCTTGAGAAACAATGGCGATGGAATTGGTGAGTCTTAAACTTCAAAACACAATGAAGACACCTTATTAATGCATTGGGAAACCATAAGGAGAGTTGGTGTGTTAAGATCCTAGCAGGAGTGGTTGGAGCCTAGGAGAGGTGAGTGTGAGTAGCTGAGGTGACAACCTCAAGTGGAGGAGTTGATTGTCCAAAAACCATTGGCTATACCTAGGAGGCAAGTCAAGAAGGTTCAGACCTTGGAGGTCTCATTGTCATAACCCTTACCAAGTGCCATAGGAAGGACTTGAGTAGTTGTAGGGTTGAGTAGGACAAGTCACTCAAGAAGGTGAAACAAACAAGGCTCCAAGACTCTCTACATCAGAGTGGTATCAGAGCCATTCTTTGAAAGATTTGGTGTATTTCAGATTGTGAAGAATCAAAAGCAAGTTAAATGCCTCCAAAGGCAATGACTCTAGAAGCCATCTGACAGATGGTGGCAGAGATGATAGAAGGATTGAAGGATGCAGAAGGAACCAGAGGAACCAGAGAGGTAAAGAAGGAGAAGGGAAAGGTTAAGACATAATGGGGTGATGAAACTGATGAAGAAGTGGAAGATGGAGAGGAACCAGCAACAGTAGCTATGCCTCAAGACCAAAAGTTATTCCTAGATGCAGTCAAATCCATTTCTAAGGACAATCTAGATGGATTACCCACATATGGAGGAAACCACAATGGAAAAGAGTTGCTAGATTGGATAGAAGCTCTCAATAATCATTTTGATTACAAAGAGGTAGCATAAGAGAAAAGAGTTAATGTGGCCAAATCAAGAATGAGAGGATCAACATTGGTTTGGTGGAATATGATGCAAGAAGAAAGGATACAAGAGGGAAAAAAGAAGATAACTTCATGGGAGCATATGAAGATCAGACTTAAGGCACAGTTCCTTCCAGGAGATTATGAAGTTCAGATCCATAAGAGATTGCAAAATCTGAAACAAAGGGAGTTAGATGACAATGCATACACTGAAGAGTTCCATAAGCTCAGTTTGAGGGCTAGGAAGCATGAGAATGAGGTGGAGAAGTTGGTCAGGTATATGAATGGCCTTAGACAAAATATACAAGATGAAATAAGTATCCTCACACCAGACACTTTCCATGTGTGTTTTCAGTTGGCCTAAAGGGCAGAAGAGAAGATCAAAAGGAGTGAGCAAAATTAGAAACATAGGGGAGGAAATAATTTAAGAGGTAGAGGGAACTTTGGTAGAGGGCAACAATCATCAAGAAGTGAAGAGAAGCAAGGCCAAGAAGGCAGTGGAAACTCTCAGAGAGAAGAATTTAGAGGATCCTATAGAGGAAGGAGCAATTTTAGGGGCAGGTTTGGAAACTCAAGTAGAGGAAATACAGTTTTCACTGGTAGGTGTTATCATTGCAATCAAGTTGGGCATACCATGAGTAAGTGCCCGGGAAAGGCGTCAAGCTCCACAAGTTCATACATGGGGGAAAGAAGAACTCAATTGTTGCAAGAGGAGGACACTCAGAGTGTAACTTCTTTGATCAGCAAAGCAGCCCCAGTTACAGAGGGAGAAAATTTGATGATGAGGAGAACAATGCTCAAGATACCCTAAGCTTAAGAGCCACCACAAAGGAAAAACTTGTTTAGGACCACTTGTAGGTCACATGGAAAGATTTGTAAAGTGATTGTAGATTCAGGTTCCACTGAGAATATTGTCTCAGTTGAAATGGTGGACAAACTCAAACTAAAAAGATTACCTCACCTCACATCCTACAAGGTGTCATGGCTCAACCGGGGTCAACATGTATTGGTTGATGAACAAGCATGGGTGGATTTTGAAATTGGTGAGTACAAGGATAGATTATTATGTGACATGTTGCCTTTGGATGCTTGTCATTTGTTGTTGGGACGTCCATGGCAGTATGATGTGAAAGCTACCCATGATGGGGAGAAGAACAACTATCTTATCACCAAGAATGGGAAAAAGTATCAATGGATCCACTACCTGAACCAAAGGAAGAAGAAAAAAAAATAGGCTCAAGTGTGATTTTGATGAGTGGAAAATAGTTTCTCAAAGTGTTGAAACAAGAAGGACACCAAGGCCATGCTATAGTGTTGAAACTTAATGAAGAAGCTAAGGCAGATCCAATGAGTGAAGTGCCTCAAGAGGTGCAAAAACTACTCAAACATTATGTAAAAGTGATAGGGGATGACTTACCTAATTCCTTGCCTCCAATGAGAGATGTAAATCATCAAATAGAATTAATACCAGGGGCCAATCTACCGAACAAAGCTGCCTACAAAATGACACCTAGTCAAAATGAAGAGATCGACAAACAAGTATAAGAACTCTTAGACAAAGGGTTTATCAAGAAGAGTTTGAGTCCATGTGTTGTTCCTACTGTGTTAGTGCCTAAGAAGGGATGATAGTTCTGATACTTAATGTAAGTACATATGCCAAGCTAATAAGATGAGAGGGGGGGGGGGGGGTGAATCATACAAACTTAATCTTCTATAAAAACAACAAATTCAACCTCGGTAACATATACTTCAGTAATATAACCAAAATTGCTAAACATGCAAACTCAAAAGCATATAAACATCATAACACTCATAACACCATATTTAACATGGAAACCTAAATAGGAAAAAACCACTGTGGGATTTTAGACCCACTAAGAAATATACTCTTCTAGAGTATGCTCGGTTAAAAGCAAATCCTGTTAAAGATTACAAACACATTGCTAGATGTGACCCGGTTAAGGGATTTCCCTCAAATCTGTTAGGATCTTCACCTTGTTAGAAGTGACCTTGTTAAAGGATTTCAAACACTCAATCAGAATGTCACCTTACTAGAGGGTTTTACAAATAAGACTGTTAAGTCCACTCGGTTAAGAGATTTTCTGTCACTTTACAAAATAACAGTAATAAAAATCTATCTGCAACTTCACATCTAAAATGCTAAAGCAGATTCTTATTTGCTCAATACAATAGAACTAATCTTGTCCATCTGCTGGGCTCTATACTTTGTTATTCAAACAGGTCTTCAAGCTTCTGTGCTCAGTAATCACTTTGTAGCATCCCTGTGCATACACTTGCCCGCATGCATTGTTTGTCAACAGTTCCTTATTTATAAACAATTTTCCAACCACTTAATCTCCTTGATCACATTTCCCATGATCAATCATAGCCATCAGATCTTCAAACTTTGACCAGGTTCAATGTATCCTTCGATCTGAAAATGTTTTACCCCCACCTTGGAACTTGCATACATTTCTTGGAACTTGTGCTAGGGTATTGCGGTTCAATCTAAGCTGTAGATCTTCTTGCCGATTTTCCTTTGCCATAGATTCTTTAACAAACTTCATTCACGACATACCAATCATTTAATCATAGCCAGCTCATCAGCTTCCTTCATTAAATAATGCTTTTATTCATTCAATGCATTCTGTTACTACTCGGTTGCAACTCGATAAATACTAAACTTCACTCGGTAGACATACCGCCTTCATTAACCGATAGCGATAACCTTAGGGTTTACCGACTAGGTTCCTTGGGGTTTACCGACTAGGTTCTTTGCTCGGTAACATAGTATAGTATTAACCTTACAATCAGTAACATATGTATGATATCAAAATAATCTAATCATCATGATCTCATTATTGTCTAACTCGGTAATAGTTGCCCATTGAATAACTTATTTCTCCCCTTATTCATTACATTCTTTCTGTGTCTTTTATTGACATCTTTATACTCATCAAATCATACTTCTCAAGATATGGCAACATCATACTGAATTAGAAAATCAATTTCTTGACATCAATGAAAAAATAATAATATTAAGACAATAAACATCCTTAATCAGTTATATCCATAATCATCAACAGCCTTCTCAATATCCTTATTGAAATGCCAACAATATCTCCTTGTCTATTATGATGCCAACAAGGGAAGCAAATGGAGAATGTGCACGGACTCCAGAGCAATCAACAAGATTACCATAATGTACCGGTTTCCCATGCCAAGGATTGAGGACCTATTAGAAAATCTAGGAGGTGCAAGCTACTTCACCAAGGTGGACTTAAAGTTTGGTCACCATCAGATTAGAATCAAACTTGGAGATGAATGGAAGACAACCTTTAGAACCAATGTAGGCCTATATGAGTGGTTGGCAATGCCATTTGGCCTCACCAATGCACCTAGTACCTTCCAAAGGCTCATGAATGAAGTCTTAGTTGAGTTTATTAGTAGATTTTTAATTGTATACCTTGATGACATTTTGATCTACAACAGGTTCAAGGAGGAACACCTCAAGCATTTGGAGATGGTTTTGAAGAAGTTGAAGGAGGCTCAACTCAAGATTAACCTTGAAAAATATGAGTTTTTGAAAACAGAGCTGGTATACCTTGGTTTTGTTATTTCTCATGGATGTTTAAAAATGGATCCAAGTAAGGTAGAAGCAATACTTAATTGGCCTATCCCTAGGGGCATAAGTGAAGTTAGAATCTTTCATGGAATGACATCTTTTTATAGGAAGTTTGTGAGAAACTTTAGCCATGTTTGTGCTCCTATTCTCAATACCATTAAAGGAGGGATTAAATGTCACTTTAAGTGGACAAAGGAAGCCAATAAGGGGTTTGAGATGTTGAAAACCAAGATAGCAGAGCTGCCAACCCTTAGATTGCTTGATTTCAATCAGTTGTTTATAGTAGAATGTGATGCAAGCCAAAGGGCAATAGGGGCAATTTTAATCCAAGAGGGACATCCTATAGCTTTCTTCTCATAAAAGTTAAATGAAGCTAAACAAAGGTACTCCACATATGAATTGGATTTGTATGCAATGGTCCAAGCATTGAAAAAATGGCATCACTACTTGCTGCCCAAATAATATGTAGTCTTCACTGACAACCATGCTCTTAGTTTTCTCAATGGGCAAGAGAAGTTGAACCAAAGACACCTAAAGTGGGTTGAGTACCTACAATCTTATACATTCACCATTAAACAACAGAAAGGGACAACCAACAAAGTTGATGATGCACTAAGTAGGAGAATCATAACCATGCAGGAGATTCAATTGTAAAGTGTGGGTTTGAGTGAGTTAAAAGACCTCTACAAGGATGATAAGGATTTTGCAGAGAAATATATGTTTGTACTGATTTTTCTAATACCTCACATGTCTCTTATTTAAAATACATGGTACAAGAGGGTTTGTTGTTCAAAGGTCATGTTCTTTGCATACATCAATGTTCTATGACACAAAATATTATTCAAGAGAAGCATCAAGGAGGTCTAGGAGGTCATTTTGGCATTGATAAGACTTTGGAGCAGGTTGGTAGGTTTAATTATTGGCCCAAGTTGCAATCAGAAGTGAGAAAGTTTGTAGAGAAATGTACCATCTGCCAAAGAGAAAAAGGAACCTCAAGCAATGTAGATCTATATCAGCCCTTGGTCATACCTCAAAGGCCTTGGGAATGTTTGAGCATGGATTTTGTGTTAGGCTTGCCTAGGACACCGAGAGGATTTGATAGTGTGTATGTGTTAGTAGATAGGTTCAGCAAAATGTCACATTTCATACCTTGCAAGAGCACCAATGATGCCACTTATATTGTAGGCCTCTTCTTCAAGGAGATACTCATAATTCATGGTCTTCCAATTAGCATTGTGAGTGATAGAGATGTAAAGTTTTTGAGCCACTTTTGGAGGACACTATGGAGGAAGTTGGGCACCAAATTATATTTTTCATCTACCTATCATCCTCAATCAGATGGTTAGACAGAGGTAGTTAACCGTTCATTAGGTAATTTGCTAAGATGTCTTACCAAACAACATGGGAAGACTTGGGATCTAGTACTTGGACAGGCAGATAATGCATATAATGACTCAGTGAACCGTAGCACCAGTAAAAGTCCTTTTGAGATAGTGCATAGATTCCATCCTAGGGGCATATTAGAGCTCAAAGATCTCATTTAAATGGCACCCAAGAGTGCACAAGGGGAGAACTTTGGAGAAGGCATTAAAGAGGTGCATGATAAGGTAAGGTAGTCCTTACAACAAAAATCCAAGCAGTACAAGGTTCAAGCTAATAAAACAAGGAGGAAGCTACAATTTTAGGTAGGAGACTTAGTGCTGGCATACCTCAGGAAAGAGAGACTTCCAAAAAGGGCATCCTATCAAGCTCATGATGAAGAAAATTGGACCTCTCAAGGTGGTGCACAAGTATGGGTAGAATGCCTATGAGGTTGCACTTCCACCTACCTTGGGAATATCTCCTATCTTTAATGTATGTGATCTCTATCCATACAAAGGAGAGTCACCAATAAATCAGAAAGACATGCCATCACCGGTTCATGAAGATTGGGTAAAGGATTTGCCACCAAGTCAACTAGTTGAGTTAGAGAGTATCTTGGATACCAAGATAGTAAAAAAGACAAGGAAGGGAGTTTACAAGAACTATCTTGTTAAGTGGAAAGGATTACCAAATTCAGATGCCATGTGGATTTCAGAGGCAGATATACTTCAACATGGAGTGGAGATTTTAGACCTTATAACTCAAGGGACTTGAGTTCTTTGACCCAGGGGATTATAGTGCAGGGCACCTAGCACTCCAAGAATGTAAGCTTTGATTTTCTTTTAGTTTGTGTGTTAATGCATGATGTAAGAATGGACCAACCATTGAGGACTCAGTAGAGCCATGGTTGAGTTGTCCAAATTTTGGTTTGAGTCAATTGTGCTCAGGATGCTGCTAGCCCGAGAAGTGAGTTGCTTAGGTAGGTCACAGGCAAATACTCCAGATGAATGTATTCATGGATTAGGAGTCAATTGAGTTGTGTTTAGGTCTTGTAAGGTGTTTTAGGACCTTCAAGAGTCTTAGAATGCAATAGAATGCTAAATTGCATCCTGGAGCAAAAGTTGTCAAAAGTTGTTGAGCAACATTTTGTAATTTCTTGCAAAAGTTGCATTTTTTGGTTATGGGCATTAGGTAGTTGGTTGAAATGACTAAAATAGTGGATATAAGCCAAATTTAACTTCATTATATGGGTTGGAGGATTGGAAATGCAAGAGCAAGTTTTTGGTTTGTGAAACAATCTTGTTTCCATCGGGTTTTTGATAGTTTTATCTTGTTTTTCATTGCTTGTACGGTCCAGTACAGACTAGATGGTGTAAACTCATTGTCATATTTGTATGTTCATTGTATTTTCTTTCAATAAGGTTTATTTGTAGGTTTGATTGTTACAGGTTGTGAAGATTTCTGTCATTCTTTGCAACTAGGAGCAAAACCCTTGCAAGTAGGGTTTAAGAGCAAGAAATGGCTCTAGCCTAGGCATTCTTTGATGGCACTTGTTGAAATCATTAAGAATGATAGGTTAGGGTCTATATATAGTTTTGGAATAGGGTGTGTGATGTTGCAGGTCCAAGAGGAGGAGAAATAATGAAGACCTAGGCTCACCGCTGGGAGTAGGTGAGTTAGGACAGTAAGGAAAGTGCGATTTGTGAGCACTTGGAGATTGATGCAGGACCAAGTGGCATATGTATGGAAAGACCTCCTTTAATGTTACCAAGGTTTTTAGAGCAGGAGTTTTGACTGGTGAAAGGTTCTAGACCAAGTTTGTTAATCCATCGGTTAAGCCTAACACCCCACAAAATAGTGCAACATTGGAAACCACACCTGTACGGATATCCCAAATGCATTTTTACATTATTGTCTACAACTTCCAAAATGGTATCTAAATCCATGATTTATTCCTAGGCTTGTTTGGGACTTTTACAAATTAAACCCCAAAAACCGCTTAAGGAGGACTAATGCAATTAGGCCTATTTAGGTGCCAGTAGAGACCTAGAAGGCTTGAGAAACCATGGCGATGGAATTGGTGAGTCTTAAACTTCAAAACACAATGAAGACACCTTATTAATGCATTGGGAAACCATAAGGAGAGTTGGTGTGTTAAGATCCTAGCAGGAGTGGTTGGAGCCCAGGAGAGGAGAGGTGAGTGTGAGTAGTTGAGGTGACAACCTCAAGTGGAGGAGTTGATTGTCCAGAAACCATTGGCTATACCTAGGAGGCAAGTCAAGAAGGTTCAGACCTTGGAGGTTTCATTGTCATAACCCTTACCAAGTGCCATAGGAAGGACTTGAGTAGTTGTAGGGTTGAGTAGGACAAGTCACTCAAGAAGGTGAAACAAACAAGGCTCCAAGACTCTCTACATCAATAAGCCTCTTTCCAAAGAAGAGTTCCTACAACAATTCATAACTCAAGAATTTGTTGATATTCCTGCAACAAAATCAGGGGTACTTATAGTCCCACCTTCTTCCTAATTTCTTGTCACATTCACTCATCATAAATACTTCAATATCTCATGGAAGTACCCTTCTTCGCTAATAAATATTCCATTTTTGTACTCGCCCATTACTCTTCTATACCATTCCATTTTCGCCATTCATTTCTCCACCTCACTCATCGTACATAGCGGTTAGACTTCATACATGATGGATTTATCCAACTGTTGTCATTATGGTGCGTTAACAGGTACGCTCGTGTGTATTTATTTTTGTTTTTGATTAAGTAAAAACAGGTTTTAAGGGACCCGAAACCTGATTACATTCGAAAGATAGACAAGAAGGAAACAAAACAAGACATCTGCAAAAGACCAGCACAAAAACCAGCAGTAAAGAAAAAGACAGCAAGAGGCTAGCAAGAAATTGGCCCCAAGCCCAGCATTACAAGTTAATTAAAAACTTTTAATGGATTCTTTAGCATTCTAAACCAAGAGTATCATCGCCTTGTCCGCTTCCCTCAGGTCGTTGCTTTCCTATCCCAGCTGGCTCTCTTTCATTTTGGTGTCCTTCCCAGTAGTGGTCTGCCTTGTTCTGCATCTGGGATTCTGGTGGGCGAGGCTAGAGGTTGGAACATCTTCTATGATTACCAGGTTCTTATCCTAATTTTTCCTTTCCAAGTGATCCACCAAAGCGTTCATGTTTTGGGATGAAACTTTAAGGACCTGGACACTATGGTTCATGAAGCTTTTCAGAGCCTTCTCAATGCATGCAACCTGGGTGTTGATGTTGTCTTTGTCCTCCTCCACCTATTCCTTCAGACTTCTGATAACATCCTCCAAGTGTTTCAGGTCCCCTTTGATCAAATCTTTCTCCAGCCAATCCTCCATCTCAATTTCCTCCTTAGCTTCACTATTTTCTGTATCATCATTCTATTTCCCAGAGTTTGAATCCTTAATCAGCTTATTAATCTTATTTTCCAGCTCCCTTTGCTTACCTTGCATACTAGTGATGTTGCCGACAACCCATTTCTGGAAATTGAAGGACTCCAGAGTGCAGTTACGGGTGGTGTTCAAAATGGTGTTCGCAGAATCCTTTCCCTGTTCAGAGGCCGCAGAGTTAGGGTTGTCATCCTCCTTAGAATTCAGAGCAACATTCTCATTTTCCGAGCCATTAGGGTTAGAGTGAGGGTTTTTCAGAGTTACCCCCTTCCTCCCCTTCACCAATGTCCTCATCCTTATCATGCTCCATTTTAGTATCAAAATCCTTACCCTTTTCCTCTTCCTCATCACAGTGCACCTCCATTTCCTCATGCTCTATTTCAGCTTTCTTTTTTTTGCGGGTAGGGGCATTAGGCTGATCCTCATCCGAATCAGAGTCTTTATAGCTCTCAGATATATGAGCGTTAGTGATCAGGGGGGTCATCTTTGGCTGCCCTACCCTTGTCCTTTAGATGTTTATAGATTAGCAGAATAAGCCCCTAGTGGGCTATAGGGTAAGAGTTAGGCTTTTTAGCGTGGTCGACAAGACTCTCATTTAGAGAGGACGCTAAATAGAAAGGCAGGGATATTTTAGCCCCATGATGGAAATGGTTCAAGATTGCAAAATGATAGTTATAAATTTTTGTAAATCTACCATCCACAGTCAAATACTCCATTAAGACCCTTAAAACTTTTTGCCAGAAGGGCTTTACCTGCTGGGGAATGTAGTAGGAGATGTTGTCTTTCTTCACAAGCTTGCCCTTCTCATCCTCCGATTTTGAGAAATTTTTGAAAGCTTCAGTTGTATACTTCCGGTCCCTGTAGAATTTAGTACCCTCCGTCTGAAGCCCCGTGACCTCTGCAACCAGGTTTTCATCAATTTTCCATATCTCCCCAAACAAGGCGACTCTGTTGTTACTCCAACTTCTGGCAAACCCATGTGACACAGAGTTTCTGCTTTTGTGAAGCTTTTCCATATAATCAGTAAAGCCGTATATGTGAAGCCTTCTCCAGACCTTTCGTTCACTCTTCCAGTTTTCACATCCTGGAGGCTCGTTCTTGTTTAGGTTACCACCCATTTTGAGCTCCAAGTAGAGATACCCACAACTACAATTCACAGTCCACAGATGAAACCCCAAATGCTTGTAATTTCTGGAATTCCAGTGCAAAGACTCTTTCGTTGTTTTGAAATTAATGTTTTTGGCCGCACAAACCCAACAATTATTAGTATAATCTTCCTCACGCATATGCTCATGGAAATGATGCAAAAAAACACTCATAACTGACAGTTAATCCGCCCCCAAAATCTATCTTTGGAACCCGTTCCCCAAAAGGTAATCATGAGATTAACTTGACCCATTGATACGATCAAAATATAATTTCTCTTTAACCTCCCTTTTAATGTGAATTTCTTCAATGTATTTGACCTCCTTCTCCAAATTGACCCCTTCATTAGCAAGGATATCTGCAACCTTATTGCCTTCTCTAAAGGTATGAGTTATGTGAATACTAACATAGTTATTTAACAGATATTTAGTACTTTTGAATAAGTTAGTAACATTGCAAGAAACAGAGTTTGTACCTTTGAGGGCTTGTATGATGTTTAAAGAGTCCCCTTTGAGCCAATTTTTTTTGAATTTGAATTCCTGAGCTAGCTGGAGGCTTTTTAGCATGGCCAGAGCTTCAGCCACATGGTTATTTTGGACCCCAAAAGGAGAAGCAAAAGCAGCAATGCAGATTCCTTGAGCATTTCTAATAACTCCTTCACCACTAGCCTTCCCAGGGTTCCCCTTAGCCGCCCCATCGAAATTTACCTTTATCCAATCATAATCAGGAAATCACCAGACAATATTATCTCTCCAATTATTATTGTCAGATCTGCAGACCTTATGTATTAGATTCCATTCAGTGAGGATGTCTTTTTCCATATCATTCATATCAGTAACAAACCATTGCTTATTGTTCTTGCAAGGAATATTGATGTTCTCCTTTATAGCTCTGCAGATTTTTTCAAAGACCACTTGAGAATTACACTTAGTATCCCTAAATATTCTATTATTTCTTTCTTTCCAAATGCCCCAACAAATCATGGGGAGGGTCAAAGACCACAGGTTCTTGATAAGTTGGCATTTAGTGGGAAAATTCCATTGCCAGATAATATCCTTGATACTCTTGTTCATAACCCAATTAATTTTCCATTTTTCCCACATTTTACACCAAATTTCCTAGGTAAAGGAGCAGTGAAAAAAGAGATGATCAGCTGATTCTCCCTCCTTATGGCATAGCTCACATCTGTTAGGGAATTTTAAACCTCTTCGGATTAAGTTGTCAAGAGTAAGGGTACTATTATGAGAATCAAGGCAAAAGAAAATATTGACTTTAGGGATCAAAATGCTGCTCCAAACTTTACTCCAAATGGGATTATTGGTCTGAGAAAAGGTGTTTTTGTAGGCTGAGGCAACCGTAAAATCACCTCTAGGATTACTTTTCCAGAGGAAAGCATCATCATAGTCTTTGTTAGGGGAAAAGGATAGCAGCTCCTTATGGAGTAAAGTAAATTCAGAATGTATAACATCAAGCCTCACCCACTTGTCCTCCTTCCAGTAATCACACACCATAAGCCCAAACGTCCTTTTACATTCCTCAATAACTTGACTGTTGTCTTGATCATAAAGAGCTTCATTCTTCATCCAAGGGTCTTCCCAAAACCTTATTTTGTCACCTTTTCTAAGGACCCATCCAGCCCCAGCTTTGGCCACTTTTATGGATTTAGTAATACTATTCCAGATGACGGATCCAACAGGGATGTCTTCAGAATTAAGGACCCCTTGGATAGGCTGATTCTGAATATATTTGTCAAACCATATTTTATTCCAATCTTTCTTGGTATCATTTGCTCTCCATAATTTTTTTGCTAGAAGAGCTTTGTTAAAGGTTTTTAGAGCTTTAATCCCCAACCCTCCTTTGTTTTTTGGTCTACAAACTTTGTCCCAAGCAACCAAGGCTATCCTCTTCTTTTCTTCCACTCCTGACCATAAAAATCTCTTATGAATTCTTTCCATTGCTTCAGCAAATTAAGCCAGGATACCAAATAGGCTGAGGGCATAAATAGGGAGGTTCTGAAGAGTAGCTTGAAGGAGCTACAATTTCCCAGCCTGTGATAAAATTGAACCCTTCCATCCAGCAAGTCTTTTGTTGAATTTATCAATAAGCATATTCCAAAAGGAATTTGGGGGAGCTAGACCCAAGGGAAGGCCCAGATAGGTGGAAGGGAGCATATCCACCTTGCACCCAATACTTTTAGCAATTTTCTGTTGTCTTATGACTGGAGTATTCATGAAGTAAATAGCCAATTTGTCCCAATTGACTTGCTGACCAGTTGCCAAAGCATAGGAGTTAAGAGCAGTTTTGAAGGCTTCAGCCTCCCTAATAGAATAATATCCCATAAGGATAGTGTCATCAACAAACTGTTGGTGAGAGCAAAAAACATTGGCAGAGGAAGGTTGAAGACATTTGATGGTTTTGCTCAGTTTCAGATTGTGAATCAATCTGCTCATACTCTCAGCCAAAATGGTGAAAAGGATAGGAGATATGGGATCTCCTTGTCTGAGCCCCCTTGAAGTTTTAATTTTTTTTTGTAGGAGATCCATTAATCAGAATAGAGAACATAGGAGTGGTGATCAACTCTCTAATGATTATGATAATCTTTTCATCAAAACCAAAGGCCTCCATGAGTCTGAAAAGAACATTCCACTCCACTCTATCATAAGCCTTCGCCAAATCCAACTTTATCAGGAAACCTTCTTTTTTAGTAGCACTAAGGGAATGAATGTTCTCATGTACAAGAATAATGGAGTCCAAAATCTGTCTGCCAGGAACAAAGCCTTTCTGCTCCTCAGAGATGATGAAGGGAAGAACCGCCAAAATTCTAGTGGTCAAAACTTTGGATATGATTTTATAGAAAGAATTACATAGGCTTATAGGCCTAAACTTTACCATAGAGTCCACCCCAACAACTTTAGGGATTAGGGCTATAAACGTGGAGTTGAGTTCCTTAAGGATTCTTCTAGATCCAAAAAATTCTTTGACTGCATTAAACATGTCTTCTCCCACAATATGCCAGAAATCCTGGAAGAAAAATATAGGGAAGTCATCAAGACCCGAAGCTTTATCCCCTTGAAATGAAAAGATAGCTTTTTTAATTTCTCCAGCAGACGGGATAGCAGAAAGGGCCTTATTCTGAATAGGGTTAATGATCTTAGGAATGATATTAACCAAATTGTGTTGGTGGGTATGATCAATGTCCTTGTTACTTGTGAGGAGCTGATTGAAGAACCTGATAGCTTCATCCCTGATTTCATCCTTATTAAGAAGAGTATTATCCTCTACAATGAGTCTTGAGATTTTATTCGTTGCCTTATGTTTTAGAGAAGTCATGTGGAAAAATTTAGTGTTTCTATCCCCAACCTTCAACCAAATGGCCCTGGATCTCTGCCTCCAATAGATTTCTTCCCTAGAGATAATGTTGTGGAGTTTGACTAGAACATCATCTTCCATGGCTTTGGAATACTTTTTATAGCCATCTTTCTGTATTGAATTTTGGATCTAATCTAGTTCCTCCTTTAGCTTTTTCTTTGAATCAAAGATATCACCAAAGACCTTCTTATTCCATATCTTAATGTTGGTTTTAATATTTTTTAGTTTTTTGGCAACTTTATACATGGTAGTTCCAGTAACATCAATATTCCACCAATTGGCAATAGATTTTTCAAGATTAGGCTGGGAAGTCCACATCTTTTCGAACCAAAAAGGGAAGCTCTGATTATTCTTAAAATTCTCAGCAACACAAGAGATGGGGTAATGGTCTGACCCAATTCTATTAATAACAGAGAGGGGGCATCTATGAGAAAGAATCCAATCATTAGTAACAAGGGTTCTATAAAGTCTTACCTGGATTAGATCTTCACCATTCCTTCGATTAGACCATGTGTAGGAGGCCCCATTGAGATCCATATCAATGAGAACATTAATATTAATAAAGTCCATCAGGTCAGATCTACTATCTGGTTGAGCTTGACTACCCCCAAATTTGTCAATGTCTTGCAGAGGAGTGTTGAAATCTCCCATCACAACCCAGCTGTTCAAAGGGAAATAATTTCTTTTTTGCTGAATTTTATCCCAAAATTTACTTCTAGCAGATTTGGAGTTAGGGGCATAGATATTAGTAATGATACACTCCTTACCATCAAAGATGCTTTTAGCTTTTAGGGATAAAATATTGCCATCAACATCAATCATATCTCCAAAGGTCGTATTTTTGTTCCAAAAAATAGCAACCCCTCCAGAAGCTCCATTCGAGCTATTGCCACAAACCCCTCCATTTTTAAAGAACTTTAATTTCTCCACTTTCTCTTTACTCATTTTGGTTTCTTGAACCAGGATAATATCTGGATTTTGATCTCTAATGAGGTTCCTTAATATATCCTGTTTATTGAGACCATTTAGGCCTCTGATATTCCAAGATATTACCTTCATTTGGAAGCCTGAGGGAAGGATTCCTTGATAGTTCGCTGCCTTCCATCAGCTATGTTTTGCTTGCTCTCCTGGTCCCTATGCCATTTCATAGTTTTACGTCCCGGTGGGGATCTTGCAACACCAAAATCAGCCTTGGACCTGGTTCTAGTTTTCACTCCATTAAGGCCTCCTGCCTTCTTGGTTTTAATTTTCTTTCCATTTCCTGTTGTGTTTTCTTCTTGTTCTTCTCTAGGCTCATCTTGCATACTGCTCCATAGTTCTTCTCTTTTTTGGGATGATGTAGGCATATCAACTCCAATATTCTGGAATAAAGCATTTAAATTTACCTGAGGTGATCCAAACTTGTTGCTCCTTCCCAGTTTTATTTCATGTTCTTCGAAATCATCATCTAGGCAGTGTTCATCTTTTTTTGATATAGAATCCTAAAAGGCCTCATGATGAGAGTCAGTGATATTCTCAATCTCACCATCTTCAAGTGTCTCTTCACAAATTTCATTCTCCTTCTCCTGTGTCTGTAGAGCCTCAAAGGTATTGACTGTTTTAATCTCAAACTCCCTGAGTTCATTCTTTTTGTTCTCCTTCATAGGGGGGTTCTTAGGAGGGTCAGTTCTATCTACTTCCAGTGGTTCGGATCTATTGACCGAACTTCCACTTTTTCCTTCTAACTTGTTACCTTCTTTATTATTATTTTTTTCTTTCCAAACCTGTTTATGGATATTTGTCGTCATAGGTTTTTTAGGGTTGTTGGGACAAGCCTTAGCCCAGTGACCAGCTTTTTTGCAAGAAAAACACACAAAGGGGAGTGATTCGAATTCTATTGACTGTTCCCATAACCCAAGTTTCGAGTTTATATCAATAGTGCTAGGGAGGTCCATATTCTACAAAATGTTGACACAGATACACACATAAACCAATCTCTTGCGGGCTGCTGTCATTGGGTCTATCGCAACAAGCTCCCCAAAGGAGTTAGCAATCCCCAAGAAAACATCCTCCACCCAGTATTCCAATGGCAACCCTGGCAACCTAACCCAAACCGGAGTAGATTCAAAGAAAGAATCATTGAGTTCCATGTTAGGAGACCATTTTTTGACAGATAGAGAAGATTTGCCAAACATCCAGGGACCACCACTTAAAGCAACTACCATATCTTCCCCGCAGGAGAAAGAAAATACAAAAAAGCCTCTAGGCAAGGCAGAGACATCAACCTATCCTTTCATTCTCCATTTTCTCTTAACAAAAGACCTAACATCCTCCAACAAACTTGCCCACCAAGGAAAAAGACATTAAAGAGATGCTATGATCGATAACTAAATCAGGAATCTCAATAGCAAGTTTACCCATTTTATTATCTGAGATATCTTTCACAAAGGGGAAAGACGATTTACCAGTCGGTTTTCCAGATGCTTTCCTTGCAAAAAGACTACTCCAGGGTTTAGAGATTTGCCCCTCCTTGAAATTTTTTGAGTCAACCTTCACCACCTCGGGGCTCGGTTCTTGGGAATCTTTTAACTTTTCGTGGTTGAGAGGAGGGTCCCATATCCGTGGGTCCCCATCTTGCCTCCCATCCTCATCATCGATTGCTTGTCCTTGAGTTGCAATGGATTCAGAACTAGAGGATCAAGCCTCACTGTTCCCTCCATTTCCCGATTTCAAATTTCCCACTACAAACGTTGTTCCCTCCATTTCCCAATATTCCAAGTGAAATTGTTATAATTTTATTCTTGTGTATTTATTTTTGTTGCATGCATTTATTAAATCATATTTTGTATCATAATGATATTTGCATAGTTGTTCTTGTAGTCACCCTCCGCATGTGTGGACACATGTTAAGCCTTAGGTTTGGGGGGAGTACAATGGTCTTAGGTTTGGGGGGGGGGGGGGAGTACAATGGTGAATTATTCTCATGGAATTATTTTAATGCCATCTCAAATAAAAGTTTAAATTTAAAATTATTATGACTTGATGTGACATTTTGTGCTCTATTCCTGTTGCTATACCTCTTTCCTCCACCATTTTCTTTCTTGGCTTGAGTTATTTTGAAACATTAGAGTTGTAGCAAGGTTGTTTGCAAGCAGGGTATATTTTCTCTTGAGAATTTGCAGAGTTTTAGGCAAAATTGAGCATATTTCTATAGTGGTTTGATGTGAATACCAGCATGGCAATGGGTGGTCCACTCGTTTGCCATGAATCTATAGTACATGATGTCCTGCAAGATCAGGTTTGCGAACCTAAATTCCGCAATAGTGGTTGGGTAGATTATTTTCTTAAGTTAACTGAGTACAATGAGGATATTGCAAGAGAATTCGCTCGTACATTTTCTGATAGGGAAGCTCGAGTGAAAGGGTTGAGAGTTATCAGAACAAAGGAGCAGATTGCAAAGGTAATGGGGTTGCCAGTCGATGAAGAGAAATACCCCAAAACAAAAGACACACGAAATGCGAGGGCAGAATTCAGGCAACTAGGTGACCCACCTGTGGTAACAGATAAGTAGGGGACCATATGAGAATGCCTTCCTCCCAAATGGAAACAAGTAGCATTGTATATCATGAAGCATTTGACTTGTGAAGGGAGGTACTCATGCCTGCATTCCTACCATTTTGAGCTCTTGAGTCATCTGTGCTATGGAAGGAGAATGAATATTCCAAATATATTGTATAATCTTCTTTCCATCAATGTGGTAGAGACACAAAAAGGTAGCCCTCACTCTTTTACTGACCATTGTTTAATTAAATTATTGGTAGAAAGGTCTTTGAGAGATGTTTCCCAGATGACCTGGGATGAATTTGTAAGGGTTAGAAGGTTTAGAGTGAACGATGCAAGCCTAGCAGAGCAACCCCCGTCTCAAGAGGGAAAAAATTTAGGAGGACCTGGCCCTGCCACTGAGCTCTCATCCTCTAGAATGCCACTAGTTCAATATCCTCCTGCAGCAGGGGAACCCCCGCCGAAAGAAACCTTATCAGAGTCGACGGAATCCTCAACAGGGATCCCATCACAAACCCCAATAAGAACTAGGGTCGTTGCACGAAGGGAGAAAGGTAAAGAGAAGCAAAGTGACACAAAGAAGAAGAAGGAGAAGGGAAAAAGTTTTGATCCAACCCCTCCTGTCACAAAGAAAAGAAAAAATGTTGACGAAGGTTCTCCTACAGCCATTGTTAGAGTTGAGGAAATACTTGAAGAGTTGGATATAAAAAAAGAAATGCATTTGAGAATAAGCCACAAGCTCAGAAGGAAGCCTAAAAATAAAAAGCAGTTAGAGAAGCCAAGTGTCAGCATTCCCGTTGACTCCCCAGAGAAAGAATCAAGCAGTCCTAACCGGGATGTTATCCCACCTTCCTCACCTATGAAGCCGTAGGAAGGTGCGAGCTTGGGTGGGCTTGACAACTTGGCCTCTGTCGTAGAAAAAATTATTAAAATAAAAGGTGGATCTAAGAAGTTGAAACCTAGAGCAAGAGTTCGTAGTCCATCCTCTTTTCTTACTAGTCATGTTGCTTCTCTTGCCTTCTACAGGGAATGGAAGTTAGAGAAAAACAGATGCATAAAATTATTGATCAACAGAAGAAAGTGATTGAAGAAAAAGATGAGGAAATTTCTCAACTAAAGAACAAAGTGGATACGGTAGTCACTATGATACCACAACTAATGTAGTGCAAGGCACCACCTCGAGTCTACTCTCTGTATTTGAAAGAGCAACATATTTGTCTCCAATTGATGATAATTGTTAGGGACTTAAGTCCTTCTTTAGAAACACCTCATGAGTTTTATCATGTCTATCAAACATCTCCTGTAGCCATCAAAAATATGCTTTGTGGGTTCTATCTATATAATTATGTTGTCCCTAATGATACGGACTGGAATCTCCTGCTCTACATTGGAGATATTCAATTAAGGGCTCTCATGTCATGGATTCAAAATAAAATTACTAGGGAAGATCAATCTAGGGTACACAAGAAGGAGGAACTTGACCTCCCACTTGTATTAAGAGCCGAATCCAAGAATCCAAGGAGGATTTATTATGATTGGCAGAAAATTCTATATCAATCAGATTATGGGGCTAACATTATGCCCTTGAGAGAAGGAGCATTCATATATTATGAGTAGATGGCTATGGTTGAGGGTCAGGTGGCATTTGGACATTTAGTGTAGCACTGGAATAGTCCACCTGATGAATTGAAACAGTATGATCCACATTCGTTACCAAATTATCATGCAACACTAAGACGGGCACCCAAATATATACATTTGGGTAGAACAAAAGGAAGACACTGGTTTCCCCTTAGCTTTTAGCCACCCATTCATTTGTGGCCATTGATGGGATGCAGGGAAAATGATCCACCTTATGATAAAGTAGCATAACGCTCCAGGTGGACACGATTGGAAAAGATGAAGGGGTTCTATTGGAGCTTGACTACAAGAGGAAATAGACAAGTTACTCCTGGGGATTTCAGAGTTAATGCTAGAATTAGGAACTTCCCTGTTGTTGGAGGACCAACAAGAAGCTAGGTTGGGGGGCGACGATGAGCCAAAATAATGGCTCCATTTTTGTTAGATTTTGTCATAAAAACTCTTTCTTTGGTCTAATGTTTGGACAATGTTTAGGTCATAGAACTCCTCTGATTGATGTCTTTTTAGTATTATTGGATCTGATTTATCCTAGACCTAAGGTTGTTATATGATGATCTTTATATAGTTAAACTATGCAAATTATCTGAATTAATCTTAAAATATGGTTTAATTTATATTATGTTAGCATCAATGGATACACATGCTTTTGTGCACATTAACGCCATGATGCAGGGTCGGCCAAGATGAGAGGATGACTGAGCTTGTGGTTAAAGAGACACATCATCATGTTGATGGATGCAAACCCAGTCAAAGTGGAGCAACAATGAAGGAGCTCATAACCAATTGACCATTTCTTCAACAGAGCGATTAGTGGAGCATTCATGAATATTCCTGATGAAGCATAAATCTAGGAAAGGAGGTTGCGCTATATTTTCTCGGCAATAGGACAATTGTTTGTTCTACATTTATGCATTGACTTCTTCTTTTGATGTAATGAATCCTGCTCATCTATTCATTTGGGACGTGAGCTGATTAGTTGGAAGTTTGTTTTAAGTTTTTATTATAAATAAAGGTTTCCACCTTCTCACAAGAGTAGACAGTGTGACCATAGAGTTAGTAGTATTCTGGTTTTCAGACTTATGTATATTGAAATCAATTTAAAATAAATAAGATGATGGTATTCTGAGCTTATCAATTATTATTTGAGTTTTGGATATACTCACTCAAGGGGGCCCACTTGGTGAGTAGTTCATGTGCAATTGTTAGTTAATTTCCATTTTGTTATAGTTGTTGTTTTGGTATTTGTCTGTTCATGCAACCATTGGAAACGGTTCTTGTGTCTGTTCTTGTAGCCAAAACAAATAGAGTAGTTCATGTCTGCTAACCATAACATTGTCATTAGTAGCAGTTGCTTAGGTTTCTTTCACTTGTGAGTTTTGATAAATTGTTAAGTCGTTATGTTTTTGCATATTTCTTTCTGAAAATTTCCTTTTCCTGCAATAGGATAGAATGGCTTCAACTTGAGCTTAGTACCCATACAGTGCTGACCCATTTCAAGTTCACATCCCTGGTCGATAAAGTAAATGAACCTTTGCCATAGGAGAGGTAGCTACTCAGTAAGGATGTCCAATCCCTGAGTTGAGGTTTTAGAGCCCAGTTACCATTCCAATTGTGAGGACCAACAATACCTATTCAAAAAAACTTGGCTCAATATTATGATTGGTGTTATCCCTACAATCAGCCTCACAATCAAGCCACTTGTCCAAATGGGATACTCAATTAGACCCTTATGGCTCAAGGGAATGTTGTTGTCCAACAAGTTCCAATCCAAAGAAGTTGTGAACAACAAGCTCCACATCTTGATCAAAGCAATAAGGATGTTGCTTTGATGAATTAACAAGGAGAGGAGTTTTGTGGAGTGAACTACCCAGCTCCAAATCAATCTAATACTGTTGTTGTGGTGAATACAAGTCTAAGAAGAGATCAGTTTACCTTGAACAATAAGCTGATAGGGATAAGAATCAAGTCTCCACAAGCCAACAAGTGGCCAATGTACCTCAAGCTAATCAAGGAGTGCAAATATTACCAAGAGGGCAGGTTGTATCAAACAAAGATCAACCCAAAAATTAGTCACAACCATTGCAAACTCAAGGGGAAATCGTTGTTCCTAAACGACAACAAAAGGTGAGCTCAATTTCTTTTAATAATTTGGATCAAATGAAGAAGTATACTGTTAATATTTTCATGTGGGACTCTTTAGCTCTCCCAGGACAAAAAGAACAATTGTAGAATGCTCTTTCCTCTCTTAGTTTGTCCAATGGGTCTTCAGGTGTTACAAAAGTTTGCACCCTTGTTGAACACTCATGCTCAACAACCTTGTGAAACATGGAAACAACCTCTAAGTGTGGGACCTTGCGCATGTGAGGTTGATTCTCTAAATAAGGCCATCTTCCTTTCCAATCAGGGTGCAGTGTTGAACCAACCCAACACTTATAAAACCTATTCTAGTGATCTGAGGGGAAAAGGGGAGAAGGAATGTTGAAAGGGAAATGAGGTGATGCACCTAGATTGAAATATGTTTCTTCCCCTGCCTGTGAATTCATAAGACATTGATGAAAACTACCTAACGATACACACAATTTCCTATCCTAATCAACTCCCTAAGAACATACAAAGGTTAGAATAATGTAAGATGAAGAGAGGAACTAAGATCAGTTCACAGACAACGTCTATAGGGGTGTTAACACAATCAAATAAACTAAGAATCAAAGAAGAATGCATTCAAATAAAGAGGTAAAATGCATTACATAGAATATCTAAACTGAAAAGAGGTGAGATAGACAATTTTATTGATATAAAGGCAAGGTGATTTATAGTTACAAAAATTTTGCAAGAGAAAAAGGGAGAACCCTTAGAAAGAGCTACAAAATTTGCCTTTATAGATTAAACATAACTCAAATGATACACTCGGCTTAGAAACCCTAACTGACTAGGGTTAGGTTAAAAAAGAGGGAGGATTAGATTAGAATAGACTGATATGATGGTTGCATGCTCAAAAATGCCACCCAAAACTAGGAAAAAGCAACAATCCTTGAAAAAGGGGAGAATCCCTGCAAGAATGGTGTCTGAATGTCCTCTACCGGACCAAAAGTCTTCATTCTGAAATAAATGGGCAAGGTCAACGTATGAAAATCCTCTGCAGATTTATGGTGGAGTAATGTCAATTGTCCCTCGGTCCTCTAAAACTAGTTGAGATAGATTGGATTTGATTCGGCTAGTCGATAGGGCCAGAAACTAATTTTCGACTCATTAAGTCGGCAACCACCATCAAGTAGAAGTTTGAAATTCAACAATCACCTCCAGTTTAAATTTAGGCCATAGATCCTCCTCTTCACGCATAGGTGGACGACAGAGATCGCGCCACAAAGTCTTCAAACACCTCGTAAAAGAAGTTTAAAACTGGGTCATTGGTCTAGCTCTTTAGTGAAATTGGATGACCTTGATTAACTATTAAATCATCTAACCCCATGAGCCTCATCACTATTTTGTAGCCAAAGATGTAACATTTTTCCTAACTGCTGCAAAATGGTGATAACATTTTACTTAACCCTATCGCATCACAGTATCGTAGCTAAGGGCGGGACCCAGTTCTTGACTGCTGTGAAATGGTGATAACATTTACCCTCCATATCGCTTTTCCTATCATTCATCGAACGGTCGCACAAAAATAGAACAGTCACAACAGGAAACAAAATTGGAAGTTTCTAACCAACGCGATACCGCAATAAAAGAAACTCCCCCCAGCCGGTAAAGGGTGAATGGGGTCGGTCTTACCATGAAGAAGGGACCCTCCATCCGGTCATTTTTAAGTGAAATGATTGCCCCAATTGGTCAATGCCAAGAAAGAACGAGGCTTTAAGAAAGGCCAAAAAAATGACTGAGGCAAAAATGCCTTTAGGGTTTAGAGTTTTAGGCCTAGGGGTTTTAACCATCTGATGATTTTCTCATATCGGTTATCTGCATGGCTAAGGTTGACACAAAAATGGTCAACATCTTCCAGGGAGCACCCCAAAGTAGCCATTGCTAATACTCCACAAGCCAATGAAAGTCAATCCAAAGAAGTCAAGCCTTTGCCATTTTATGTCACCCTGATTATTGGCCAACATTTAATCCATAACTGTATGATAAACTAGGGGGCTAGTAATTCAGTTATGCCCAAACAAATTGTTGATAACTTAGGTTTGACTTATGAGCCTCTTACTAAGGGAGTAGTCCAGCTGGATGGTACTATAGTGAATA
Source organism: Cryptomeria japonica (assembly GCF_030272615.1). Classification (NCBI taxonomy): domain Eukaryota; kingdom Viridiplantae; phylum Streptophyta; class Pinopsida; order Cupressales; family Cupressaceae; genus Cryptomeria; species Cryptomeria japonica. The sequence continues at coordinate 265,595,708 of NC_081412.1, forward strand.
CGATTGAAGTTATTTAGAATTTGGGTCTTACACTTTATGCTTGTCCAAATTTTTCTATTCCTCAAGATATATATGTTATTGATTTGCCACCATACTTTGCCCTTTGTTTGAATAGGGATTTCACTGCTAAGTTTGGGGGTTATTTATCATCAGATTGGTCTCACTTGTTCTTTAGAACAAGATATGGCACAAAACTAACCATCAAATCAGAACCATTGGCCAAAGATCACATTGAAACCTATGTTCCTAGTCCCACTAATGCCAATCTTTCTTTTTATGAGCAAGATAAAGAAGACCAACTTGTTGTTCCTGAGCCAAAAACTCTCATTAAGGGCATTCTGAACATCATTCTTGATGAGTCGGCAATTGAGAGTCACGAGATTGATCCCTTCAATCACATGGATGAAGTTGGGTCAGGTATCTACATGATACATGAGTAGAATGATGTTGTCCCAAAACTAGTTAAAGATGAAGAACAATGATAAGAGTAGCAATCTAATGAAATTTGGAGCTTATACTTTGATGCTTCTAGAACTAGTGTTGGTTCTGGAGGTAGAGCAATGTTGATCTCTCCCAAAGGTGACAAATACTATTTGTCATGCCTGTGAAGTGTATACCTATTCCTGCAACGCAAAACACTCAATAAATCATTACGAGCATGGTTAATGAATTTAAAGCAAAGAAAGATGAAACCATAGCCAGGCGATCTATCGCCTCCTAGTAAATGCGAGTATGAATTTTGCTCTCAGATCTGGTCATGCAAATTCCAGTGACTTGACTACACTTAAATGGAGGATTTAAATGATAAATGATGCATTTAAGCTAGCAATGATAATGATTAAGCTACATGATTCCATGATTATGCTAGAAAATAAGCTAGATTTAAGCTAAAATTGAACATGATGACAATGCTAAATTGATAAACTAAGATTACATATGCCTATAGTAACAATTCTTGAATGTAAATGAGATGGGATCATTATTGCTCCAAAATGGGGTCTATTTATAGGATTTCCAAGGCCAGGGGTGAGGTGGCAGGAATCAACGGTCAAGATTAAGTCTAAAGATATCAATGGTTAAATTGGAGGATGTTGGCAAAGAGGTTGGATTAAAGGGGACAATGTCATCTCCATGGTTACAAGTGTCAAGAAGCTTCTAGAAAGGTTGGATGAAAGGGAACACTTAGTGACAAGTGTCACAAAGCTTTGCTCATGAGAGGGCAAAGTGTTCAAGAAAAGGGGACATGGTGGTTAGGATGTGCAAGCTAGGATGGAGTTAATTAAACCCGGGGTTAGATGGAATGAGTTATGTTTAGAAGGGGTTAGGTTAGGTGGTTAGAAGTTAGGAGAATTTGAATTTAAAAATTCAAATAATAGGAAAAGGCTTATTAATCTCAACAACTCATAAATTGATTTGTTTTAATTAATTATGAGATTTAGAAGAAATTAATTTGATGATGAGTTTGATGGGGGGAATTAATTAATTTGAATTAATTAATTAAAGGGGATTATGAAATGAACCTATTAAATAAATCCTTAGATTTATTAATAAGTAGATGAAATGGGGAATTTAATCAAATTGCTTAGTGAATTCAATTAAATTAGGAAGGGGGATTAATTAAGTAATTACTTATTTAATTAATTATCTTCATACCATTTTTAGGTGTATACATTTTGCCCCTCTTTGAAGTGAGGTGTGATTATGCATTGATTCAAAGAATAATCTCATTTTGATGATGATATTGGTTTGATAGGATGCCCTAGCTCTTGATTGATAAATTGCGATATGATGATGCCCTCTAGTCAAAGACATCCTGGAGTCACTCAGAAATCATGATAGAAAAAATCCATATAGAAAGTTGAACAATCATGTTAAAATCATTATCCAAAAGATATCATCCATGCATTTAGACTGACTTTGTGATAGTTTGATGGTTGATAATTTGATCTCGTGTTCAATGTTGGATATGTCTCAGTTTTCGCTTGATAAGAGTTGTCTAACCATTTGTTCTACCTGTTTGATTAAGTTTAGAATTGATCCAAAGTTTTTCCCCTAGCTAAGTGCAGGGTTTTCCCCCAAGCCTAGAAACAAATTCATTATAATATACCCAATGATCCAAACCATGGTGAGAGAGCAGCTGCGATGCCTGCGTATGTACAAAAGCCTTATGATGCATATGAACAACACTGATGGAAAACGAATGCAAGCAGAAAGATGCATGAACTAATAGATGGAAGAGCTAGCTGACACATAGCGATTGTTTGCCAGGTTTTCACCATCTGTTTTTATTGCACCTTTTCTCATATTTGATTTTTTTTGGATTTTCTTTGCTTTTTCATTTTTTTTAAATTTTTTTGCCTTTTCACTATTTTTGATTTTTCTGTTTTTTCAGACAGAATTTCTTCAGATGGATGCTATTGATGGGTTCCTCGAGCCGATCTCCATCTTGTGTTGATAGATGATATGCTCCTGATCCAAATACTGTTGTGATCACAAATGGACCTAACTAGTTTGGTTCAAACTTTCCTTTATTTTCTCGATTTGCTCAGTTGCGTGGATTTTCCTTTAGTACTAGTTCTCCAACTTGAAAGATTCGTGGTTTGACCCTGTGATTATAGCTCTAGCACATTCTTTGTTGATATACCTTTATATGATCAAAGGCATTTTGTCTTCTTTCATGGATCAGTTCTAACTCTTGTAGTCTTGATACTCGTTGTTCTTCATCTGGGACGAGACCTTTTAATGATACTCGTAGAGAAGGTATCTCTACTTCTATTGGCAATATTTCTTCTGATCCGTATACAAGAGAGAAAGGTGTGGCACCTATTGGTGTGAAAATACTGGTATGGTAGGCCCATAGAGTAGGGTTCAATTGGATATGCCAATCTTTTCTAGCATCGTTTACTGTCTTTTTGAGGATTTTCAGAATAGTTTTGTTAGATGCTTCTGCCTGCCCATTCCCTTGTGGATAGTAGGGTGTGGAGAATCTGTGTTGAGTTTTGAATTTCTCACATAGCTCTTGCACATCTTGATTCTTGAACGGTCACCCATTGTCAGTGATAATGTTCATTGGTATTCCATAGTGACAGATGATGTAATTCAAGATAAATGCAACAATTTGTTTTCCTGTGATGTTTGTGAGAGGTATTGCCTCAATCCATTTTGTGAAATATTTTGTAGCTACAAGGATGAATTTGTGACCATTAGATGAAAAAGGATTTATCTTTCCAACTAGATCAAGACCCCATTGGCAGAAAGGTCAAGATGTTGCCAAAGCATGAATTTCTTGTGCTGGTGCATGAATCAAATTCCCATGGATCTGACATTGTTTGCATGTTATAGCTATCTGAAAAGAATCTCATTCCATGGTCAACCAATAATAGCCCAAGCATATGAGTTTTTTTGAAAGGGTAAGACCACTTGAATGAGTGCCACAAATTCCATTATGGACTTCATGTAAGGCATTCTCAGATTCTTCTTGTTCAAGACATCTTAAAAGAGTACCGTCTAGACCTCGTTTAAATAGGGTATCCGCGACGAGAGTAAAATGGGAGGATTGGTGAATAAATTTTATCTTTTGGTTCTTCAATAAGTTAGGAGGTAAGATGTTATCTTTCAGGTATGTGTAAGTTTGGCCATAGCATGAGGAATCATGCCCACAAGGTGACAGATAGTTTGGGAATTAAGACAATTATAGGCGGGGTAAAACAACTCTTCCACCAAGAATTCATAATGTTGTTGATTTTCCTGTGTCTGAAGGAGAGAAGAAAGTGTAGCCATGGCATCTGCTGCTTTGCTGTCATTTCTTGGAATCTGTTGGAAAGTTATTTCTTCAAATTATTTCTTGATATCATCGACCATCTTTTTATAAGGCATTAGTTTTTCGTCTTTTGTTTGATAGTCATCATTAATTTGATTAAGGACAAGCTGAGAGTCTCCAAAGACTTGAAGTTGTGTAATATTCCATTCTATAACCATTTTGATACCTGTTACCAAAGCTTCATATTTTGATGTGTTGTTGGTGCATGGAAAGCTTAATTTGTATGCTTTTGGGATTGTATGACCTTGTGGTGTGATGAATATAATACCTGCTCCTGATCCATTTTATGTATATGAACCATCAAAGTATAATTGCCATGTTTTTGTTGTGACTGTTAGGATATCAGCATCAAGAAATTAAATGTGTAAAGGATGATCATCTTGAAGTGGTGCCTCTGCTAGTTGATCTGCAATGACTTGTCCTTTGATAGATTTTCTGTCAATATACTCAATATCAAACTCACTCAGGATCATGATCCATTTTTCTAGTCATCGTGTTAATGTTGCTTTGCTGAGTAAATATTTCAGAGGATCGATTTTAGCTATTAACTTGATGGAGTGAGATAGTAGATAGTGTCGTAATTTTTTAGAAGCAAAAACTATTGTCAAGCATGCTTTTTATGTTGGTGAATAGTTGATCTCATATCCTACTAGTGTTCTACTGATGTAGTAGATAGCTTGTTCTTTTCCTTCATTATCCTGCTGTGCAAGCAAAACTCCTAATGATGTTTCAGTGGTTGATACATAGAGTAATAATGACTTCCCTGGAATTGGTGACATTAGGATGGGTGGTTGTATGAGATAATCCTTGATCTTGTTGAATGCGTCTTCACATTGATGGTCCCACTTGAAATGAACATTTTTGTGCAATAGATGAGTAAAGGCTTGACATTTATCTTCTAGTTGAGAAACAAATCTTCTGATTGACTGGAGTTTTCCTAGGAGTGATCTTAGTTGACTGATATTCTTGGGAGATGTCATTTCCATGATTGCTTTTACCTTAGCTGGATCCACTTCGATACCTCTGGCTAAAACAATGTATCCCAATAGCTTGCCTGAAGTAACACCAAAGGCACATTTCTTAGGATTTAGCCTTAGCTTGTATTGTTCTAACTTGTCAAATATCTTTTCCAGTATCTCTATATGTTCTTCTCTATTGTATGATTTAGCCAATATGTCATCCACATAGTCTTCCATGAATGTATGCATCATGTCATGAAATTTAGTTGTCATAGCTCTTTGATATGTAGCACATGTGTTGTTTAATCCAAAAGGCATGATGTTCCAGCAGAAGGTACCCCATGGACATGTGAAAGCTGTCTTTTCTTGATCTTTGAGTGCTATTTTGATCTGATTGTATCCAGAGAAACCATCCATTAAAGAAAACATGGAGTTTCCAGTAGTTAAATCTACAATGATGTGGATGTTAGGCAAAGGAAAGTCATCCTTTGGACATGCATTATTAAGATATCTGAAATCTGTGCATATTTTGATACTTTTATCTGGTTTTGAAATAGGAACGATGTTGGATATCCATTGAGGATAAGCTACAGGTCTGATGAATCCTCTACCAGTAATTTCTTTAGTTTGGCTTTGACTAGGAGAGCGATATGCAGATGCATTTTCCTTAACTTCTGTTTGACTGGTTTGGCTCCTGGACTAACATTTAAGTGATGCATAATAAGCTCTGGATCTAACCCTAGCATGTCTACATATGACCAGGCAAAATTGATTTGTCGTCGTTTGAAGAATTCCACATATTGTTGCATTTCTTCTTCTGATAGAGAAGTCGCTAGATGAAGAATCTTTGGTTGCTTTGTTGTGCCAATGTTAACTGTCTCTGTTGGTTCGATCGAAATGGATGACCTTTCTTGATAATGCTCAAGTAAAGTGTCAAATCTCCCATCTTCCAGTGCCTCAAGGAGGTTTTCACCATTAGATGTGTCCTTTCTTTTTACTTTTTTCGGATCTAATGTTGCCAATAAATGGTTTTCAACATTAGACTTGATATTCTTTTCTTTATTTTCACTTTTGCGACTAGGAGATTTGGCACCCACTTGATTGGAAGATGCATTGTTGACATTCCTGGTGAGAGTTGTTATGGGTTCAATTGCATTAAGATATACAGATATGGCATGGTCATTTGGAAAGGTATCAATGGCGGTATGTTCATCATTTTCCCAATCAATAATCTCGGGGTGGATTAGAGGTAGGGGATCTTTAGGTTGGGATGTTTCAAGGGTTTCAAGGGTCATGATAGATGTATCAAAATTTTCAATATGTGTGTCGATGTCTAGAATAGTACTCTCATTAGAATTGCCTCGCATAAGAAATTCTTGATCGTCCTCGGTTAAGTCCAAATCAGCCGAATGTGATTCTAATTCAAGTAGGCTAGTTCTTGATGTTTGTCCTGCATACGTGTGGACTACATCGACTCCTACATCTTCTTCAATGCAATTTTTTTTAATTGATTCTTCAGAGTGATAGGAATCCCATTCCCATTCATTAGAATATGTATCAGTTGTAGCTTGCAATCTACAGATTTGGTCATATAGCATTTCTTCTGCTTTTCTGGCTATATCTTTTCTTCTTTCATAGTCAACTTCTTCAGGACTAACATTAATTTATGTCAACTTTGTTATGAGCTCTCCTTGACTTATATTAGCTTCTTTCTTATTTTGGTTGAAACTTAATGCTTCTTGAGAGGTGCCTTTAGTTTGTTTCTCTTGTTGATTTGAAGCTTGCTTCTTTTCCCATTTCATGTTTGCTTGTGTTTGTTGCTTAGCTGATGTTTCTTCTCTTTCAATTGCCAGTTGTTCTTGTCTATTTTCATATTCCTCTTGTTGTTGACTAAAAGATGCATTTTTTGGTAGAGTGACTTGTCCATACCCTAAGTCTGTTTTGTCTGTAGTCTGCTGAGTATGAGGCTGAATAGGTTCTGAGATACCTTCTTTTCTTTTTCCTATAGGACCTGTTCCAGTGTATCCCATTTTTTTGAGAATGTTAAATCCTTTTCCATACTTTTCTATAGGTATTCTAACATTGTTAATCTTTTGTTGACATTCTTCATCCTTGTATAGCCATTGTAGCACATCTTTGTCTTCTGTTTCCTCTGATAAGGTTCCAGCACTAACAAATTCTCTATCAAATATCGGAAGATTTTTTACAATTGGTTGTTGTTTAGAGTTCGATGGTTTTCCAAAGGATTTAGGAGAAAGTGGTAATTGTGATATTGAATATTCTTCATTCCCTCGATCTCTTAGCTGCATTTGTTTTTCCATACTTGATAAAATAAAGGTAAATGATTGTTCCTTGGATTGTGTGTTCAAAGATGATGCCTCCCTATTATGTGGAACAGTGACTTCTTGGGCCATTTTTAGATTGCTGCAGTATTGAAATGGATTTGAATCTGCAGATATTGTGATTTCTTGTCCATTGTAGGGAAATTTGACACATTGATGATATGTTGATGGGACAACTTGCAAGTCATGTATCCATGGTCTTCCCAAGAGTACATTATATGATAAGTCCAAGTCTAGAACTTGGCATGTTGTGTCTTTCTACAAAGGTCCTACTCTAATGGGTAGTATCACAATTCCCTTGGAGGAACGTTCTTCTTCATCATAGGCTTTTATGGCGATCCTTTTTCGGACATCAACTGCATCTTCTGAATATATTAAGGCACGAACAAGACTCAATAAACATATATTTATGCCAGCTCCACCGTCTATTAGAACATGTTTAACACGTGTTTTGTGAATGAGGACTTCAATATGTAAAGGAGCGTTGTGGGGATGTTGTAAGGACATGTCATCTTCTTCAGTGAATGATAAGCAATGAGGGGTTGTGAGGTGTCCCACCATGGTTTGGAATTGATCGATATCAAGATCTTTGGATATTGTTGTATCTACTAATGCTCGTTCAAGAATTTCTTTGTGTGCAGGTGAAAGCTTTAATAATTCTAAGATGAATATTTATGCGGGTGTTTTCTGCAATTGCTCCACTAGACTGTATTGTTTGGTGGTGGATGATGTGTTTGTTGTAGGACCTGAAAAAACAACTTTGGCTTTGCTTCTTGTGATAGCATGAGCATGAGCATGCTCTTGATTTTGTTTTTCTTTAACTACAATCATGTTTACCACATTGTCATAGGTATGGGCGTAGTTTACCTTCGCTTTACCCTTACCATTGTTTGTTGTTGATGATTCACCTTTCTCATAATTTGGAAGAGGAGTTTTAAAAGCTGTATGAGATTTGTTTGTTGTATGTCCATCCACTGTTATTACTCTATTATCAATCATATCTTGTATGATATGTTTCAACTTCTGACAATTATCTATGTGATGTCTCTTGTTTCGATGGAAATCGCAATAATGGTTATCATTCCACCAAGGTGGTTTGATTTGAGGTTCGTAGTTCCTTTCTTCTAGTAAAGCGATTAATTTGTTTGCGAGAAGTGTCTTTAGTGCTGACCCAAGGGATTCACCAATGTTTATAAATTGTCTTCGAAAGAAAGTTCTAATAGTTGCTTTTTGGTGATTGTTGTTTTGCTGAGCCACTACCGAGTGAGTGGATAAGTTAAAAACCGTTTATTTTGGTTTCACATTGTTGTTATCCACTATTCCATCGTTGAAGACATTTCGATTTCTATTCCAAAACTTTGGTTTATCATTGTGGTTGTTGTTATTGGTGTTGTTGTTATTAGGAGGATGAACTCCGTCTTTGTATATTTTTAACTCACCTTTCTTTATCATGGCTTCCTCCATTCTGATCTCGTTATCGATCATTTTTTCGAAACTTTGATTTCCTTGCATTTTTAAGTAATAACTCATTTGATCATTTAATTTGTCGATGAATATGTCGATTTTTTCGTATTCTGGCACTGTACGAGGATACCATGAAGCTAACCGTCTCCATTGTTGTAAAAATGTCATGAAAGGTTCTCCACTCTTTTGTTTGGCATTACATAAGTCTAGCATTGTTACTTCATGTTGTATATTGTAAGAGTATTGTGAAATAAACTTATCCACCAACTCTGAAAATGATTTGATTCCAGATGGAAGTTTGGAGAACCATTCCATAGCTAGTCCAGTTAAGCTTTTCGGAAATAATCTCATTAAGTAGGTATCCTCATGTGCAAACTCCATACTGATTGTGCAAAATTCTCGTATATGATCTTGAGGGTCAGTGCTTCCATCATATTTTTTTGTATCTAGGAGTTTCAAAACCTATAGGAAATGGTATCATGTTTAGGTTTCTATCGAATGGATAAGGACATATTTCTTGTAGTGAGTATCTTCTAACATTTCCTCTCTGCATATCTTGAATTTGTGTTTACATTGCTTGTAGTTGTTGTGTGAGAGTTGTGATGGGATTATCAACATGATTTGTTATTATATGATCATGATTTTGTATTCTAGGAGGATCTGGATCTCTTTTGGTGTTATCTCTAGTCCTTCTTGTATCTTCATTAGATGGAATGTTATTCAAAATTTCCACTTCATCTCTTTTGGGTATGTAAGTTTCTTCATTGGTTCTGGTATTATTGGGAATTGATGTGTCATTCATTTTGAGATCAGAAATATCTTCGTATTGTTCGTTATTAGGGGGAGGGTCACTTTTCTTTTGTGTCAATTTGTTCACATCAAAATCTTGAGGGAGTGTAGCACTAGATTTGGCTAACAATAGGAAATATTTTTCTTTTTCTCCCTCCAATAATTTCTACATAAATTTGTCGAATTGAGGATCTTTCTTGATGTCTCTGATATTTTGTTCTGTTATTTCTCCTTCAACTTGTATTTCATCTTCATGTTTCATGATTATATTTGTTTCCAATGTTTTGGTTTCGGTCTCTGCGATTTTTCATCTCTGAGCTCTAGTTAGAACGGGCATACACATGTGTTAGATATTGTGCTAGAATTTGATTGTCCAAAAGTTGTTTTGGGTAAGTGATCAATTGTCAAGATAGATACACTAGAATGATATGAAATGAAAAGATGATTCAAGTGTTTAATGGTTTGCAAGTTTTTTGAATTTCGATTTAGGAGTGCAATGATGATGATTTGATAAAAACCAAGTCCGGTAGGAACGATATATCCTACAATGTGGGACAAAATTATCCTGACCAAACGTTTCAGTTTCGTGATAAAGGATGATAGATCCTGATGAGAAACTATGTTTGAGTGAATAGTTTACCAAAGAGGGTGATAATGCACTTTGAGATGTTTAGATCTTGAACTTGTTGAGTGTGAGCACTTGAAAATCTTGAGGTGTTTATGTTCTAAAGTCTGATTTTGACGGATGATAACTTGACCAAGCAAACCAAGAAGGCAATTTAAGAACCAAATAATAGATAATAGGTGTTTATGATTACTGCAAATTGATTAAGCAAAATGACAGACCTAAAAAAGTCATGCAAAGTGGTAGCTCTGGACTGATAAAAATAGAGACTCGTACGACAATACTTCATGAACCATACGACAAAAGATACAAGACTAGACGACAAATCAGAAATTTCCTTTGAAAGAGCAGAGACTCGTACGAAATTTTTTTTTGAACCATACGACAAAACATATATCTCATACGATAGATCACTTGACTCGTACGACAGAGAATAGGACAATGAAAAATATGTTTGTTTTTGCCGAATTTGATTAGTGAATTTTGATCTTTTGCTTATGTTTTTCAGTTTTAGATGTCTGATTCTTTTCATTTAGGGATGAATAGACAACAAACACATGATGTGATAAGTGACTCCAAGCATGCTAAACCCTAAGGAAATTGGCTGAGGAGAGAAAACCTTTGCTTGTTGACTTAGGTACACACCCAATAGCGAATCAGAATACGACCACTGAGCATCACACAATGGATTCTCAACACCGTATTATCCAACTCCAAATGCTAATGGGGGCACGATATGGCAAGTGTCTTGGGAGAGTTACTGTCTCTCTTGCACAAAGATTATCACCCTTTTAGAGGTGAATCGGGTAGCTTCTATTTTAACTGGAACTAGTAAGGGATCCGTTCGGCGTGTCGGGGTATAAACTCAATTAAGAGGTCTCCCAGCCTTGAAAACCAAGGTTTGATATACCCAAAGGTATGGAGGAGAGCTATTCCCGAGCACTACCGTTGACTTGATTTTTATCAAATCACATTTATTTTATAGTGGGTTAGATTACTTGGCGTTAGCCGTTCCCACTTAGGTCGTCCCCCTCACACCGACCGTAATGGCTTTAAGAGTTATTAGCTCCTCGGGAGGGCAGGCCTGCTAAAGATATGCACTAATGAAAGCAAATGACGAGTCTATCTTTCTGATCACCTAAGAAAGGTGAGAGCATACTTGCCTATCATCAAAAACACAAAATACATGATTGTTCATTCCTTTAGCCAAAAAGACAAGTGTGCCTAGAAAACTTTAATGAATACACCAAGTTTAGTCGAATTCATAGGCAACCTGCAAAATAAATCCGTTAGTGGTCATTGATTGTTTTTTTTGAATTTAGTCTTGGACAAGCATATCTTTGACAATCGTTCTACAGAAAAGAGTTAGGCTGCCCAAAAATCTCACAAACAAGTCAGAGTTAGCATTAGCAATGATCAGATTTAAAATTTGAAAACCCTACGATGCAGTTTGTTAAAAACATAGAGCCAGAGAGTCATACGACACAGATTGACAGGTCGTACGACAAACTTTGTGACTTCGTACGAGTGTAGAAACAGACTCATACGACATAACAATGAGCGGATACGAGCAAGGAATTGCTAAGACAGAGATTTGTATGACATGAATTTATATTTCGTACAAAAACTGAAATGACCTCGTACGACACAGAAATCACTTGAAACGAGTCAGGATGAGGTTTCGTCCCAGTTCACAAATAAGTTCGTACGAGCCAAAAAGGAAGCTCGTACGACATTCTGAACTAGACCCAACAGAGATGAATGTTGATGAAGCTTAAGAGGCCAAAAATGATGATTTCAGCCCCACGGTTGGTGCCAAAATTTCGTGCCTGTGAAGTGTATACCTGTTCCTGCAACACAAAACACTCAATAAATCATTACAAGCATGGTTAATGAATTTAAAGCAAAGAAAGATGAAACCATAGCCAAGCGATCTATCACCTCCTAGTAAATGTGAGTATGAATTTTGCTCTCAGATCTGGTCATACAAATTCCAGTGATTTGACTACACTTAAATGGAGGATTTAAATGATAAATGATGCATTTAAGCTAGCAAAGATAATGATTAAGCTACATGATTCCATGATTATGCTAGAAAATAAGTTAGATTTAAGCTAAAATTGAACATGATGACAATGCTAAACTGATAAACTAAGATTGCATATGCCTATAGTAACAATGCTTGAATGTAAATGAGATGGGATCATTATTGCTCCAAAATGGGGTCTATTTATAGGATTTCCAAGGCCAGGGGTGAGGTGGCAGGAATCAATGGTCAAGATTAAGTCTGAAGATATCAATGGTTAAATTGGAGGAGGTTGGCAAAGAGGGTGGATTAAAGGGGACAATGTCATCTCCATGGTGACAAGTGTCAAGAAGCTTCTAGAAAGGTTGGATGAAAGGGAACACTTAGTGACAAGTGTCACAAAGCTTTGCTCATGAGAGGGCAAAGTGTTCAAGAAAAGGGGACATGGTGGTTAGGATGTGCAAGCTAAGGATGGAGTTAATTAAACCCGGGGTTAGATGGAATGAGTTATGTTTAGAAGGGGTTAGGTTAGGTGGTTAGAAGTTAGGAGAATTTGAATTTAAAAATTCAAATAACAGGAAAAGGCTAATTAATCTCAACAACTTATAAATTAATTTATTTTAATTAATTATGGGATTTAGAAGAAATGAATTTGATGATGAATCTGATGGGGGGAATTAATTAATTAAAGGGGATTATGAAATGAATCTATTAAATAAATCCTTAGATTTATTAATAAGTAGATGAAATGGGGAATTTAATCAAATTGCTTAGTGAATTCAATTAAATTAGGAAGGGGGATTAATTAAATAATTGATTATTTAAATTAATTATCTTCAGACCATTTTTAGGTGTATACACTATTCAACCTTTCATTTTTCTTTTAGCTGTACTAAAAATACAACAGAGTATGAAGCACTTGTTCATGGCTTGGAATGGGCAAGAAAGAAGAAGGTAAAGTGTTTGCAGGTGTTTGGGGATAAAAAACTTGTTGTCAATAAGGTGAGAAACATAAATTTCACCAAGAATGATATTTTGAAGTTGTACAAGCATAGAGTGCGGGACATTATTGAGGAGTTTGATGCATTTAATATTTCTTCCATTCTAAGAAATTAGAATAAACAAGCTGATAGGTTGGCTGCCATGGTAGCTGAGTTTGATATACCAAGTGAGGTAAAAATGTTAATGTTCAATATTATGTTAAGATATTTGTTAGAACTTCAGTTTCAGATAGCAATTTGCATTGGAAATTCTTTGATAGTGATGAGAAGATTGTAAATTTTCTGATCGAAGAGGCTGAGTTCTCAGCTAGAAATAATATTTTTTTGCTGTAGCAGTATGATGATCAGATCATACAGCTGGAGACAAACAAGCTTCCCAAAGGTTTGGTCACTCTTAAGTCCATTTTTAACTCAGATGATCAAGTTAGAAGGGACAAAACCAACATAATGGTTAAAGAAGAACATTATCAGCCCATTGAAATCTTCAAGGATAAGCTTTTAAATCTTGACAAGGTATGCACTAAAGAAGAACAACAAGCTTTTGTTTTACTTTATCAAGAGTTTAATGACATTTTTGCTTGGGAGTAAGGTGATTTGAAGGGATTTTATCCTAGCTTAGACGAGCACACTATTGAGTTGGAACCCAATCCAAAACCAGTGAGACAAAGGCAAAGGCCTTTGAATCCAAAGCTAGAGCATTTGAAGAAGGCCGAGTTCAATAAGTTGATCCAAGGTAACATATTTTTTCCTATTAAGCATACATCCTGGGTGTCTAACCTGTTCTAGTAAGGAAAAATAATGGTGAGATCAGACTTTGTGTGGAATTTAGAGACCTCAACCAAGCCTCTCTAAAGGACCACTATACTCTGTCATCATTGGAATAAATTTTACAAGTAGTTTTAGGTTTTGAAAGATTTTCTTTATTAGATGGTTTTTTAGGTTATAATCAAATTTTGGTGAAGAAAGAAGATAAGTTCAAGACAAACTTTACCACAAAATGGGGAACCATGGCTTATAGGAAAATGCCTTTTGGATTGTCAAATATAGGATCCACATTCCAAAGAGCCATGGATATGGATTTTGAAGGTCTTATGAATAAATTTGTGCTGGTATATCTTGATGGCATTACTGTATTTTCAAAGAATGCTAATAATGATTTTGTACATTTAAGGAAAATCTTTGAAATATGTAGAGAATATGAAGTTTCATTAAATCCTAAGAAGAGTATCTTTGTTGTTTATGAAGGAAAGCTTCCTGGTCACATAGTGTCCAAGCATGGTATATCCATTAATCCAGAAAGAGTAAGTGCCATTCTTGCTTTACCGTTACCAACTCACAAGAATCACTCCAAAGCTTTCTTGGGAGAATTAATTTTGTAAGAAGGTTTATTCCAAAAAAATTCTCTTTTAAAGCCTCTAACTTCTATACTCAAGAAAAATATGAGTTTCAACTGGACTAAAGAAGGCAAAAGAAGTTTTGAGGAGATAAAGTAAGCAATAGCATCAACACCAACACTCATAAATCCTGATTATTCTAAAGATTTCATCTTATATGCATTTGGGAGTGTTGAAACAATCTCAGCCATGCTGGTCCAACAAAACCAAGAAGGTTTGGAGTAGCCCGTTGCATTTTTTAGTTAGGTATTGAAAGATTATGAGTTGCCTTATTCTTTTGTTGAAAAGCATTTGTTGGTTGTTATAAAAAGTCTCAAGAAATTTAGATACATGCTTTCAAATATCAAGATACATTTGTTGGTTGCTCAGTCTTCCATGAAAGAGTTTTTATTGAGCAAAGATTTGAATGAGAAAAGAGCTAGTTGGGTTACAAAAGTAATGGAGTATGATGTGGATATCAAAGTGACAAAGTTGGTTAGAGGTAAAGGATTGTGTGAGAAGCTAGTTGTGTAAGGAAATTAAGTAACAAAACAACTTCCTACACTAACCTTGAGAGGAGGGTAATGAAAAAACTTTTACAGATCCTCACAACAGTTACAAAAAATAGAAATATATATAATAACATTCAAACCATAACATAGTGATTTACGTAGGGAAAACCCTTTCGGGAGAAAAACCCCACACTCCAAAAGCTGGCCAATATATTATTCAGCAATCAAAAACCGATTATGATATACTTGTAGAGAAATCTCTTCATAGGAGTACCACTAATCAGAGATTTAGAGGTAACTCAATAGCTATAAGACTCTTACACACAACCTCTATCTCACACACCTCATATATAGGATATACAATACAAGAAACTATCAAACGGTATTACAAAACCATGGGCTAAAACCACCCAATAAGCTATAGCCGACCTTATCTCCCTTCTAGATGCCCTATGACATGTTAAAACACACATCAACATGTGTCCCTCCCTTTTACAACTCATTTATGCATTTGATGTATTTTATATTTCCTATTTTAGGAGTACAAACTTCTAGAGGCCATAACTTGAGAACCATGTGTCTGATTGACAAACCATTTGAAGCGTCAGAAAGCTCACGAAGTTCTCTATTGCCTCGTAAATCACTACACCATTTACACCCACTTTTCAGGGTATTTAGAGGCCTCTAAAGTCCTCAAAATCAAATTTAAACCTTTCATTGGACCCCTCCAAAATGGAAAATTTAATATCTTCAAACCTAGTTGTGATCTTACAACGTAACTTTACTGGAATGCTTATCTAGCCAACCAGAAACTTCGAGGAGAATCTTACACCATTTCGTACCCAAATGAAAACTTACTATTAATAGTAACCTTATGTAAATGCAAGGTTGAGACACCATTTTCCCAACAAGATGGAGATGTAGAGAACACCAAGGAGGATGAAAATCAAGTTGTCTTAGTGCATGATGATTAGGATGAACCAGTTGTAACAGCACCTTCAACAAGCCGAGTTCAAGAAAAGGTACATTATCTTCAAACTAGTGAGTGTCCCATTGGTATGGATAGCTCGCAAAGAAGGTATTTCAGATTGTAGGCTATTCCATATATGATCATTGATGGTGTTTTGTTTAGAAAATATTACAATGGAGTGTTGTTAAGGTGCATTGAAACTAAGCAAACAAATAGGATTCTTCAAGAGTTTCATGATGGACCAGCTGGTGGGCATTTTTCATTAAGAACAACAACATGCAAAATCATGAGGGTTGGTTATTATTGGCAAAATTTATTTAAGGATGCTCATGAATATGTGAAAAAATGCAAGAAATACTCATTGTTTCCAGGCAAACAAAGATTAGCAGTCTCTCCATTGCAGCCAATAAAGGTGTGTTACTACTTATCAAGTTGCCATTAGTTTTTATATTCAAAGTCATACTATATATTCTAGTCGGTTAGCACTACCGAATCATGCAGTCAGTATAAATAGAGAAGTTGGTATACACAGTCTAGTCGATTACAGAAGAAAACAGTCACAGAACACAGTGTACACCGAAGCCGTCTACCGAGTATCTTTTTATGGCTACCGAGCACTAAAGTTAACACACCGAGTTGATATTCACCGAGTGAAACGTGTTACCAGATACATTGAACCTAAACATGCATATGAAAATGTGTTACAAGAATCGAGGCACATCTAACCGTTATTACATTGGAAATTGCACTAGAAGATTGTGTATGATTACAAGGTCAATCTAACCAATGAAATATTTTGTTTAGTTATTCATTTGAGGAATCTTGTTTGTAAGATCGAAGCAATGAATTGGATCACCATTTTAAGAGATCTATTTATACAGCATGGATTAAGAGCAAGGTGTGTGCATATATGTATGAAGGAAGACTGTTACAGAGACACAGAGGTCACCGAGAAGGTTTTCAGAGAACAGTCGAAGAACAGAGTAAACAGAAGGGTTTACCGAGTTACTATATGGGTTACTGAGGTATGCTATAAGCAAGGTAATCTTATTCTGAGCACATAGAATTTGCTATAACATTTCAGATGTAAAGTTGCAGATGTTTGTAATGATTTTATTGTAATATTGTGAAGTTGAAAGAGAAACCTTTAACAGGGTAAAATACTCTAACCAAGTCTGTAAATTGTAAAGCCTCTAACTAGGTGCAACATTCAGAATAAATGTTGTGAAATCCTTTAGCAAGGTAGATCTAATAGATCTTGTTACTCCTAACAGGGTAAGCTATCAGAAATAGCTAAACATGTAGCTCTAACCGAGCATCTTTATTATTGCAGTAGTGAAGTTGTGGGTGCCATCCCCACCGCAGTTTTTCTCTCTAACCAAGAGTTTCTGCGTAACCAAAATATATGTGTTATGGAGTGAATCATGTATGCATTTTATTTGTTTGTTTTAACTTTATTTTATGTTACTGCACTATTCTATTTATGCATAACAGTAAGGTTATTATTAAAGAAAAGTTTTGGAGTACTGATTCACCCCTCCCCTCTCAGTACATTAGCTTTCCATATTGGGCCTAACAATTGGTATCAGAGCTTGAATCTTGGAAAAGGGTTTAACTACCTAAAGAGAAAGATCTTATCAATGGAAGGCTATAAACAATCTCGAAGGATTGTGTATCTGCAAGAAGAGCTGGATCATGCAAATCAAGTGATTGTAGACATGCAAAGGCAAATGCAAAAATCTCTGAAAGTAAGAAGAAGATTATCTGATGACTTGCAGGATTCTCAAGAGTTAGTGGAACAAATTGAGACATCATCTGAGAATAGTATATCTGAAGAGACTGAAGAAATGATTGAAGTATTGAAAGAAAAGAACAAAGCTTTGGTTGATCAACTAAAAGCAATGAAAAGAGAACATGAACATTTCAGTACACAGATGACTAAAAATCTAGATGCATTGAGGACAGCTGAGGATAAAGCAAGAGATCTACAAAGAGAGAAACAACAACTTGAAGTCTTAGTATATGATAAGAATGATGAAATCATAAGGTTGACTGAGATTCAACAAAATATGATAGATCAACTAGGTTATGCACATCATGAAGCAATTATGAAGAATGATGAGAATCAAGCATTGAAACTTGAAGTATCAAGATTGATCAATGAACTTGAAACAGAGAAGAAATCCAAAGAAACATTGAAGAAGAGTTATGATGCATCAAAGATGTTGGATGAGCAACTGAATACAAGAAGACCCAACAAAGATGCAGGACTCGGTTACAAAGGGAAAGACTCTACCAAGAAAGGAATTCATACTACTGAGAGAGGAGAATCATCAAAGCAAGCTGGAAACATGAATAACATCAAAAGGAAGAAGCCTATTTGCTACTACTATGGAAATCAAGGTCATACTGCCAACATATGCCAGATTAGAAAAGGTAAGCAGCCGGATATCTCTAAGTCAAATGAGTATTGTTACAATTGCAATAAATATGGTCACACATCTAATCAATGTAGGACAAAGTCTGTTAACAACTATCAGAAGGCAAAATTCAAAGGGTTTTGTAGAAACTGCAATAGATATGGACATAGTACTGAGAAGTGCTGGTCTAAGCAAAAGAATCACATGCGGTGTGCACACCGAGCAAACACTAGAGGTTACCGAACTCACATAGATCCTTACCGACAATATGTAGCAGTACCATGGGATTAAAATACAAGGATATGGTGTGAATGTTGTGGAAGATATGGACATATTAGTGCCAACTGTTTTATAAGGTTTGGAATGAACAACCGAAGATCATGGAGAAATCCTGGTATGGCATGTTTTCATTGTCACAAAGTTGGACATTTAGCTGGAGATTGCAGAGATCAACCTAGAAGAGACACTGAAGAGATAAAAGAAAAATTTAAGATGATCTGGAAAAAGAAGGAAATCATGTCAGATGAAGAAAGCACCTTACCTACCGAGTTAGGTGCACCTATTCCAAATTAATCAGAAAATGTATGAAGGGACTGCATTCTCTAAAGGTTAAATCACAACAGTTCCTATTCTATTATGTACAAAATTCAAAATCTGCATAGTTAAGATGCATTAGTAAGTTTGAAATTCAATCAAAAGTACTTTACAGGAAGTCGGTGTATACAGGAATCCTGTCAAGTCGGTAAATGAAGGAAATTTGGTTACTCGGTTAAAATGAAAAAAAGGAGTAAATCGGTTAAAGGTAAACCGAGTGCATTTAATGTTTTGACCTAACCTACATAGAGCCTGATAAGGTATTTTGTGTACTTAAAGGTATTTTCGTGGTCATTCTCATTCACCAAGTTTTCAAGAGAGCAGAGAAAAGTGAATCAAGGTGATCAAACTTCATTCAGAGCAAATTTCAAGGTATTTACATCAAATCTCATCACACTGTTAAGTTGGTTTCCGATCTTGTCAAATTGCTACTATCTACCGAGTGTGGAGCATCAGTCATTTGTAAACCGTCAAACCCTAAGGATAGTTTGCTAAGTTTTTACTGGAAATCTACAATGATGCCCAAGATCCAAGATCTCGTAGTTGTCAAGAATGTGGAGAAGCCCTCGCTAAAGTACTCTTTGACTCCTAAAGTCGCCTCTAAATCGGATGAAAAAACTGCATTCTCACTCATCCCTGATCGAGTTAGATTCTTCACCAAATGTCGTGTTGAAGAACTCAGTCATGTTGAGATCAGTGACACATATGATGAACTTTGTATCAATGGCAAAATGGATAGCAAGTATGAGCATATCAGAATCAAGGGATTAATTGAAGCCCTAGCCTATCCCCGTGTGTTCAAACCCCAATGGGTTAAGTTTGTTTTAAGCAGAGTCCATGATGATTTTATGTGGCTAGAGGAGAAACCATTCAAAATCACTAAGGAAATCATTCATGTGATCACCGGGTATCCTATCTATGATCATGCACGAGCACAGAAAATGATATCACAGAAGGAGTTAATCAGTCTAACTGGAGTAGAATCTGATTATCGAGGACTGAAATTGAACAATGTCACTGATGTAGAACTTAAGTTTACAATTAGAGTAATTGGTTACTGTTTTTTCCAATCAGCAAGGGAAAATAGTGTACCATGTGCAACAATTGACTTAGCCTACAAAATAGTGAAAAAGGGAATGAAAGTAGACTTATGTGAAGTGCTACTGAAGAACTTGTTTGAGAACCTGAACACAATAAGGAAGCCGAAGAAGAACAACTCGGCAAACACACTGAAGTTTGGTTCACTTCTTGTATGCATGTTTTTCTACTTTGAGAAGTTCTTTCCCTCAGTCGGTAAAGTAGTTTGGGAGCTACACCAACCTATCACCCATCAAATCAATGATTTTATCAAGAAATTGGGAGATAATTTTAATGATATCATGGATGACTATTTCAGCAAATTTCAAGAAAAGATGCACAACAGGTACATGATTCCACCACAGCTGGTAGAAAAATATAAGGATGATATATGTTTTGAGGTAGACACCGATTACTGTTATATGAATGCTGTTGAACCAAGGACTCAATCTTTGCCACCAATGGGTTATGAGATTGACTATGATATTACACAACAACAAATTGATGCCTATCTTTCATTGCCAAGGCATGCTACCGAACTAAGATATGGAACTTATGAAGAGGTGAAAGAAAAGGTAAAAATGAGCATTGTAGTACCTAAAGCTACAAGAAAGGCTACAAAGATGATAAAGGTTTTATCTGAGAAATTCGGAGAAGCATACTCCTTTACACCTGTCAAAGGTACTCTTGCCTTTACTGAAGAGGAATCAGAAGCTCAAGAGGTAGCAATAACATTAAGTACCAAGTTGCCTAAGGGTAAAGTTTTGAAAAGAAAGAAGCAGGACATTACAAAGGCCCTACCGACTCCACCAACAAAGAGACCCAACACTAGAGCATCAGCTGCATCATCGAGTAAGAAACAAAAGAGTGTTACTATTCCCAAGGTAACCAAAACCTATAAGAAATCTACTCGGAGACTCATTTTGGCAAAAGCGTCTAGTGATACAGAATCCAATGATGCAAACAAATTTCAGATTGTAAAAAGCAAGAAGGTAAATATTCATAGCGTTGAAAACTTTTGTGCCAATCTTAAAGAATATGGTGGATTTGCAGGATTTAGATATTTCAAGTATGAGACTAGGAATAATGATGAGAAGTGACAAATTGAAGAAGCTGTCATCTGCACACTTCTAAAGTTTCGGCTAGCTCCATTAGAACTAGTAAAGTCACTTCCGAGTGAATTATACTTGCATATTGGTAACAGATGGAAATATGCAATGGACTCAGAGAAACAAATAAGAGAAAGAAGTCTAGTCCATCTATTTCCTGATATGTCTGTAGTAGAAATAAAGGAGCATTTGACAACCTACAATTCTAAATTTCTTGTCAAACAGAGAGCCTTAAAATTGATGAATGGGCTATACATTGATGTAGAAAATGAGACAAAAGCCAAATGGCTGGATATCTTCAAACGAAAGGATGTCGGTGAACAATCTCAAATTGAAATTGTTGATGTCACCGAGCACGATCCTGATGTCACCGAGCAAGGTCCTGATGCTACCAAGCAAGACCCAGCTGACACTATTCAAATTGATGAAGATGTCATGGATGCAGAAGCATCGGAGCAGGAAATGATAGAAGGCACTACCTATGCAAAACTTGTATCTAGTGAATCTATCTTAGAACAAGTTCAGCCTTATCCGCCGGTCAAGCCACCTGTCTCTACCGAAGCTCCTAAGGATAGGGATCAAGGCACCGAAGGTCACAAGTCTGAAGCAGCAAAAGATACAACTAAAGATCAGAAGTCTCAAGCACCGTCAAACACTGAAAATGTTACAGCTGAGACCCCTAGTACCAAGACACCCAAGGACACCACAACGGCTATAGGAACCGACCAAAGTGTTGCATCTACCGAGCAACCTATCGAGGGTCAGCAAGCCTCACAAGCACTTGTCTTAGTGCAACCGACCAAAGGCAAAGAGAAGAAGGTGAGAAAGCATAGTTTTAAGATTGATTTAACTAAATCGATAGTGTTGCCCAATGTGGATATCTCAAAATTAAAAGGGCAAGCACTTACTGATTTCGGTGAACTATGCAAAGCAAAGGCTGAACAAGAAAAACAACTGGCCATTCAAAAGAAGAATAAAGTACTACAGAAGGTGAAGACACTGCTAACAGATATGCTACCTTCAGCAATAGTGTCAATCGATGCAGCCATCCACATTCAACTAGATGAACTCCTTACTCAAATAGAAACATCTGGATTTGATGCATCTGAGTACTTAAGCAAGCTAAAAGATAAAGAGCTTATTGCAAAGATGATAGAAGAGGTCCAAAAAGCTCTCGCTATAGGAAAAGTAAAGCTTGTCAAATTCATTGCTGAGTTGTCCCCTCAACTCAAGCATATTCTTTATTTATTTCAGAAACTTTGTACATTTTCCTTATTCATTAAAGATATCAAGAATAAAACTGATGCAATTGAGAAAGAGATCACCGATCTCTCCAATAAGTTGGCCACCGAGCCTAATTCAGTTTAGAATTTTTATACCAAGCTTCAACAACTCATGGCTCAACAGTTAGAACTCAGAAATGAAGAGCATAAGATTAGGATGGATATAATGACCCTCCAGACATTATTCCTTCCTCATCTCTCATCAGTTCAAGAGCAGATTAACCGAGCTACACGCCTATCAACTACACAAGAGGGAAGCACTCTTGATGGCTTAATATCACTATTGGCTGATATTCAAGCACAAAATTCTTTAATGGAAAGTGTAAAGGATGCACTCTCAGTCACACTCACCGATGCCCGAAACAAGTATAAATCTATTTTTGATCAGTTACCGCCCCCGGATGGAAATTAAGTTTTTGATGTTTGTCAAAAAAGGGGAGTAATACTACATAAGGATACTACATAAGGGGAGTAATATACTATATTTGGAGAGTGATACAGTTTTGGTAATACAGTTTTCAGTATTGTATACAGGGGAGTATACCGAGCAGAGCATGCAGAGCTAGCAGAGCACACAAGCACAGAACAAAACCGAGCATGCAACATCTGAGTAATACACAGAATAATGATAAGAGGAGTATATCTACATATACTATTTCATTGACTATTATATATATTGTCAAGTGTAGTCATTTTGCAAAGTATATAGATTTTTGAGTTATGACTTTGAAAGTAGTTTTTGTCAAACATCTCAACTAATATCAAAAGGGGAGATTGTTACTACTTATCAAGTTGCCATTAGTTTTTATATTCAAAGTCATACTATATATTCTAGTCGGTCAATACTACTGAATCATGCAGTCGGTATAAATAGAGAAGTCAGTATGCACAGTCTAGTCGGTTACAGAAGAAAGTAGTCACAGAACACAGTGTACACCGAAGCCGTCTACCGAGTATCTTTTTATGGCTACCAAGCAGTAAAGTTAACACACCGAGTTGATATTCACCGAGTGAAACGTGTTACCAGATACATTGAACCTGGACATGCATATGAAAATGTGTTACAAGAATCGAGGCACATCTAACCGTTATTACATTGGAAATTGCACTAGAAGATTGTGTATGATTACAAGGTCAATCTAACCAATGAAATATTTTGTTTAGTTATTCATTCGAGGAATTTTGTTTGTAAGATCGAAGCAATGAATTGGATCATCGTTTTAAGAGATCTATTTATACAACATGGATTAAGAGCAAGGTGTGTGCATATATGTATGAAGGAAGACTGTTACAGAGACACAGAGGTCACCGAGAAGGTTTTCAGAGAACAGTCAAAGAACAGAGTAAACAGAAGGGTTTACCGAGTTACTATATGGGTTACCGAGGTATGCTATAAGCAAGGTAATCTTATTCTGAGCACATAGAATCTGCTATAACATTTCAGATGTAAAGTTGCAGATGTTTGTAATGATTTTATTGTAATATTGTGAAGTT
Source organism: Cryptomeria japonica (assembly GCF_030272615.1). Lineage (NCBI taxonomy): Eukaryota > Viridiplantae > Streptophyta > Pinopsida > Cupressales > Cupressaceae > Cryptomeria > Cryptomeria japonica. The sequence goes on from NC_081412.1 coordinate 265,619,566, forward strand.
GAAAGAGAAACCTTTAACAGGGTAAAAGACTCTAACCAAGTCTATAAATTGTAAAGCCTCTAACCAGGTGCAACATTCAGAATAAATGTTGTGAAATCCTTTAGCAAGGTAGATCTAATAGATCTTGTTACTCCTAACAGGGTAAGCTATCAGAAATAGCTAAACATGTAGCTCTAACCGAGCATCCTTATTATTGCAGTAGTGAAGTTGTGGGTGCCATCCCCACCGCAGTTTTTCTCTTTAACCAAGAGTTTCTGCGTAACCAAAATATATGTGTTATGGAGTGAATCATGTATGCATTTTATTTGTTTGTTTTAACTTTATTTTATGTTACTGCACTATTCTGTTTATGCATAACAGTAAGGTTATTATTAAAGAAAAGTTTTGGAGTACTGATTCACCCCTCCCCTCTCAGTACATTAGCTTTCCATATTGGGCCTAACAAGGTGGAGCAACCCTTCATGAAGTGGGGTCTTGACTTCATAGGTCCCATTAATCCACCTTCGAGTGTTGGTCATAGGTGTATCCAAACTGTAGTCACATAAATCTGTCCACTTAATTAAATGAATACTTAGTATTTATTTGATTATTTAACCATCAATTAATAATTAATTAAATTAATATTTAATTAATTCATCTTAACCCTCTTCTCCTATTAATTAAATAAATTATTCAATTTATTTGATTTAATTCACTTAACCAAATTCAGACCATTAATTAAATAAATAAATCATATTTATTTAATTAAATCTTCTCTCACATTTAAATAAATTAATATTTATTTAAAACCCCCAAAATCCCACCTCTCACATTTAAATAAATAAATCATTTATTTAAAATCACCTTTATCCTCCACCCACTTGCATTTTCCTACAAAAGCAAGTTGCACAATTATTTTAAATAAATAATTTATTTAAATCACCTTTATCCTCCACCCACTTGTATTTTCCTACAAAAGCAAGTTGCACAACTATTTTAAATAAATTATTTATTTAAAATCCTATTTATCCTCACCCACTTGAAACCTTTAATGGTTTCCCTTAAAGTATTCAAACTTGATGGCTTTAAAGTCTTCAAACTTGATGGCTTCCTTCTATAATCTTCTTAAGACTTTAATGGTTTTCCTTAAAGTCTTCAAGCCTTTAATGGTTTCCCTCAAAGTCTTCAAGCATTTTAAATGCTTTATCTTCTTTTTCTCATTTAAATAAATTAATATTTATTTAAATATTTATCCAAATTCAACTTACACCATTTAATTGAAATAAATGATTTTATTTTAATTGAAAATACCAAAATTTCTCCCACTTGCATTTTCCTACAAAATCCACTTGTATGCCTAAACCCCTTCTAGATTCTTCTAAACCCTTCCTAATTAGCCTAATCCATCCCCTAAATATTGTCACATTCCTAAGCAAATTGGAGTCACTTCTCAAAGACTCCAAAGTCTTTGAAAAACAATTAATGCTTTGTGTGTTCAACAAATTAACCCTCAAAGTCTTGGATAACCTTTGAAGGCTTTCAACCTTCAACCACTTAATCCCCAAAGTCTCCAATAACCATTAATGGTTAATTCAACCCTCCCACATGGTTAAAACATTTGTTTTGACTCAACCTCTACCCAACCCAAAGGTCTCATCAGGCCATTAATGCTTTGACCATGATTATCTCTTAAACATTTGCACAAAGGTTTATCCTTGGATTAACTCTTAATCCAATGGGTAATCTTAATTTAGACTTGACCCTTACCTTCTAGATAACCATGAGGTCTTCTCAGGCCTTTAATGCCTCCAACCTCTTCTCTCAACCCAATCCTATGTTGACACTTGTCACCATTTTATTGGTGCCAATTGTGCACATGGATCCCCAACTTTCAAACTTGGCCCTTGATTAAACCATTCAATCTTAACCCTTCATTTCCCCATTTCTTCTATAAATAGAACCCTTCTCCTCAAGCAAAAGGAAGCATTTTAGAGTATTGTTGTTATACTGGCATTAGCATAGAGTTTTTTCATAGCATCACTATCTACTCTTGCATAGTATTTGCTTATCATATTCAACCATCTTGAATCTCCATATGGCATCCATGGCTAGTGCTAAAAGCTGAGAGCTACACTCATTTGGGACTTGGAGAGGAGAGAAACAAGGGAGAAGCATCAAAAGGCATCATGGAAGCATCTTAGGGAGGCTCTTCTCCTTTCTTTTATTTTGTTAAACTTCTTTCATGCTTTTTGAAATCTCTCTTGATATGTTTGGAATGGTTTTTAGTTCTTTGTTTTGTTTTTTTGGTTGAAACTAACTTATTAACATTGAACTTTGTTGTTGCCTTGTCCCCATTTCCATGACATCATTTGGTGAACCCGACGTGAATCAAAGAGCAATCATTTTGAAGACTACTAACTTTTGAATGTTTTAATTGACACACAGGTCATTCTCTTGCATTTTTCTTCTCAATTTAGCACCTTCGCAAATTGATACTTTAACGCTATTGTCTATAATGTTGCTCTTTCATGTTAAATAGCACTTCTGTTTTCACACAGAGTAGAGCTATTGTAACAAAGAGTTGTAAGAAAATTCCTTGTAACCGAAAACCAAAAATTTTAGGCTTGTAGAAGCCCACCAAAACATGCAGATTTTTCTAACTAATTATCTTTTGTGCAGGTTTTAACTAACCCCTACAATAGCATTATTTTTAGCAATTTTAGCTTAGGAAATAAATTTGTTCATATTGCTAACTTTGTCTTTCAAGTTAGGATAAAATAAATTCATTTTTCTTTTGGGTTAAAATCAACTACACTTTCAAGATCTCATTCAAGATCTCATTGATCGAGGAGAAATTGAGATTGAAGGACATGACCCAAAAACAACCAATAATGATCATCTGATGTTCAAAAATCCACTTCCATCACACGATCAAAGGGGTCCTTCCACTTCCAAGCGAGGTACTGATACCACTGATTATACGCAGGCTGCATATAACTACACTATAAATCACCTGTATGATGCCAGTGAACAAATTGCAACTATAACCTTCAAAAATCCCACCTCCAATTGCAATGTTGTTACACATCGTGGCAAGGTCACCATCAAAGCAGCTCCACAAGGCACCACCTCCAATCCAAAGCAGTACAATCTTGTGGAAAAATTAGACAAAACCCCTGCGCTTATATCCATTTTGGAGCTTTTGCGCCTATCGCCATCTCATAAAACAATCTTGGATCAAGCACTCCAAGAGGCGTCAGTCCCTGCAAACCTGAACAAGGACCAATTTCAAGCCATGGTTGGAAATCTAAAGTCATCACCTTGTCTCACTTTTTCTGAAAGTGACAACTCTTCTTTCCAACAACCTCATAACGCCTCACTCCACATTGAAGGCTTTGTCAACCAACACAGGATCAAGCGAGTCTTGATCGATAATGGAGAAGGCCTAAACATTTGCACACTACAGTTGGTCACAGCATTGGGATATGCAATAGAATCAGTGGATCCTCGCAAGAAGATCACCATCAAGGCCTATGATGATGCAGAGCGTTCATCCAAAGGAGCTGTGGTACTACCAATCCGAGTGGGCCCTGTGGTAAAGCATATCATTTGTCAGGTTCTGGACCTTCCTCTGCCATATAATCTATTATTAGGGAGACCTTGGATACATGCCATGCAAGCCGTTCCATCTACCTACCATCAATGTATCAAGTTCCCACATAACGGTGCAGAGATCACAATCCTGGGCGATGCAAATCCCTTCGCATTTTGCCATAATATCAGCCATCAATCGGAGATTACTGTTCCTAATAATAGGGAAGCTATTTCTTCCACATCATATGTAAATCCCGCCTCTCTTGCCAGTTCAAACACTCCTATACCCAAGCAAGAAAAGATTAAGATGAAAGTCGCAGAGGAAGGTCCAACTTAAGTCAGCTCTTTTGTGTGGGACAAATGCCCACTTCTCCTAGAACACATGGTAAACCACAACAGTTACTCCAGCAACCACTAATCACGCTTGCATGTGCCTTGACGCCTTTCATCCTTGGAAAGAGTCAAGAGGAAGAGACACAAGATGAGGACATAGCGGAATGGATCTATAAAGATCCCATCACCACTGAAAAACCGCAAGTTACACTTCCTACGGAACAGTATGGTAAAGGCCTCCTCATTATGCAAAGAATGGGGTATGATGGCCAGAGTGCTTTGGGATCCTGCAAACAAGGACGACATGAACCGCTACTGCCAGAGTTCAAGCCCAAAGGTAATACAGGCCTAGGCTTTGAAAAAGAAGTCCTTCCTAAACTCAGATTCAAAGGCAAAACCAGTAAACCATTTTGCCCACCTACTGCAAAGAGGACACCTTTCATAATCAAAGCACCATCAAGCCATATCCCCACTGCCCCATCGAGGCTCACAAACCCAACACCACCATCTATAATACCAAACATCCCACCAATCGAACCAATACTCCCATCCGCAGCACCCATCACATCAATAATACCAGTAGCAGCAGCAACTCTATCAAAACCCGCAACAGCATCTATGGCACCGACAATATCAGCAAAAACAACTGAGTCAATATTACCACTACTCCTTGTGCCAGATTCCTTGATCCCCACCAAACTTCCTGCAACACCGATTACTACAAAGGTCCATAAACCAATCACGCCTGTAGTATTCAACTCCAGCGACATCCTAGTATGGTATAGCAATCGGATGCTGGAAAGTGATTCAGAGACTGACTCACATGAGTGGGAATTTGATTCTGTACAACTTAACACTTCAGATGAGGAAGACACATCACCACCTCCACCATGCAAAGACATCCCTGTTTACGGAGAAGCACAGATAAAAACCACTTGGGTACCTGAGCTGGAAACATCTTCCACAGACCCTACGTCTCATCCTACGCCGGATTCTGACAAGGAGAGTACCATCAATGACCTTCACCACACTGTCTTAACCCTCACTGATACATCTAACGAACTTAACTTAATCGATGAGGTAATGCCCATTATCCACCCTGAACTCATCGAATGGAATCAACCAAATCCCCCATGTCTTGACCTCTTCCAAAACGATGAGGCTATCATTGACTTTTTGGAATTAAGGGATAATCTACCAAGCGGGGATCACAAAGCTGGATTCACCATTGAACTTAATAGCGCAGCATACTTCGGGGCGGATGCCAAACCCTTCAGCTGCAAAAATATAACATTAAAACATGGATCTTCCAGTGAAAACCACACTGTGGCACTGTTTGATCCAACAAAAGTAAAAAGAAAGAGCGTATCCAACGGTGAAAACCTCTCTGAGGCACTTGAGGATGAAGGGTTTGACATTCTCCCTGCTAGTACACAACAGGAACGATCGACGATTCTCATTGAGGAGACTAAAGAATACAATGTGGGGACTCCTGAAAACCCTCATATCATACATCTGGCATCTCTTCTCACTCCAGAGGAACAGCCTCAATTTATAGAGTTCTTCCAACAGCGTCAGATCAACTTTGCATGGTCATATGCAGATATGCCTGGGCTTGATCCAGATTTAGTCATTCATCATCTCATAGTAGCAAAAGGAGCCAAACCTGTCAAGTAGAAGCTTCGTAAGATGCATCCTCAGATTGCCATGCTAGTCAAAACAGAACTCAAGAAACTCCTAGATGTTGGTTTCATTAGACCAATTGATTATGCAGAATGGATCTCTAACATTGTACCAGTTGGCAAACCAAAAGGGGGCATCCGCATTTGTACAGACTTCAGAGATCTGAATAAGGCATGTCCTAAGGATGACTTTCCCCTACCAAATATCGACATCATAGTGGATTTGACAGCAGGACATGCCATGCTTTCACTCATGGATGGCTTTTCAGGATACAATCAAATAAAGATCGCACCAGAGGACCAACATAAGACAGCCTTCACATGTCCATGGGGCACATACTGCTGGAATGTAATGCCTTTTGGTCTAAAGAATGCAGGAGCGACCTATCAAAGAGCAATGACCACCATCTTCCATGACATGATGCATACTATGATGGAAGATTATGTGGATGATTTACTAGCAAAATCACTTACTAGAGAAGGACATCTTCACATCTTAGATAAAATCTTTGATAGACTGGAACAATACCATGTTCGACTCAACCCAAAGAAATGTGTCTTTGGAGTGACCTCCGGGAAACTTCTAGGATACATTGTCTCAAGCAAAGGCATTGAGGTCGATCCAGCAAAGGTTAAAGCAATCATGGACATGCCACCTCCAAAGAATATCAGTCAGCTAAGAACACTACAAGGACGGCTTCAATCCATCCGCAGATTCATTGCACAATTGGCTGATAAGTGTCACCCATTCACACACCTGCTACACAAGAACATCCGCTTTCAGTGGGATGAGAGATGCCAGCAAGCATTTCAGGCACTTAAAGACTATCTCATGAATCCACCATTGCTGATGCCACCAGATCCAAGTAGACCATTATTGCTCTATATCTCAGCAACAAGTACAACATTGGGTGTACTACTGGCACAACATAATGCAGAAGGAAAAGAGTGTGCTATTTACTACATCTCTCGCACACTGGTGGGCTATGAACTCAATTACACACCTATTGAGCGAGCTTGCCTAGCAGTAATCTTGGCAGCCACTAAACTGAGGCACTATCTATTAACACACAAGGTGCAACTCATTGCAAAGATTGATCCACTCAAGTATTTACTTAGCAAAGCAGCATTGACAGGTCGCTTAGCCAAATGGGTGATGATTCTAAGTGAATTTGACATCGAGTATGTGGACCGTAAATCTATCAAAGGGCAGGTCATTGCAGATCAGTTGGCCGATGCACCACTCATAGGCGATCATCCCCTCATTTCCAATTTTCCAGATGAAGAGATATTCATGATCACAGAAGTACAACCATGGAAACTATATTTTGATGGTTCATACACTAGGCACGGCTCAGGGGCAGGCATTCTGTTTATCACACCTCAAGGTGATAGCATCCCGAAGTCTTACAGGCTCACATTTCCATGCACAAACAACATAGCAGAGTATGAGGCCTTGATCACAGGACTCAGATTAGCCATACAATGGAAATTAAAAGAACTGCAAGTATATGGCGATTCCCAACTAGTCATTCGACAAGCAACAGATGAGTATCAGACCAAAGATGATAAACTCATGCCATACAAGCAAATGGTGGACACTCTAAAGACATCATTTACTACTATCACCTTTGAGCAGATACCAAGAGATCAGAATCGAGCTGCTGATGCTATGGCTACCATCGCATCTCTCGTAGATCTTCCACAGAATTCAACACGATACGAGTTCTTGGTAGAACAACTTTGGATCCCCGCTTATGATATCCCTAAATCTGAAATGATATGTCGCCTTGTTGGTTCCGAATCCCCATGGTACGGTGAGTTCTACACCTATCTTCGCGATCATACCCTTCCTCCCAACCAATCGAATAACCAACGAAAAACCTTCATTCGCCAAACTGCTCGATATACCATTATTGCCGAAACCCTATACCGACGTGGTCTTGATGGTACTCTCCTTCGATGTCTGGAACAAGGTGAGATAACAAAGGCTTTGGCAGAGGTACATGAAGGAATTTGCGGGACTCACTCAAGTGGTCCGTCACTAGCCAAGAAACTCATGCGAGCTGGATACTATTGGCCATCTATGGAAAAGGATTCCTACTACTTTGTCAGGAAATGCAAGAAATGTCAAGTTCATGGCGACCTGATACATGCACCGGCCCAGGAACTGCAACCAATCACGACACCATGGCCTTTCTGTCAATGGGGCCTTGACCTTGTGGGTAAGATTCATCCATCTTCATCCAATGGCCATAAATTCATTATTACCGCCACCGAATATTTCACCAAGTGGATCGAAGCTGTTCCACTTACCCAAGTCACCGGCAAGAAGATCGCCTCATTCATCCTCAATTACATCATATGCCGGTATGGTGTACCCATGTCCATCGTCACAGATAACGGTCTTCCTTTTAAAAATCAGGATGTCTGAGAACTTTGTGAGAAATTTCATATCCAACACCGCTTTTCCACTCCCTATTACCCACAAGGCAATGGTCAAGCCGAAGCATCCAATAAAAACATATTGAGGATCCTAAAGAAGACAGTCAATGATGCCGGTCGTGATTGGCATGTTCAATTAAATCCAGCGCTATGGGCATATCGAACTAGCATTCGAACCCCTACAGGTGCAACTCCTTATTCATTGGTCTATGGTGCTGAAGCTATCTTGCCTATTGAGGTCGAGATACCATCCTTACGGGTTTCCTTGCATAATCTCATTGATGATGAAGCATATAGAGTATCCCGTCTTCAGGACTTAGAGTTACTTGATGAGAAGCGACAAGCTGCATACAATCACCTCAAAGCCTATTAGCAGCGCATGAGTAGAAGTTACAATCACCGAGTTAGATCTCGTACATTTGAGGTAGGTGATCTTGTTCTTCGCGAAAATCCTCGCAACCAACCAAATAGAGAACATCAAGGTAAGTTTGAATCAAATTGGCTCGGCCCATATGTTGTCACTGCTGTATTCGGGTCCGGGGCATATCAGTTGGCTACATCAGAAGGAGAACCGCTTGCAGATCCAATCAACAGCATGCACCTCAAACGGTTTTATACCTAAGCTGTATAGAGCATCAGGCTCCCCTACATATCAGAAAAATACCAAAACATTCAGAAAATGTCCTGAAGAAAATACAAAAACATTCAAAAAAGTAAAAAAATAAAAAATAAAAATAAAAAATAAAAAAAATCATCATGCATCCAAACGGTGAACAAACACTCCGGTGGCACCTTGGGTAAGTGCGGTGGTGAAAACCTGGCAAACAGGCGCCACTCGTAAAGACAATGGCTCCAGTATCTTTCAGGCTCGTTGCGATCACATTCATGCACACATACATCCATCCATCCCAACCATGGCTTGTTATTTGATCTACAATTAAGAAAGTACTCCATGCGTCTAGCATCCCACCTTTTCATAGGCAGGTCTACGAACTGGGGGCAATACCCTTGCCCTAGTGATGGAAGTGGATTCTACATTGTCTTATATATCATTACGCTCTTCATTTAGGCAATCATCAGAAAATATCAAAAACATTCAAAAATGACTCTCAAAATACCAAAAACATTCAAAATTGTTTCACAAAATCCAAAAAACATCGGAAAACCCATCAAAAATCACACAAAAACATGGCAACACCTTGTACATATTTATCCGATCTGATACAAAAACAAATACTCACACAAATGACCACTTATCACTCGACCAACACAATCAACATCAACAATCCAAACTGTCTTAAACAAGGATGCATCCTTCCTTATCAAAACAAAGACAAGATGACATTTTCTTTGACAAGAAAATTATGTTAAGCTATCAAATACTTGGTTGATTTATGAGTACAATCATTTGTTTATCTGTATCGGGATCTTTCAGCATTGTTTTGTATCATTTGCGCATTACTTCCGATGAAGTACTGGGGCATGTACTAATGGTGTCTACGTGGGAAGTTCACCAAGCTACATGATCTTATGCAAAATGCAGTCATAGATCATTACGGCTTGCTGACTACAGCGTATACCTCGACCATATGAGCATGAACCATTACCAAGGATCCATATTCTTTATTCTTTATGTATATATTGTTTGTTTGCAGGTACAATTCTCTTTCTTTGGTTCCTCCTACCTCATCCAAACTGGATAAAGGTTTTATCTCTTATTACGGTATGCACTTGTCTCAGGATATGATCAGCCTAAGATCAAGGAGGACGTTCCAAGTCATGCATGAAAGGAGATAATCCTTATCTGTTCCGCAAGCAATACTCAGGTCAACTTGATCCATTATATCAAGTTGCTTGTATTAACTTGCTATATAAAAATCCATGTAAGAAATACTCTGGTCATCTTGAATCTTTATGTCAAGTTGCTTGTATTTTCTTACAACATTTTAAAGCTCAATGATGAAAAATAAAGCACCATGGATCGTCATTCCATCTCATTTGTATATATTGCATTTCGTTGCATTCCACCCATCCATACATTCATAATAGCTGCATATCATGCATACGTACTCATAATAATGCATACTCTATTTTACTCATCTTCTTCCATAGGACTCGATCCTAGTCCTCCATATCTTCTATCTAACATCAAATCCCCCCTCACCCTCCCTATCTTGATCATCAACATCATCCTAATCCCTTCATCGCTTCCCATCCTCACTCATCCACAAAATTAAGCCAGTTACTCTATCTACACAGATACATCGACTCCCACACACCTAGACTATCAATAGATACTCTGATCAAGTATCTTCGGGTCTCAATAGGTAATCGATTATGGTAATCCTAGACTATATCAGGCATTTATCACAATGACCTAGTCTCAACGGGGTTGCCATGATTCCCCACAACCATCCATCACACGCACACACTATCAATTGATCAACCAATCAAACACAATCCAACGGACAATTACATCAATTGTCTACGTCTCAACGAGTATTTTGCTTCATACACCTTGACTTCATCGGGCAATTACATCAATTGTCTAAGTCACCATCAGGTCACTTTGATTCACTTACTCAGACTTTATCATGTTCAAGCGACCAACTGACATCAACTGTCACGCTTTGACTTGACCGGGGCAATTCAACCGATTGCACCAGATTGTCCAACCAATTTTGATCAATTGTATAGCATCAATCAAAACCCCACACTACATCTGCTATGTATCTCTTGCATGACCTCAGGGTACTCGCTGGCTTGTTGTTTCTTCATATTCACTCCATTTTCTCCCATTCTTTCATCATTAGTTCTAATTTCTTCTATTCTACCTCCCCTCCGCTTTTCATTCTTTTTCGAGAGATCGCCCGATTTTTCAAAAAAATTCGGCCCATCTCTCGAGGGGGCATACCACCTCTTAAATTTACATTTTATGGGGCATTTCTTCACACCTATTTTTCTTTCTTTGAAACGACGCGATAAACTGCACCGTCTCAAAGAGGGGCAAATGTAGTCACATAAATCTGTCCACTTAATTAAATGAATACTTAGTATTTATTTGATTATTTAACCATCAATTAATAATTAATTAAATTAATATTTAATTAATTCATCTTAACCCTCTTCTCCTATTAATTAAATAAATTATTCAATTTATTTGATTTAATTCACTTAACCAAATTCAGACCATTAATTAAATAAATAAATCATATTTATTTAATTAAATCTTCTCTCACATTTAAATAAATTAATATTTATTTAAAACCCCCAAAATCCCACCTCTCACATTTAAATAAATAAATCATTTATTTAAAATCACCTTTATCCTCCACCCACTTGCATTTTCCTACAAAAGCAAGTTGCACAATTATTTTAAATAAATAATTTATTTAAATCACCTTTATCCTCCACCCACTTGTATTTTCCTACAAAAGCAAGTTGCACAACTATTTTAAATAAATTATTTATTTAAAATCCTATTTATCCTCACCCACTTGAAACCTTTAATGGTTTCCCTTAAAGTATTCAAACTTGATGGCTTTAAAGTCTTCAAACTTGATGGCTTCCTTCTATAATCTTCTTAAGACTTTAATGGTTTTCCTTAAAGTCTTCAAGCCTTTAATGGTTTCCCTCAAAGTCTTCAAGCATTTTAAATGCTTTATCTTCTTTTTCTCATTTAAATAAATTAATATTTATTTAAATATTTATCCAAATTCAACTTACACCATTTAATTGAAATAAATGATTTTATTTTAATTGAAAATACCAAAATTTCTCCCACTTGCATTTTCCTACAAAATCCACTTGTATGCCTAAACCCCTTCTAGATTCTTCTAAACCCTTCCTAATTAGCCTAATCCATCCCCTAAATATTGTCACATTCCTAAGCAAATTGGAGTCACTTCTCAAAGACTCCAAAGTCTTTGAAAAACAATTAATGCTTTGTGTGTTCAACAAATTAACCCTCAAAGTCTTGGATAACCTTTGAAGGCTTTCAACCTTCAACCACTTAATCCCCAAAGTCTCCAATAACCATTAATGGTTAATTCAACCCTCCCACATGGTTAAAACATTTGTTTTGACTCAACCTCTACCCAACCCAAAGGTCTCATCAGGCCATTAATGCTTTGACCATGATTATCTCTTAAACATTTGCACAAAGGTTTATCCTTGGATTAACTCTTAATCCAATGGGTAATCTTAATTTAGACTTGACCCTTACCTTCTAGATAACCATGAGGTCTTCTCAGGCCTTTAATGCCTCCAACCTCTTCTCTCAACCCAATCCTATGTTGACACTTGTCACCATTTTATTGGTGCCAATTGTGCACATGGATCCCCAACTTTCAAACTTGGCCCTTGATTAAACCATTCAATCTTAACCCTTCATTTCCCCATTTCTTCTATAAATAGAACCCTTCTCCTCAAGCAAAAGGAAGCATTTTAGAGTATTGTTGTTATACTGGCATTAGCATAGAGTTTTTTCATAGCATCACTATCTACTCTTGCATAGTATTTGCTTATCATATTCAACCATCTTGAATCTCCATATGGCATCCATGGCTAGTGCTAAAAGCTGAGAGCTACACTCATTTGGGACTTGGAGAGGAGAGAAACAAGGGAGAAGCATCAAAAGGCATCATGGAAGCATCTTAGGGAGGCTCTTCTCCTTTCTTTTATTTTGTTAAACTTCTTTCATGCTTTTTGAAATCTCTCTTGATATGTTTGGAATGGTTTTTAGTTCTTTGTTTTGTTTTTTTGGTTGAAAATAACTTATTAACATTGAACTTTGTTGTTGCCTTGTCCCCATTTCCATGACATCACAAACAATAAATAATTATTTTATAAAATGGACATAAGGTGTGGCACTTAGAGAAGCAAATGAGGCTGTTGTCTTAAATTTTTATCAAGATTTGGTTGCAAGGTTTTGTGTTTCAGATTCAATTATTTCTAATAATGCATTGGCTTTTATTGGTTTGAAATTAACTAATTGGGCTCTTAAAAATGGAAAATATTTGAATACTTCTTCTAACTATTACCCATAGGGCAATGGGCAAGTTGAGTTCACTAACAAGAATTTCATCAAGATCATCAAAAAGGCTGATAGAATCACTCCTAATAGATCCACAGGTAATTCTCCATTTGTGTTAGTGTATGGAAAGGATGCAAGGCTTCCAATCTAAGTGGAGTTTCCACCTCTAAGCCTAATTCAAGAGCTGGAAACGATGGAGGAGGAACCAATGCAAATCAGATTTGTTGGGCTCATGGAATTGGAAGAGAAAAGGAGAAGGGCTCTCATAAATCTTGAGAATCACCATGCACAAATGAAGAAGACTTTTGATAAGAAGGTCATCCCAAGAATATTTAGAGAAGGTGACTTGGTTTTCAAGTGGATTGAGTTGAAGAGCAGACGTGGACAACATACAAAATTTGATGCAATGTCGGATGGTCCTTACATCATCACAAATTGCAAGATGCATAATTCTTATCAGTTGTGCAAGATGGGTGGAGAAGAGTTACCTATCTCAGTCAATGGGATACACCTCAAGCTTTTCTATTGAGGTGATGATTCATCTTTTGTACATATTAGAATAATTTTCTTTCCAATAAGATGTCGCATTATTTGTTTAAAGTCTAGTTGTTTTTTTTCAGTCATGTTAGTGTCTAGTTTTCATTCCTCCAAGTGTTTGAACATATTTTGTCTAGTTTATTAGTACATTAAGTGTTGTTGGTCCATTGTGACAACAAGTTTTAGTCTCTCTCCAAGTCTTTGCAATCACGCTTGTATCTAGTTTGGTCTAATTTGAGCCATTAAGTGTTGTTCTATGTTTCTAACAACAAAGTCTCAGCTTGTCAACTTTGATTTCTGAATTCTTGAGTTTTTGTACCTAATTAATGTCATGAAGGCTACTAGTTCTTTATGTTTAGCAAGAAAAAATCCCCGAGAGATCACCAAAATGGTATCCAATTTCATTTTGAGTATAAATTGCATTTATTACGAAAGTTTTTTTTTTAATTGTCAAAATCTTGATGGACAAAGGTCTTATCTTATTTTCCAAATCTTGTCTAATTTTTTCTAAGGTTTTAGGTCCTTACACTTTCTCAAATATTTCTTTAGATGTGGGTCTTAGAGATTTAAATTTTGTCTTATAATTTGAAGAAAAAGAATGTAAATCACGTGTCCCTTCTTTGAGGAGGGAATTCAAAGTTATTCTTTTGTTCAAAATATTTTCTCCAAGCCCTACGTCATGGTCAAGCAAGAGTTCAAGGAGACTTCAAGAGTTCCAGACCCTAGTTCTCATTCTCCAGCTCTATAATGACACTCAAAATTGAAAAATTTCAGTTAGTCTCAAGGCAAAAGTAGCAGATAGAGGGACAAACAACACTAAATCTGTGTTTGAACAACAATTCATAATGGAAAGGACATCGTAAAAGGATCATCACAAGCAATTCCCATATCTTTTCGAGCTAGGATGTTGGCATGAGGTATGATTTTGAGCCCAAGGAAATTAATGAAGCACTTAACACATCAATGTTTTCTTGAAGTTATTGTGGCAATAGATGGCTTGCATTCTTTATTTATTTTTAGTTAAAGTGTTATAGTTCATTTAGTAGAATTTTGCCATTTGTTGTCATCGTTCATCATTTGAGAGGTGCTTCATGAGAGTTTCATTGTTTTGGTCTTTCATTTCAAAGTATGGCTACAATCCTGACAACAAGAGGATAAAATCATTGTTTGGGTGTCCTTATACTAGTCTAGGATAGCGAAAAATACCTTAGGAAGAGAAAGGGATGTTTCCTGACTAAGGACATACATCAAAATAGATACCTCTTTCACTTATTCATATCCACATGTGCACGCTTGCATCAAGCTTACATAGGTGTACAATCAGTAAGGGCGAGGGCCATACAAGATTTTACAAAGATTCAAAAGAAATAAAATGGCCTCAAAGATAGAGACAATCTGATCTTTTCCATTAATGTGAAGCCAATTTGGTAATCAATGACAGCACAATGATCTAAGATAGATAGAGGTTTCCGTGACAATGAGAACACATCCTATATGACAATAAAGTAGCCATGGTATTGACAATAAAATATCGAGCCACAGTCATGGACAAAGGAAAAAAGGTCTGAGACAAAAGGACAATGCGTAAATTGTTAGTAGATGATCACAAGATCTAGTGAGCAGTCATCACAAGGACAAAGCATGAAGATATAACATAAAAAAATACATGGTAATCTGAGTTCAAGCCTAAAACTCACGATCAAAGTGCAGTCAAAAGCCATCTAAAGATAGTCTAAAGCTCGATGAAGGTGCAACATAATAGTGGCAAGGGTGTTAAGGAGATCATTCATAGTATCATGCAAAGATACAGTCTCAAAGATCAATGACAGTGATTGTGAAGAATTGAGATCAAAACAATAATAGAGTTTCAAGACAATATTGATGTTGTCAAATTGAGAGCCAACAGAGTGGATAAGAGCATATAATGTCAGAGAACAATCCAAACCTTTGTAAAAAACATAGATTCAAGAACATAATTACCAACCACAACTACTTTGACAATTTCAGGAACAGGAATATATGAAAGTCTTGGGCCAAAGCACAAGAGGTTTGAGGAGTTTGAGGGGCATAGGTGCATTCTTGGCAGCCATATTGATAGTGAAATGAACACTCAGTAAATATAGTGCCTTATCAAACCCACACAAAAGTACAGAAGGTGAAGTTTTAGTCATAGGGTTTAATAGCAAGTTTAAGCAGTCATTGATGGCTTTCTCATACAAAACACAATCATTTTTAGGAAAAGAATAGTCTTGAAAGAACTATGAAAAACCAATCATAAATCTTAGTCACAAAAGCAACATCTTCAATGCCTTGTGAAAGCGTGATTGTTGGGATCTAAGAACAATGAGGTGGGGGGGGGGGTGAATCAGTGTTCTACCAGAATGGAGAATTTTAACCTTATTAATGCAACAACTCAACAACCGGTAAACATAAAAACATATAAAATAAGCAACAATGCAACCACAAAGATGAACACCATAACACCACAAATTTATACGTGGAAAACCTCAAAGAAGAGAAACCACGATGGGATTGGAGACCCACAATATCTATCCACTAATCAGATGAATAAATATTACAATAAGGGGCCTGCAAATACAGGAAGGCCAACAACCTAGAGCACACTGCTCATCACAAAAGGAGTCTCACTGACTACATAAAAAAATTTAACAACAATCCAGAATGAAGATTGAACTGTAAGTATAGTATTTCTCATGCTTGAGTACAGTTTTGGTTAAGCTCAATACTGGTGGCCTTAAAACTCTTCCACAAACCCAATTCAATCACCTATGATCGACCAAAACCTTTACATATGATTACAACATTGTTCACATATAGAGAATCTCATAACCCATACCATACATGATCTCATGATCTACAAAGAGATCTTACATCATATTTATACCAACTCGGGACCTAAACAATTAGGTCAGCCACCTAAAAGACAATACAATAAATTCATAACTTAAACCCACAATACAATGATCAACCAAATCGGCCTAAGACCAAAATAACATAATCCAATCATTGAATCTAACCGGTAATGCATCGGGAGCATCAAACCACACATTACATAAACCAGTCCATAACCTAGTAGAATAATGCCATACCCAAAATGAAACACCATGAACAACTGAATGATTCAACCTTACATACCTAGGAGTCTTCTAACTTTCTGTTCCTCTTCCCTAGTCTTCAGTTACTGTTGAATTTTCTGATACTGCCGGAGTAACTGGTTCTGCATTTTGTTCTGGTATAGGTGTTATCGGTTTAGTTAAGACCATTTCCACTGTCGGTTCTTGCTCATAAATTCTGATTTGACTTCTATTATGCTCATCCACCTTGACATTAGTGTTCTCCATAATTCTCTGCAATATCTTGTTATAACGTCTATATGCTTTTCTTTTATTAGAGCGACCAAGAAATATTCCTTAATCACATCTAGGATCAAACTTCCAATTCACTACCAGAGATTTTGAAATACTTAACTGTAGATGTATGACCAAACCATAACTCATAAATTGACTTATCGGTAAACCAAACTAGATCCAAGATCCAACAAATCTTTGCAGGTTAGCCTTCAAACTGACTTCTAAAGATCTAAAACAGGCTTTTAGACCACTACAAGGGGCAATGCAAGATCTGTCATCAATTTGCCTCCCCCTAAGGTGAATGCTTAGTTACCGAATGAGTTTCCTGTCGATGCAGGAATAATTTGCTCTGTCGGTTGAGTAACCAGGGTATATCCTTAAGCCAAATGAACATTTGGGGCAATTGATTCTATCGGTTGAGCCTTAGACTTCATAACCCACTTCTTCTCATGCTCCTTTAGAATGTCATCAACCTTCTGCTTTCCCTTCTCATTTGATTCATCACTTCCTGCTTGGTAGGTTCTTGCTTCTGCAAAATTTAGCAATATGTCCTACTTTGTTGCAAGCATAACAAGTGACATTGTTCTTCTGAATTGCTTTACTATAACCTTTACCATTCCTTGACCTGCATTGATTAACCATATGTCCAAACATTCTACATGCATGACATTTCACATTTATTCTACAATCTTTTGTCCTATGACCATACTTCTTACAATTTGAAAACTGGCCAGGAATTGCATTATTATTTTGATTAGCTCTATTTCTACAATGTCTTGCCATATGACCAAATTTACTGCAAACAAAGCATCTACCATTAAATTTATGTGCATTGGGTTGCCTTACCGATGACCTCTGATTTTGGTTTACCTTCTGACCAGATGTGTTATCCTGATTTGCAGTACCAGAGCTTTCTCCATGCTCAAATCCAAGACCTCTAGTGTCTCCAGTGTCCCTTTGATCCTTCAATAATTCATCAAGCTTAGCAGAACTAACCTTGAAATTATCTTTTCATTCATTTGCAACATCCAAATCTCCTCTTAGGACTGTTACCATTCTTTCCAATTCTTTCTTATTGTTCTATGATTGCACCAATTCAGTTCTCAACACATCATTTTCATGAACCAACTGGATGCATTCTTTAGATTTGTCTTTCAGAGATCTACCAAGGTTTTCTTCATTCTTCTTCTGGTCTTCAATCTCCTTGGACACCCTCATAGTTAGGGCTTGCATTTCATTCTTCATGTCAATATTCTCCTGACTCAGCTTCTTACATTGTTCCTTAAGGGCATCCTTCTCTTCATCATCTTGATTTTATAAAAGTTCCCTCCTTTTAGCTTGGGCAAATGACAACCTATCCTGTAGAGTAAAAATGAATTCCTTCGAAGATCTCAACTCATCTTGCAACTTCATGTTCCTCAATCTTTCAGCATCATAGTCTTGAAGTGCTACTTGAAGTTCCTTCCTTAAACTTATCTCCATAGATTCTGAATACAAGATCTTCCTCAAGCTGTTAGTCTTACTCCAAGGTACCAAGCTCTGATACCAATTGTTGGGATCCAAGAAAACGGAGAGGGGGGGTGAATCAATTTTCTACCAGAATATAGAATTTTAACCTTATTAATACAACAACTCAGCAACCGGTATACATAAAAGCATATAACAATAAGCAACAATGCAACCGCAAAGATGAACACCATAACACCACAAATTTATACGTGGAAAACCTCAAAGAGGAAAAACCACAGTGGGATTGGAGACCCACAATATCTATCCATTGATTAGATGAATGAATATTACAATAAGGGGCCTGCACATGCAGGAAGGCCAACAACCTAGAGCACACAGCTCATCACAAAAGGAGTCTCACTGACTACATAAAAAAATTGATAACAATCCAGAATGAAGTTTGAACTGCAAGTATAGCATCTCTCATGCCTGAGTATAGTTTTGGTTAAGCTTAGTACTGGAGGCCTTAAACCTCTTCCATAAACCCAATTCAATCACCTATGATCGACCAAAAACTTTGCGTATGATTATAATATTGTTCGCATATAGAGAATCTCATAACCCATACCATACACGATCTCATGATCTACAAATAGATCTTACATCATATTTATACCAACTCGGGACCTAAACAATTAGGTCAACCACCTAAAAGACAATACAATAAATTCATAACTTAAACCCGCAATATAATGATCAACCAAGTCGGCCTAAGACCAAAACAACATAATCCAATCAATGAATCCAACCAGTAACACATCGAGAGCATCAACCCACACGTTACATAAACCGGTCCATAACCTAGTAGAATAACACCAGACCCAAAATAGGTCACCATAATCCAAATGAAACACCATGAACAACTCGAACACGAATATGATAACCATCAACATCCTGATAACCTTCTAGAAGACACACCAATACCACTTATCGGATTCATCAAAAGATCTTCAACAAAGCTCTGCCAGTGAAACCCTCACCAGATCAATAAACGAGGCTTACCAACATATAAGATAGCATCCGATCACCAAATCAATACCAACTGACTGAACATATATCTGAATAGCATGAATAGTAGATCTAAGCCAAAGCATACCGAAGTATATCAGATCAACATGATCTTACCAACCAGAAACCAATCATCCTACTGGGACCAACCAGATATCGGTAACCAACCAAAGCAGCTAGTGTTGACCTCAATGACAAAACATCAATGCAACACATAATCAATTCCTCAAAATTTCCAATGGTGGCCTCATCATAAAGGTAATTTGAGCGAAGATCTTAAGTCAAAAAGCTATCAGTCTGAGAAAAGAACTTTTGCAGTGCCTTAGATCTTAGAACAAGGAAGAATAGTGTGCAAGAACCTCAAAAAGAACTACTACCAGTATACACAAGGTCACATCAGTTTACAAGAGTAGAGAACATTATGAATTACTATCTTTTCTCAGAGATAGTCACAACTGTTGAATTATGAGTATAGAATGATCAAACATAGTCAGGGTTCAAATGTGCTACCATAATTTTGACAGAGTCCATAAGAAGCATTAATATTGCCAATATCACAATCTTCAGTATAACAGCTCATTATAGACAAAGAACAATGATCAATTAGTTGAAAGACCTCAACTATGAGAAGAATATAACACTCATGAGAAAATCAGTGAGATCATAGTCACAAATACCAAATCATAATACACCAAGCACAGTTAGAAGAAAAGAATGGATGAAAGATTCACCATGGAAAGTAGTCATGGAACGTTTTAGAGAAGTCATGTTGATATGGAGAATATTGTTGCAAACAAGATAAATAGAGCTATTCCAAGGCCATGGTACAGAAGAGTAAAACAATCATACAAAATGATAGTATTTTGTATCGAAAAAGCTAGTCACAATCCCTAATACAGTCATAAGAATAATCATGGCATTGAATACATGATAGAGAAGTCATAACAGTAAATGATTTTGATACAAGAAAAGTGATAAGAGGTTCCAGGGTTTGAGACACAATCCCAATCACTAAAAGGCAGAGCAATGACTCTAAGAGGATAAACATGATTGCAATGTGAGGATTCAAAACAAATTCAAAGATCTTCACAAGCATAAGTTTTTGAGAAATGTTGTATGTAGAGCCATGATCCCTCATGATGCAATCATAAAGAATAAGTCAAGTTCTATGACAAAAGGAGCAGGTCAATTTTTTTAAAACAATCATATATGTTCAAAGAATAATTAATTTAGGACCGTCAAATAACAGAGTAATCAAAAGTAGGACATTCTTGGAGAAAAAATAGTCATAGAGAAAATAACAGTACTAAGATATGGAATGGCTTAGAGTAGTGGCATAAGGATGACATCTGTCATATTGGTTAGTGGTTGACATGTATCATGATGGTTAGTGGAAGTTTTAGTTCAAAGGAAAGTTTTGAATTCTGAATTCAAATTTGTCATAAATACAACCAAACTCAAAATTCATAAGTCAAAAAGGGGGCGACCAAGGAAGAAATACCACATTTTGGAGATGTTTCCAAGGCCTCATCTATAGTTCAATCCCTGTTTTGAGGGACTCAAGGGTGACTCATCAACCAAGGCGAGTTTTGGGAACACAAACATCATCTACACTTCAGTTTTCACCCTAATTTTGTGGAATTTTCAAGGCCATCTGCCCAACAGTTGAAATTCCAAATTCACAACTAGTTGGACCTGATTTTGAGGAAAGGAACAACCAACACACCCTACAAGTCAACTCAGTTAGCAAGCAAAGGGAGCCAATAATTCAAATTTTAAAATGTTTGAGCAACTTTCAATAGAAGGCATTTTTCATCTATTTTCAATCATTTCTTTGTTTTTTTTTTACGCTTAGCTATGAGATCAGTCTTGTAACTCAATTAATTTGAGTTTTCTTCAACATTTTCATGTATTGTAATTGGATGATTCTTCAAAATCAATGAGAAGGCATGTTGTTCCTGCATATTATCTTGTCAAATTCATGATGTTGTATGAATTTTATGAGATTCATTGTGATATTTTCAATTCTTTAGGTTTCAATTCATCTATGGCATGATATTTGGCAAGTAGTTATATGTGTTGACCAAGCTGTATTTTGTGTGTGAACTTTGTTTTAGCAATCAATATTGTATGAACATATCATCTGTATGCAAACTAAACAAGTTGTCTTCATACAAAATATTTATGGTCCACTTAGACTGTGAACACAACTATTTTCTTAACAGGTTAAGTTGTAATCAGTCATTTCAAAATAAAAAAATAAAATACTTTAGTGCATCACCTCAAGCTAGTGTAGATTTTTTAGTTCTAGCATCCTTTTACCCTTTTCCTTGTCAAAAAATTAGTAGTCTTTTAGGAAATTTCAAAGGTAGGCAACCCTCTTTGGAGGTCTACTTCTATTATAGGGCTCCCACAACTTGGAAGTAGTCACATGTGTCACAAGTTAGTTGAGTCTAGGCTTAGCTAGGGTGCAAACCTTAGTGATAATAGTACCATCTCTCATTTTGCTTTAATATTTCTTGGTAGTCCAAAGCATGCTTGACAAAGTCCTCCTCATCATCCCATTTATGATCAGGGGACTTACCCTTTGTGATAATTCTTACAAACCATTTTGAATCATAATATCTATGTTTTGCATGGGGAATAACATACTTACCAAGCATAACATCTAGGATTTCATATACCCTCCTATTTTTAAAGTTAAATCTTCTTGCCTGTACTTGTGATGGGAGGAATGAGCCCTTCTTGCAAGGTCTTTTGATGATATTTTTCTTGACTTCATATAATTGATGCATAATCTCTATAAATTCTAGCCTATTAGGCATTGCAATTGGAAGGTGCCTCAGTGCTACAAGGCTTCCAAAACCCTTATTAATATATGGTCCTTAAAGTAGAACCGAGACGCCCAATTATCCCCTTTTCTTGACCAAGATCCTTAGGCCTAATGAACTTCATGACTTTCTCACTCAATCCCCATGACACACTTGCATGTAGAAGAGCCATCATCTTCCTAACAAAGTGGTTTTCAAATACAATATAATTGGACTTCTTGCAGTGCATGCCCCATAAATATGTCCATTCTTAGATAGGGAGGAATTCCCTTTCTATCATAGGCTTAACCCTAAGGTCCTCATGCCAGACCTTGAGGCCATTAAGCAATATTATGTGCATCAATATTGAGTAATACCTAAAATGAACTAAAGGAACAACCT
Organism: Cryptomeria japonica; assembly: GCF_030272615.1. Taxonomy (NCBI): domain Eukaryota; kingdom Viridiplantae; phylum Streptophyta; class Pinopsida; order Cupressales; family Cupressaceae; genus Cryptomeria; species Cryptomeria japonica. Next base: position 265,642,271 of record NC_081412.1, read on the forward strand.
TAAAATGACAAGCTCAATGTGCAATTTCTCAGCTAAGATACTAGCATAATCAATAGATCTATTATTATCTTAGCTCCGAATATCCATTCACAAAATCAACATCAAATTGGGGATCGAGGGCTCTGCATCTAAACCAATGACTTGAAATACTGCATAATAGGTATCCTTGAAGTAACTAGCAAACAAATCCAAATAATAGGGAGGGAGGTCCCTTGGGGTGAGAGCCTTCTCATCCCTTTTCAAGTACCTTGGCCTAAAAATAGTAATTATGCTCCTATAGAGTCTATCAAGAGATTTTAACTCTCTAGCCAACTCATCTATATCTAGTGGCAAATGATTTATTTCATCTAGCTTGAAGGCATCCTCAATTGTCTTATTGTTTATTGTAGCCAATCTTCCACCATCATGGACTAGAATTTCCCTTGTATCCTCTTTATACCTTCTAGCTATAGCTCTCATGAGCTCAATATTAACAAAAACATTGGGGACAACGAAATTCCTACATTCAAATCCCAAATTATTTAATTGGGATGCTTTCCTTTCTCTTATTGTAACACCACCTCCACAAATTAAACCCCCATGCCTCAATAATGGGGTCTCAATAACCTGCATTATGGTTAATCAAGAAATCCTCTAGCCTATCACCAACCATTTCTCTCTTCTGAGTATTTGTAGACCTAGGAAGCTAGGCAATCACATTGTCATTTAATTTCCTCTTTGATTGGGAAGCAGAGGCTTCGCCCATGCTGAAATATTAAAGCTAGGGTTTTAGTGAAGAAAACCTACTATTCTAGGTTTTAACAAATTTATACTTTTTCAACCTTATAGACAACCTAGCAAGATTAATTAGGATTTAGAGGCAAGGAGTTAGCAATTGAAATCTCTAGCATGCAAGGCCTAAAGTCTTGTAACTATTACAAGTTCATTTGTACAAGCTTTTGAGTAGAAGAACCCTAATTTTTGAGAAATTTGAAGCACACAATTTATAAAGTGTGTGCTTGATAAAATAGTAAGCATGCAGAAAACAAAGTGAGATCATTTAAACAATAATTTTACTTTAACGGTGTAGGCAGATGATTAATGGTGACACATATCCAGTTAGGTGGCGAGAACTAGTCATTGTCTTTCAAATTTGACCTTAAGCTCTTAACAACTACTTGGCTATTTTATTCAACAACAAATGAGAATAAAACATGTCAATAGTAGGCCCACCATTGTAGCATAAAGAACTTAACATTATCAATCATATTCGGTTAGTCATGCAAGAATACGCAAATCTTGGCCGTTAAATTATTTATCAAATAAATATCCTTTAAGGACTTGCCACTTCCTTGTTGCAGCCTTGTAGAGTTATTTGTATTGAGCTACTCTAGTTAACTGCACAATTATGCGATGGACCTACACCATTGAGTAATCCCGATGTAATCCTCCTTTATATGGATGACTAACTATGACACTCACAGGGTCCACTAGCCCACCACTTGAGTCACCACCACATGGCTTGATGATATTCATCTAGTTGGGATGAGGTTGCAGGAATGTGGGCCACCTGATGATGTTAGCACTACAAAGGTTTAGAGCTAGTATGATCAAGCATCTTTGCCTAATTGTGTGTTCATCCTGATCATTGATGCAAATGGAGATGCTCAGAGCTTTGGGTACATTGAAAAATCGATCATCGCCCTTGCAGAGTTACACTATGACACATGATGACAATAACCGTGCAGTGGTGTGAGGATCCTAACCCTACACACATATAAAGGTGCATAGGGAAAAACATATAGAGGCCGAAAAGGAACCAACAAACTTAACACAAGGGATCGATCATACCAATGACTAATAAGGCTTAAATAATAACTTAGATGACCGAGAACCTCAGATAAAAGGTCAACATGGAAATAGATAAAAAAAAAGAGAATGCCCACCAACAAAGCTTTAGAGATTTAGGGTTTATGGGTTTTAGTGGTATGCAAAAACTTAAAACCCTAAGAATAGAACAAGCAAAAACTCAAGGCAAAAATGAGCATCTCAAACAAGCCCAACTTGCAAGCCATGACCAAAAAGAGTATCTAAGAAAGTTACTATATTGGATGACTACAGAGACATGATAGATGGTGCATTCACTACCATAGGCACCCAAATCAATGCAGAACCTAGTCTTCACTACCATCTCACTCTTATGAAGTGGCATTCATGGATATGTTGTGCATTACTCTCTTAGGCATAGCATTTTTGAAGTCTAACAACAACAAAAACAAAGTACTAATAATTTCTAGTCGCCTCTATTGCAAGGCATGACATTTCTAATGGGTAACACCTCTACTAGCTACAATCTCCTTTGATGCTATTCTTTGACTTTGCCTCTACATTGTCTCCCCTCATGCGGTTATTCTTTTCATTGCCTTAGTACTATTTTTTATAAGTGTTGGGTTATATTTAACATTTATTTTAATTTTATTATTATTGTAATTTAATATTTTTGACACTATAACTTTTAGTGGTTTTGAAAAGAAGTTATCATCTTGTTCTTCATATAGTTATTTTAATACAAGTGCTTGTAAGGGGGGATTTGTTTTCTTTTTTTGCATATATTATAAACAAGGAATCAAAATTTGGTGTCTAGATAGTTTTTGTAAAACTCATTCCATATCAATTCCAATGAGTAGTTGAAAGCCTTGGTTTGATCTCATCTTCGACAATTTTTTTTTTATTTTAGTGCAGCTGTATTTAAAATAGGCCAATTTTACAGGAACTTTATTGTTTAATAACTTTAATTGGTAGCTTGAAATTGAGAACCATTTTTTGAAAAAGTTCACATTTTCCCATTTCCCACACATTGGACTAATGGTATGATGAATCAATAAGGATCCGGTTAACTACTGAGAGGTGGGGGGGGGGGGGGGTGAATCAGTAGATAGAAAACTGACATAAACTTTTCACCAAACAAAAACAACCTCTCAAGTCAAACTAATAACTAGCAAATTGCAATATCACTGTCAAGTAAACCGGTTAACTGTCATAACAGAATAATAGTAAAACAACTTTGAAACTCACAAACCTTATAACCAAAACATCCAAATACTTTACTGACAAAAGTAAAAGCTCATTTCAGATTGTTGTCGGTCATCATATCAAAACTAAGTGGATTTAGCAGTTAAGAAAATTAACCATATTAAACATAATCACAAAAAACATCCACCACTTGACACAATGATTTTGACGTGGAAACCCAAATGAAAAAAACCAAGGTGGGGATGAATACCCACAAGTATTGTGAACTCTTATGAAGTTCGCCCTGTTAGGAGCCAAGCCTATTAAAGCTTTACAATAAGTCCTGTTAAGAACAAATCCTGTTAGGGACCACCCGGTTAAGGGATTGACTATAATGCCCTATTAGAAGCAATACCTTGTTAGGAGTAACCTCGGTAGAGGATTTGAAATCCAATCCAATGGATCACCTAGTTAGAGGATTTAGATAACACTGAGCTTGTTAGAGCTTACCCAGTTAAGGGATTTGACTGTTGTAATTGTTAGAGAACAACAAGGGTTTGCTGATATGTTTGAATAGAACTACACTTGCTTGTTTAGATCCTTTTCATGCTCCTATCTGCCTTTACACATACTACAGATACACCATCTGGTTCGGCAACCAATCACTCTTACATTCAACCAAAATTGCCAACTCTAAAACAAAACAACTCATTGACCTTATAAACAAAACAATAGGTTGGTAACACATCACAAACCTAATTATCTCATAGAGATTACAAACAAATCGGTTCAAGTATGACCGTTGGATTACATAGTAATCACTGCACATCATTCAAGACAACCTCGACCGCTCCTTGATCACCGCTTCATCGAAATCTGTAACTCATCACATGGTTTCCATTACATGCAATGAAATTGCTCATTCCCAAGACAAAAACCGTAATCTCTACATGCCAAAAACCATTTGAAACTCTTCTCATACAACATGTATATGTGGCATAATCATTACCGCTCATTATTAGATCATAAACCAATACAACCGATTCACCAAACTTCGTCGGTTAGGGTTTAGCATATCAACAGGTAGGGTTTATTGGTTGATCTTACTCCTTCTCTAGTAATACTGGTTTCCTTCACAAGCTCACTTACCAGTCACAATTCCCTTCACTAGCTCTTCCTACTGGTTACAAAACAACATTATTACAACATCATTATCAGTTATAATTGACATCAATGACAACATAAAAGTTCATCAATTCAATCTTCATGCAAATGCCAACAATCTCCCCCTTTGGCATTGATGGCAATACAAGTATCAATACCCTTGATTGCTATGATTGTGAATAGGAATCCCAGTTTACATTTTACCATGTATTCTCCTTCAACCGAGTCTCCATGTCTTCAACTGGTAATTCGCTATAGATCTTCTCTCTGTCAATCATATAGTTCTTCTCACCAATCATATAGTTCTTCTCCCCCTTTGACAACAATGCCAAAGTGAAAGTAAAACATGCAATATCATACTTCATTGTTCTGCAACATCAACCTACAACTTGATGCTCCCCCTGTGGAATAACTCCACTTTACACCAATCCTACTTCAAGATTCTTCAATTAGCTTCGGGACTGATGTATTTCACATCATGCTCAATTGACCTCATGTAGGGGCACAACCCCTAGCTGACTTCTAAGATACTCAAAAGTAGTCTTAGGTAGAGGTTTAGTAAAGATATTTGCTAGCTACTCCTTGGTAGATACATGCTGCAATAACACATCTTTACTCTGCACTTTTTCTCTCAAGAAATGATATTCCAGCTCAATATGCTTGGTTCTAGCATGCAAAACCAAGTTCTTTGAAATATTTATTGCTCTAGTGTTGTCACATAAAATCTTTACCGGTTCTATAATCTTCAACTTGAATCCTTCCAGAATGTGTTTCATCCAGATTGCCTGGGTACAACTCACATACGCTGCAACATACTCAGCTTTAGCAGTGGACTGTGATTTACAACTCTCCTTCTTGTTGCTCTATGAAACAAGTCTTCCTCCAAGAAAGAATGCACCACCAGTTGTACTCTTCCTATCATCAATGTTACCTGCCCAGTCTTCATCCGTATAAACCTTCAAATCAAAGTTACTTGCATATGGATACCATAATCCATAGTCAATAGTACCTTTCAAATATCTGAATATCCTCTTGGTTGCTATCAAATGTGTCTCCTTTGGATTCTTCTGAAATCTGGCAACTAAACCAACTGCATGAGCAATATCTGGTCTGCTGTGAACAACATAATGCAATTTCCCTATCATTGACTTGTAATCCTTTTCATCAATAGATGCGGCTTCATCTTCCTTGGACAATTTACAACCTGTAACCATTGGTGTCCCAACTGGTTTATAGTCACTCATTCGAAATGTCTTCAATACCTCTTTCACATACTTAGACTGTGTGATAAAACTACCACTCTTCATCTGCTGAATTTGCAAACTTATAAATAATTTTATCTCTCCTACTAGAGACATTTCAAATTCACTTTTATCTCATTTGCAAAGTTATCACTCATGTCATCATTGCTCCAAATATGATATCATCTACAAACACTTCACTAAGTAGTATCTTATCACCTTCAGATTCGAGATATATATTACTGTCTTCACTGGTTCTCTGAAAACCTATCTTCATCAGGTGTGAATGTATCCTTTCATACCATGCTCTATGTGCTTGCTTCAAACCATATAGTGCCTTGTGCAATTTACACACCATATCTTTTTCATCAGTCAAAGCATAACCATCTAGCTACTCAATGTATACTTCTTCTTCCAGTATTCCATTTAGAAATGCTGACTTTACATCCATCTATATATACTTTGAATCCCTTATATGTTGAAAATGCAAGTAGAGTCCTAACACCTTCCAATCTAGAAACTGGTGCAAAAGTCTCACCATAGTCTTCTCCTTCTTCCTGTGCATAACCTTTGCATACTAATCTAGCTTTGTTTCAGACTTCTACTCCATCTTCATTCAGTTTGTTCCTGAATACCCATTTATTACCTATCACATTTTTATTCACCGGTTTGGGTACTAGGGTCCATGTGTTGTTCTTCTCAATTTGGTCAAGCTCCTCCTCCATAGCTTTAATCCAGTGATCATCTCCAAATGCTTCCTTAGTAGTTCTAGGCTCAATAGTGGAGATCATGCAATAATTCTCTCTGATTCTTCTTCTGGTTAATACTCCAACATCTTTATCTCCAATAAGCTGGTTAGGATTATGATTGAGTCTCACATACCTTGGAATAATGTGATAATTTCCTTCAGGTTCTTCTTCTTCATTATCATCATCTTCTTCTGAATCTACCTATTCCGGTTGAACTGGTACAACAATATTCACTTCATTAGCTTCTGGCTTCACTGGTTCTGGTTCCAAAATCAAAATACAAGGATCTTCATCCTTCTTCTCACTGGTTTCTCCTGAGACTTTAGGATACTCATCCACTCGAACATCAACACTCTCAATGATTATCTGTGTCCGATTGTTGTAACGTTTGTAGGCCTTACTCTTGGTGGAGTAACCAAAAAATATGCCTTCATCACTTTTAGCCTCAAACTTACTAACATAGTTACCTCTCTTGATAAAGCATTTACTGCCAAAAATATTAAAATAACTGACATTAGGTGATCTACCATACCAGTATTCATAAGGAGTTTTAACGTTACCTCTCTTTACCAATTACCGGTTCATAGTGTAGACAATTGTGTTGACAACTTCTCTCTAGAAAGTTTTTGCTACTCCTCCTTGTATAAGCATCATTCTAGCAGCTTCAATAACTAATTGGTTGTTCCTCTCTGCAATACCATTCCGCTATGGTGTCCTCGGTGCAGAAAGCTACCTCTTTATTCCATTGTCTTCATAATATCTAGTGAATTAGTTTGAAGTAAATTCACCACCTTGATCAGTCCTCAGACACTTTATCTTCTTACCACTTTCCTTTTCAGCTAAGTCCCTGAATGTCTTGAACTTACTAAAGGCTTCTGTTTTGTCTTTCAAGAATGTGACCCACATCATTCTTGAACAATCATTAGTGAAGATCATAAAATATCTGTCACCTTGAATACTTTTAGTCCTTATTGGTTCATAGAGATCTGTATGAACCAAATCTAACATATATTTCCTGCTGAATAAGATTCTCTCTTAAAAGTTGAGGATGTCATCTTTCCTAGTTGACATTCCTTACACAGAGCATTCATCGGTTTGTCCAATTGAGGTAAACCTCTTACCGACTTGGACTTACTGACCTTAACAATGTTATCAAAATTTATATGACAAAATCTCTGATGCTAAAGCCAACTATCATCTACTTTAGCAATTAAATAGTTGTTGAATTTAGGATTCAGGTGAAACAGGTTACCTTTTGTCTGCTTGCCGGTTGCAATCAGTTCATCTTTGCTCCCATAAATTTTGCACATTCCATCTTTGAATTCCAATGGATAACCTCAATCATTGAGTTGAGCTACACTTAAAAGATTGTGCTTTAATCCTTCAACCCAGTAAACATCATTTGCACTGCTCTTTCCATTAAGGGATATGGTTCCCTTTCCTTTTACCATGCAGGGTGAGTCATTTCCAAATCTTACAACTCCTCCATCAAATTCCTTCAAAGTAAGAAATTTGCTCCTTTCACTGGTCATGTGGTGTGAACAACCACTATTAATGATCCAATCATCAGAACTATCCATGCGAGAAACTAATGCTTTCTGATCGGATGTTTCCTCTTTAATGGCTACAAAGACAATGTCTTCATTAGCATCTCCCTCAGATTCCTCATCAGTGATACCACCATCAACTGCAATGAGACAATCTCTTTTGCCTTTTCCTTTGTACTTCTTGTACTTCTCACGCATATGCTCATTATCACCATTAGGACAGTTAGCTGCAATGTGTCCAATCTTGTTGCATGCAAAACATTTTAAAGGTAATTTACCTCTATACTTACCGGTACCTCTGGGTAACCGCTTGGCCAACAATGCTTCAAGCTCAATCAGATTGTCTTCATCGTCAACTTCTCTGCTGGATCTGGATTCATAGTTGTGACTGACATCTCTAATTTTCCTCATAGGAGGGTTAGAAACTGAAGCTCTAAATGCATATTCAGATTTCTGAACACTACCATCATAACCATTTAATTCAAATGCAGTAAGCTTACCAATGATGGAGTCAAGAGTTACCTTAGTTTTATCAATAGACTTTAGCTCTTGAATGGTTGCAACTCTGATAGCATAGACCAGAAGAAAGGTTCTCAACATCTTACTAACCACTGTGGCATCTTCCACTTTACCACCAACACTCTTGATCTCACTAACTATCTCTTTGATCCTCTGACCATACTGTTGTATATTCTCACCTTCAGCCATCTGCATGTCATCAAATTTTCTTCTTAGACTCTCTTCTTGGCAATCTTCACATGCTCATCACCGCTATAGATTTCTTCAAGTTTCTTCCACACCTAATAAGTAGTCTCCAGACCATGGACATCAACATACTCTAAATCAGACAAAGAACTGATAATGGCCTCCAATGATTGATTATTTTCTTGTTGCTCTTTCTTTTGATCATTAGTCATAATCCCACTAGGTGCAACATATTGAGTACCAACATGTTCCCAGTATTGACTTCCTAGACTTGATATAAATTTTCATTCTATCACTCCATATTCTATAGTTTCTTCATCATGTTCTACAAGATCTTTATCTCAAGCTGTTAGGATTAGACCTTAGAGTACCTAAAATGCTCTGATACCGATTGATGATATGATGAATCAATAAGGATCTGGTTAATTACTGAGAGGGGGGGGGGTGAATTAGTAGATAGAAAACTGACATAAACTTTTCACTAAACAAAAACAACCTCTCAAGTCAAACTTAGAACTAACAAATTGCAATATCACTGTCAATTAAACCGGTTAACTGCCATAACAGAATAACAGTAAAACAAATTTGAAACTCACAAACCTTATAACCAAAACATCCAAATACTTTACTAACAAAAGTAAAAGCTCATTTTAGATTGTTGTCGGTCATCATACCAAAACTAAGTGGATTTAGCAGTTAAGCAAATTAACCATATCAAACATAACCACAAAAACATCCACCACTTGACACAATGATTTTGACGTGGAAACCCAAATGGAAAAAACCATGGTTGGGATGAATACCCACAAGTATTCTGAACTCTTATGAAGTTCACCCTATTAGGAGCCAAGCTTGTTAAAGCTTTACAATAAGTCCTATTAAGAACAGATCCTGTTAGGGACCACCTGGTTAAGGGATTGACTATAATGCCCTATTAGAAGCAATACCCTGTTAGGAGTAACCTTGATAGAGGATTTGAAATTCAAGCTAATGGATCACCTGGTTAGAGGATTTAGATATCACTAAGCTTGTTAGAGCTTACCCGGTTAAGGGGTTTGACTATTGTAATTGTTAGAGAACAACAAGGGTTTGCTGATATGTTTGAATAACACTACACTTGCTTGTTTAGATCCTTTTCATGCTCCTATTTTCCTTTACACATACTGCAGATACACCATCTAGTTCAGAAACCACTCACTCTTACATTCAACCAAAATTGTCAGCTCTAAAACAAAACAACTCATAGACCATATAAACAAAACAATAGGTTGGTAACACATCACAAACCTAATTATCTCATAGAGATTACAAACAAATCGGTTCAAGTATGACCGTTGGATTACATAGTAATCATTGCACATCATTCAAGACAACCTTGACCGCTTCTTGATCACAACTTCATCAAACTCTGTAACTCATCACGCGGTTTCCATTACATGCAATGAACTTGCTCATTCCCAAGACAAAAATTGTTATCTCTACACGCCAAAAACCATTTGAAACTCTTCTCATACAACATGCATACATGGCATAATCATTACCACTCATTATTAGATCATAAACCAATACAACCGATTCACCAAACTTCATCGGTTAGGGTTTAGTATATCAACAGGTAGGGTTTACCGATTGATCTCGCTCCTTCTCTAGTAATACCGGTTTCCTTCACAAGCTCACTTACCGGTCATAATTCCCTTCACTAGCTCTTCCTACAGGTTACAAAACAACATTATTACAACATCATTACCGGTTATAATTGACATCAATGACAACATAAAAGTTCATCAATGCAATCTTCATGCAAATGCCAACATGGACCTATTTTCTTTGTAAAAAGAACTAATTTATAAAGTGCCAAAAATTTTGGGGGGTGTGGGGGTCACCTAATTTTGCATCAAGTGGGGATTGTCATTGTGTTGTGCCTTGCACACTTGATATTTATCTCATAATTTATTATTCTATGATTCTAAGTTTGCAATTAAAGTATGGATCCTAATCTACCAATAAAGCCTCTCACACCTTTTAACTTCTATGAATGGAAAGTTAATGTTCATGTGGCATTGAAAAATAAAGGTTTGCATAGAGTCACAATGGGTAATGAAAAGGAACCAACTATAGAAAAAGATAAGGAAATGTGGTTTAATAAGTGTGATTTATATTTTGTGCATCTATGCATTAATCTATCTCTTGAGCTTCTATTCCATGCCAAGGCATTGAAAATTCTCAAAAAAGTGTGGAATACACTTGGGAAATATCTTTGGGAAGGTTAATGAACTAAGGAGCCATGAGATATAATATGATCTCATAAGTATAAGTCCAAGAGACTATAATACTATCAAAGATTATTTCACAAAAATGAAATCACTAAGATTGCAATTCAAAGAACAGGGGATTGAAAACAAGGATGATCAACTCATCCTCTCCACACTTTCACAATTAGGACCTAACTACTCAGTCTTTGTCTCAACCTTATATTCCACCAAGAGGACTCTTGTTGTAGCATGGTCAATGCCTTCTATTGATAATTTTATTGTTTATCCTACTAGGGATCAAGACAAATCGACTCAAATGGGCACCATAAGTTCCTACAAGCCTTAATTTCTCATATTAGAAAGTGTAAAATCATGGGTTAAAAACAAAGATGAGAAGCGAAAGGATGATGAAAAGAAATCGCAATCCTTAAATCAAGAAAAAATTAAAGAAAGAATAAAATGCTCTTATTGAAAACAATTGAGACATAGAGAATACAAATGTATGAATAAAAATAGTTGGAATCTTTCTCATCTTCTTGAGGAGAATAAATGACTCTTTGAATCTTCATCATGAATATGCAAACAAAAATCAAAAGGCATGACACTAGAAACATCTACAGTTTCAAAATCATAGAAATGGCTTCTTAACTCAGTAGATTCTCACCATGTGACTTATACCCCATATCAATTTATTTCATTGTATCCTTAAAATATAATTGAAATAAAAACAACAAACAACATTACTTTGTGTGTTTTTGAGAAATGCAACATTCAGATAGGGAATGGATATTCCAGTGATGTGGTTTTTGTTCTAGAATTGAACCTTCTTTCTATGCATCAAACTGGAAGTAGTGGAACTAGAAAAAAAATTGAGTTTCAACCAAATTTAGTTATCATTCAAGTTTTGATAAGTAGAGAAATTATTGTTGTTGGAAAAGCTGATAGTTCTTCTTACTTGTATACATTTATAGTCTTTACTCCAAATGACTATTCTTCTATGTTATACTCACCTGCATCTAGTATAGATAGTTCATCACCCATTCCTACAAAATTTGGAGGTGCTTTCTACAAAGCTTCTAGAGATTCTTCACATGTGTACAGTAATGAATCCATTGAGAACATATGTAGTCACCTTTGATGTATCATTCTTTGTATCATGTCTAGTTTACTTATTTGTATCATATCTCTTTTTTGGAGGAAATTTTTTTCTCAGCGGGTTTTCTTTCTTACTCTTCTCCATGAGGTATTATTTTGTACATGGGCACATAACATGGCTGGTTCCCAAGATCCATCATCATCATCAATATAATTGTTTACATTAATCCCAAAGTTGCACTTAAGATGGTGTGTGTTATAAATATTATTGAACACTATCAAATGCTTAGAGCGGGGTGAATCAACATATACTAAAACCTGTTAAGATTAAATCATAATTCAATTAAGTCTTTAGAATATCATTTATCACACATATGTGGAAGTAAATAATTGAAACATCGAGTAAATTCACATAAGAACACTATGACTTTATGTGGAAAACCCAAGCTAGGAAAAACCATGGTGAGAAACACACTCACAATATATGTATGAAAATTATTTACAAAGATTTAGGCCATAGGCTAGGGAGCTCATTGCTCTAGAATTGCAAGCTAAGGCACACAATATTAGGGCAAGATATAAAATCCTTGCATAGCTAAAGATCGCTTCTTTAGGGTGAGATACAAAACATTTCTCTAGATACAATAGACTCAAGAAATTCAACTGCAAGAGAATGGCATCTACCAATATGCAAATAATTGTTCATATTTTAATACTCATCTGATCCAACCTTCATTACTACACTATACTACATATGGACCTTTGTATAACTTCATGTCATTTTAAACTTGCATCATATTCACATAATATTCATCATCCACACCATAAATCAATTAATATATCCTTTACATATCAACTAGATATTCAATATCCTTTAGTAGGTTAGCCTATAGAAATGTAGCATGTATATGTACCATCGACCCCAAAACGGTCTATAAGACACATGCAGAAGGAAAAAAGAGATGTGTGAAGATTTACACAATGTCGAAACACCTTCTAGTCATCTCCAAACGGGTTCTACACTACACCACTTGAAACGACTCAGACCAAAACACATAAGTCAACTCATACCTATCTATCTTACTCAAAGATTTAATCCAAACCAAATATGATAAGACTTGCAAACCATCATAGGATAAACATAAAGTTCTAGGGAACATAAATCAATCATCCAAAATAATCTTAGAGTACTAGCAAGTCAAGTGATGCAACACATTCCTCTGCAACATCTTGTAATTGTATTATCCCTTAACATAGACACAAATAGCTCTTATTCACTAGAATAGTCACCTAAAGCAGTAATATATATTTGCTGGATCATACAAAAAGTCACCAATCCCCCAGAAACACAACATGCCAGCTATATTTGCCATACAAACTACAATATAATAGATTCCATACATCTGCACAAAATTTGTTCATACTTACACCATTTGCACATAACCAAACTGCTTTCAGACCAATGAGTTGACATCAATGGCAACTTGGATAACATATTTACAACAACCTCCCTCTTTTTCATTGATTGCAACACCTGTGCCAACTCCAACTACTAAAACTTCTCCCCCTTTGATATCGAAGACAAAGGGTATGCGAGTACTATACAATAAAAGTGCTACACATAGCTCCCCCTATATGCAATACTTATCCAATAAGAGCACACCAAAACATATATGTACATGATTAGAGAATATCTTACCAAAGATTAATCTATACATTTTGCAAGGTAGGAATTATGATATCTTTGTGAATAACTTTCAATTCTATCCAAGTAGAGCTCTAATCAATTTCTGCAAAAATTAAGACTTTGAGCTGGCTCTCCATCTCTAAAATAAGTTCTTCTATGACTTCACAAATTTCTGAAATAGATATAGATGTACTCAATGTTTGAGAATCTTTCAAAATCTTTATCATGCTTGAGAGATGCATATCAAAAATATGCCTTAGTCTGTAGAAATATTTCTTCACACACTCTTTCTATTCCACTAATTTATTTAGCTTTGTATATTATTGTTCTATTTTTATTCTTGCTTTCCAATTCTCATCATCTTTCAAATCAATCACTTTAGATTATTCCAAAATTATAGCCTCAAGAGTTTCAATCTTCCTTTGAATTTAACTTGTAGATTCAAGCCAGGAATGACATAACTTATATACTTGTATTGCACTGTCCATACTTTGTTCAAGCAAAACAATACCATCCTTCAAACATTTTGCACACCTATTTACTAGAAAATTTAATCTATTATTTATCAATTTAGTCTCCACATCGCCTGACATATTTGCTTCAAGACTAGAAGCATGACCCTTAAATTATTCTAATAAAGTCTTTAATTGCTCTTCATCACTTAATGATTCATCTATTTTAGCATCTAGAAGTTCAACATATCTTCAATCAAATCTCTGGACACAAAATATTTCTTTCTAGTCTTTTGTTGTACAATATCACCCAATTGTAGCATTTGGAGGGGTGTTAGCTTGTCTAGATCTACTTTCCCTTGAATTACAATCACCCACAAAAACCTTAGATGACATAACAGGTTCAATACCCATTTTTAATTTGACTAGCTCAAAGACATCAAAAGATCCCACTATAGATTTTTTTCCTATCTCCTTCTCCAAATGAGTTTGAAGCTTTTCTGAGCTCACTTTGTTCTTCTTTTCTTCCTTTGTAGACTTCTTCTCTACTTCCTCTTTTGTCCTATCTAATTCAACTTTCTCTTCTTCAGTCATGACTTTACTATAATGTATCTCCATTGTAGCATTAGTGAATTGATCTATACCAAGCTGATCCTCAAGCCCAATCTTTGGACCAACATCCTTAGCATTTTTGTTGTTCTAAAACAACCCCTCTTTCCTACTCATCTTTTTTCTCCTCTACAATATCAAGAACTTGCTCAAAACTTACTTGATTATCTAGAACAACTTTTGAACCACTTATATCAATCGTCTCATCCTTTGTTCCCCTCTCTAAAACAAGTATATTGCTACTTGAATCAACAATACTAATTCCTATGTTTTTCTTCTCTGAGAGGAGAAGACAAAGTCTTTACCACTTCATTATCAACCTCAATGGTTATATCATCTTATTGTCTTACAATTCTCTTTATGTCTTTAGGATCTTCATGCATAATTAGATTTACTCTTTCTTTCTTTCTAAACCTTGCATTGAGAATTTGTTGAATTTTACACCTTGCTTCTTGCAATAAAGGACTTCAAATTTTATCCATAGCACTTGTCTTTATGTCATTTTTCTTTCGCTATTGCCTTTTTTCTTTTCTCTATCAAAGCTTCTATAAAACCTTTAGGAATCATATCTTAGATATCATTCAGTGTTTTGTCAAAAAAAATCATATATCCGATTACAACCTTTTCAATGGTCTCTTTATCCACCGGAAGAGATTCCTCATACATATCGACCATATGTGCCAATGATTTATGCACACATATTGCATTTACAAGAATATCCACATTAAGTGTCTTATAGTGTGGATTACCTTTAGGTTGTTCTTCCTTCCTATTCTTCTTTTGTTCTTTCTTCTTTGTTTCCTTCTTCTTTCCAGTAGAGGCTTGAACTCTTTTCTTCTTCACAGGAGGCACTGAGTCCTCTCCTCTACATCCTCCATTTTTGTCCTTTTTGTTCTTGGACTGATAACAAACTTTTCCTTTTGCACTTCTTCTTTCATACTGTTGCTCTCAATCTCCTCTACTATTGTTTCCTGTTCATTAATCTCCCTTTTTATTTTTTGTTTCTTTCTTGGTACCCTATTCTTAGTTGTTGTAGTCTCTACAAGGTTTTCAGAGGAACCCAATATCATTGGAGGTGACGTAGACAAAAATCTTGTCACCCTTTGACCAAAAGCTTCCGAAACTCTCTGTAAACCCATATCCTTAAATATTTTTTCCATTCTTTTATTATGCCCCTTATAAACTTTCTCTTGTCTCTATTTTGCCTCAATCTCTTCCCCTATACCAGAGCGGGGCTCATTCAAATATTTCTCCAACCCAATTATTTCAGCAATCTTTGACAACTAACTTCTCATAAACTTCATACGATTTCTTTGGAATGTATGCAACTCTAGGTTCTACTACCATGATGTAGCAATTGCCTCTATTTACAAGAAATTTGAATGTGTCTTTGTATTTCCAAATCAAAACTGGAGGAAATCTCTCTTTGTTGCATTCCATCCTAATTTTTTTTGAACCATCCTTGTTCAATAATCTTCTATTGTATGTGTAGACACATAAAAATTAATTAAATTAATATTTAATTAATTATATCTTTATCGCATGATTAATGTATTTAATCATATTAACCTACCATTACCTTCTTATTAATTAAATTATTATCCCCTTTCCATTGCTCCCAAATATTGATTTATTTCAATAAGTCAAATTACGCCTTAGGGAATATTCTATTCTTATACCTAATCCTAATTAGATAAATTAATTTATAATTAATTAGGATAATTTAGTGATTCCTACAAACCTATCTTCTAATCCCCCCATTAAGCTAACTAATGCAAAGCCTAACCAATGTTAGTATTTATTCAAATTAAAAATACTACACATCTACCCAAAACTTACATGTGACTCCACATGTGACCCCCTCTTGAAGGAATTGCATGCACAAGTCACTTAACATGTCCACATCACCTTTGACCAAGGGGTTCTCACACATGTGTGAGTATTCTCTTCCCCATAGAGCCACCCTACACATTCCTCTTTTAGCCCATGTGTCATAAACCCTCTTCCACTAGCCCTTACACCTTTCCACAAGTGTTTCCACTTGTCACCTCTTGGACTTCCCAAGATTTTCTCACACATGTGTGAGCACACTTACCCTTGCACTACTTCTCCTTGTGACACTTGTCACAAGGCTAAGCCTTCAAACCTAGGACCACATTTCCTTTCAATCTAAGCCCTTGATCACCATTTTAATCTTGACCATCAATTTCTAGGCCTCCAACTCTATAAATTGAAGCCCTTATCTCATATCAAGGAGGGGACTTTTCATCATAGCCTTATAATGCCTTTTAGATCCTAGATCCACACATACATCCACTCATCCATCCATGTTATGCTAGTTGAGAGCATTCCACACTTAACTCCACTCAATCTCCCAATCTTTTCATTTGTCAACTTCGGTGCACTCGAGGTCCTTGAAGACGAGGAGGACAAGGAAGACCGAAATGGCGTAGGGAGCATCATGAGTGAAGTCTTTCTTTATGTTCATATTTCTCATTTATGTTTTTTTATACTTCCTTGATATCACTTTTAAAATGATTTTATTTGTAAAGGTTTCTACTCTTAGTAATCTTGACCAGCCATTTTGACGTGATGCATTTGGTGAACATAATGTGAATTTATACATGTTTTGAATAAGCTTTGAAATTTTAGTTGAAAGCTATATATGACTGTTTGGATATGCTTTTGAGATTTACGTGTATATGTTATCATTTGGATGGGTATGTTCAAGTTTTGTTACTCGTAAGACATTTCATGATATGACATCTCTTTTACGTATAGCCTGCAATCATATCATAGCCTACTATTATAACATTCAATGAGATAACTTGTCATCTAATATTGTCCCGTCTACGGGTTCTGGCTCCAACTTCGTTTTCATCTTTGTGATGGCCTTTTTTTTTTCACACTTCATCTTGAAAATGAACCTCGAAGAGGGTTACTTCTATCCTGAACTGCACTTTATGCTTTAGCAGATTATACATATGATATAAGAAATGACTTCAAACTTATTCACAAGAAACTCACTAAGAAAATCGGCAGTGGTAATGTTCTTTTATTTACAGTAGACATGAATTTAATGACTTACTTGAATGTCAAATGATTCTGAAAAGCTGCTTATAAGGATTAAATATAGGTGCCCATGAACCTTAATAGTTATGTGGCATTTATGTAGTTAAATGTGAAGCTCGAACCAGGCGAGGGAGGCAACTTTGTGGAGACGTAGTATAAATGTTACTCTGTTAGAGAAAAATAAAATGCATATACTGTGCAAATGTTCTCATTTCGACACTGTTGGGCTTAACACCTGTCAGTTGTATTTGCAGGAAATTTTTTAATAGTGGTTCGAAGCTCCCTTTTCCGGCAGGGAAGACATTGACTGAGGTTGTAATATTTAGCCTTACACCTGCCAGTGGCGTTTGCTTAGAAGTTTAAAGACGTTTCAACAAATCCATAGTCTGCAGTCACTGCATTTTCTGAGACGAACATCTCTGCTTTAAGCCATTGGGTCAAACACAAAAGGACAGTCAGGTCGCTGTCCATCCCCTACCTCCAAAGCTTCCATTATGCTTGCATGGTCCATATTTCGTAAGAATTATGTCAAATTGTTTTTGTGTATTGGCTAAGCTTCCTCATGTTGCATTCACGACTGCCAATCGTATTAATTGCATTTGCTTTAGACTTCTTGAAAACAATTCACGTACCTTGTTTCTACTTCCACATTTTGTATAAGAATTGAGTTGAGATGCAGGGAGGGTGCTAGCAGAGGAATTTGGGCAAACACGTGGGCAGGAAAGATGCTGGCAAAGGTTATGTAATCGGGGTTACGCCAGCTAATTGCATTGGTTTGAAAGTTTCTATATCACCAGTTCGTGGCAATATTCGACTTGGCACATGCAAACTGCATTTGCTTTAAAGCCTCTAAAGCTTTTCTACGTGCTTTCTTTAGGCTTTAACCTAGAACCACACTATCCATAAAATAGCATCTTTTTAAGGCATTCTATCAATGGTCCACTGGCAAAGGTCGTGGAATTTGTATTTACAACTGCAAACTACATTTGCTTGAAAGTTTTTAAAACTTTTTAATAAATCCACTTTGTGCATATCATGCAATACACGCATACTACAAAGTGACATCTGTTTGAGGCATTATGTCTGTGATTTGACATTTTGCAAGTATATCGATCAGTATACTTGCAAACTACAACATCAGACCTCCTTTTGCGCACAGGCAGCAAGAACATTGGCATAACTGTTGACGGAGGGGAAGTTGCACTAGCACGGATCACATACGTTTTTGTAAGTGTTATTAGACTTTTCCAATCTTTTGGTTAAGTCATTTGTGTTGTTGCTAACTCTTGTCTAACCAAGGTGCAATTGGAGTAAAAAAGCGAGTTTTGCTAAATTGTTTTGTAGGTTTTGAAGACTTTGAATTTGTAATATTTTATGTAAAATTTCTAATGGTGCAAATTGATCAATCTTAGGATAGGCAATTTTTGTTTTGCACAACAATTTGGTCTAAAAACGAACAATCGCACATTGCTATCTTGGTTAAAAAGAACAACTCATTTTGTGATGTTGGCATAAAAAGAAAGTTCATGCGTGATTGACAACTACAATTTCACATTTTGCAATGAAGGATAAAAAAGAACAAGTGTCTTTTGTCCTTGGCACGCTTGTGCAAATTTATAGAGTGGTCCCAATTCTAACACACACTATCCTTTCCCTTGGCTCTCATGGTCTTAGGTGCAAGAGAAAAGTGTTAGTAACACTCTAAATTTTCTATTTTTAAGAGAGGCCTGCCATGGGACGACCTTGAGCGGTAAATCCTTTGAGCTGCTATAGAAATTAGGTGAGAGCTAAAGCTGTAGCCGTAGGTGTTTCCATTCCTAAAGTGTAACTTGCCGAAAGGACATATGGGCCTCACCGTGAGTTACTAGGTTCTTAAGTGAGTCACTGCAGAATGAATTTACATCTAAAGACATTGAACATTACTAGACACCTTTTATTCTAGAAGCCCACCCGTTCTATTGATTGAGGATATTTGCAAAAAGTTCAGTGCAAGAGCATAGAAGGTTTTGCTCCCAAGATACTCACCATACATATTTCCTTGAGTAGAAATAAGGCTTTTTGAAAAGCTACTTGTAGCTTGATGAAAGTGGTGACTCCCCCATCATAGGTACCACCTATCTGTTATGCTTGCGCAAGACTTAGTGTATCACATCCTTACTTGCCACGGTGGGATACATAAGGTATGTAGTACCAAAGTCGAAGAAATATCAAGTTGTGGGTTGAAAATATCGCAACTGGCCATTACCTCAGGGATAAAAAGTGTTTGAGTTGTTTTCATTTTGTTTCATACCAATGGAAATTTGGGTTGACTTTAGGCCTATATACATAGAACGCAATATCAGGGTCAAAAAAGTTAATGAATGGGTTGATTTAGACCCACACCTTTTGTGCCATTTTAAAAAGGGCAAGAATATGTGCTTGTGTGCTTGCCCTCTCTTTTAATCAAAGAGATCAAATATTTGAAACAAGTTACAGCCCAACAACAATCTAAACAAACAAATCACGAAATTTTACAAATGCGTCATATTATCAAATCCCTCAAGCGTATCAAGAAATCAATCTATCATTGTCTTGAGAAGAAGAAACCAAACCAAAAAGAGATCTTAAAGAAAATGAAATTTCTCTATATAAACCACAAACTCTTGCTCAAACATTGAACATTCCTTCATTGTTTTTGTGATTACCTACATGTTCATGGACATGAGTTTGATGAGGAATCTTTAAAAACACGAGCCTTTCAACAAAGGTTTGCGTTGTCCCAATCTCTTAATAAAAGTAGCAAAATCAACTTGTCATATTTACCTCAACGAGAAATCACCTATTGATTCATTTCCCCATCTAGGGTAGTCATTCATCAACTCACCTTCTTTCAAAATCTCATTCCACCATCTTACATTCCACAACTCGTGATCACTTTGTAGCAATTCCAAGGTTCGCAATCATTTGAACACATCAAAAATTTCATTCAACTCTTAACACAAAAGGGTCTTGTCCTTAGTCCTTTCAAGATATTGCTAATTATACCAACAAAATTACTCTCTAGTGTGTCTCTACATCTAGGATCAATCATCCTATGGGATATTACTAAGCATCATAGATAGGTTAAAACTAGTTCATGAGTGCATCCTCTCATTACTAGTTATCTTGGGATTGTAACAACACAAACCTTGCTACACCTCATCTCACAATTATTGAAACACCAAACACACAATTCGAAAGAGGACTTTGTTGATACCCAACCTTTAGTGTAGGAGATCAAACATCCACCAAATAATTCAAACTCATCATCATCATAAAATCTTGGAACTATAAGAAGGGATCACCCATCAAAATTTTCATTCATCTCATTCTCAAAACACACTTTAACATGGCTGACACTAGAGCTTAGTATCAGAGACGCAAACAAAGTGAAATGCATCCAAAATCGAAAGAGGATGAAGAACTCAACAAACCCCTTTCATCATGACAAATTTTTAGGGGAAGAAGACCCAGATTCTCCCACACAAGAGGAAATTGAGCGAGCAACACATACCCCACAATTTAACAAACTCTTTGATGAGATTCTCAGAGGGAATGTTGATGCTCATTTCCTAAGACTTGCTCGAGAGGGTGCAAAACTCCCTTTATACTTTGACGTATCACAACTTAGGGAAACACCAAAGCAAGCTCAACAAAGTCATCAAAGAGACAAAACTCACCATGAGAGAAGGTTGAGAAATACCTACCATAACAACGACGACCAATATCAACAAAGGGACCATAGGTATGCACCACCCCCTCCCACATAAATGGATCTTTTGATACAACTGTTACACCCCATTTTGACATTACTATTTACTTTTACTTGTTTTGGTTAAAATACTATAAGCACATGAATATGCTTTGAATATATTTGGAAATTGGATGAATGAATGTGCAATCATTCTTATATTTTAAATATTTAAAGATGGAATATATGATGTTTTAATAACAACTGACTACTGTTGTAATGTGTTGAGTTGGATGTAGGAAGAGAACAAGCCTCCAGAGGGGAGGACGAGTATCACTCAGGAGAGGAATTTGGTTCTATAATATTATATATGTGCCTTATTGATCTATCACACACAACCTAGTTGGTCAAGTTGAGTTAGATTAGTTGGGTAGTGATAAGGTGCCTTTTATTGTTTGAGTGATGTTTTATATTGGTGATGTTTAGTGAAGTGTCATAATGTGTGTGTTGTTATCCTTGTTTGAAAATGTTGGATTAAATCTCTGTGATAGATTTTTGTCTTTGTGCTTCATATCTATCTGTCTATATATTATCGACGAGTATATATATTATTATTGTATGTACATATTGACCGATAATATAAGTGCTATTTGGATATTGAATAGTAGATTATATATATATATATATATATATATATATATATATATATATATATATATATAATCAGGTTGCATTTTATTATGTTTGACCAAGCCCAAGGGGCACATTTACCTTAGCGCAACCCTTGTAGTATGCATTAACCATGTCAATAGGGAAGCATTTATTAAATGGTAAGCGATGTGTTTTTCTATGCCACCACCCTTGCTAGCACGTAGGGGGAGGAGTTAATGTCATGCGCACCCTACTCCAAAGTAGTGGGGGCATAATGTTTAATACTTTCACCTACCACATGGAAAGTGGAAAGTGGAGTGGCTAATACTTAGCGCTAACCAAGTAAAGGGAAAAACATAGATGTTAATATGCGCCAAGTGTTAGTATCGACCCTGTATTTTTAGGTTGTAGCTATTCTGGCTCCAAAATGGTCAAAACGTACATCGTGATATTGACAACTAAAAAAATCTCAGTCATAAATCACAAAATCAATGGTCAATTAACGTGATTTTAACCTTCGTGTTATTAATAAAATGTGTTTTTTATGTATTTTTTTGGAGCCAAAATAGCTTCGTCCCTATTTTTAAGGGATGTTAATAATAACAATCCCTATGTTTTTAACATATCGTGGTCAAACCTATTCAAACCACTTTGCTAGGAATCAAAAGTGGAATTTAGGTATGTGGCAAATAGTGATAAGAGTTCTATTTGCATTTGGTAATTGGAGTTAGTGATAGAGTTTTATTTGAATAGGTAAGTGTTGTTAGTCATCATATTTTGACTTAGTAGATAGATGACTCGTAGTATCATTTTTATGGACTGTTATGTGTCAATTCTAAGATAGTGAGTTATTGCTAAGTCATAGTGGTGTCATTTTGCTTGTGAATTGTGGCAACCTAGTGAGCTTAATTGTAGCCCGAGGTTTCTCATATTATTACTATAAATAGGTGAGTGAGTTAGGAGGTTATTCACTCATTCCCATTTTTCCATTTCCATTCTCATTCATTCACTCATTCGTTGTTAATTCCATTTAGTTAGTCTCATTGCTTAGAGCTTATATTTGTTGAAGATAAGTGTTAGTGTGAGGGAGAATTAGAGGAATATTTTGTAGTAGGATGCAGAGAATTGTATTCCATTCCATCCCATCCCATTTCATTTGTCTCATTGCTTAGAGATCATATCATCTCTTGAATTTTTCTCTCATTCCATCTCAGTTATCCATCGCCACAATATTATCCATTGTTTATTGTTCTTGTTTCAAATTTCTTCATTGAGAGAAGAAGATAGTTCAAGAATTGTTAGGAAGTGGGCTAGTTTCTATTGGGAAAAGCTTGGGAATGTCTGCATTAGTGGATACGTTATGAAGCTAGCATCATGGAGGAAGGAATCGATAATGCATGGTAGCTATAATCCAGGCATGAGGATTCTACCCTCTCTTTTACATTGATATGCTATAAATAGATTGCGATGTTGTGTAGGCTCAATTGAAGCTATGATAGGAATTGTGTACTTGAAGTACATGTATTCTTGTGTGATGGAAATTTGTAATCTTATGATTAGATTCATGTATGTGATTAATTATGCTTTATTAAAGCAATGATTGGAATTGAGATACTTATAGGATATACATTCTTGAATTGATAGAAACTTGATAATCCTTATGATTAGATTTACATTATGTATGTAATAGTTAAGATAAAGCTAATCTATGATATGTATCTATACTAAATAGGAGTGATGGATTTGGTTAATCCTAGGGATAAGATAATCCATAGATGGGAATAAACCTATATAGTTATTGTAGTCACATAAATCTGTCCATTTTAATTAAATGAATATTTGCTATTTATTTGATTAAAAACCCACTAGTCATCAGTTAATTAAATTAACATTTAATTAATTTCATTTTCAAAACATTCTCTTATTAATTAAATAAATTATTCAATTTATTTTAATTAATTCATTATACCAAATTCACAATCAATTAAATGAATAAATATTGTTTATTTAATTTAATCCCCTTTCTTCTTTTAAATAAATAATTAAAAACATTTATTTAAAATCATTTATTCCCCCCCACTTGCATTTTCCTACAAATGCAAGTTGCAACCACAAGTTGAAATAAATTAATTTTATTTTAATTAAAATCTCATTTTCCCTCACCCACCAAACCCACTTGCAATCCTAACCCCCTTCTAGATTCTTCTAAACCCTTCCTAATTAACCTAATCCATCCCCTAATTATTGTCACATTCCTAAGCAACTTGGAGTCACTTCTCAAAGACTTCAAAGTCTTTGAAAAGCATTAAATGCTTTGTGTCTTCAACAAATTAACCTCTAAAGTCTTCCAAACCACTTATGGCTCTTACATGACCATTTATGGTTAACCCCTAACTCAACCCTCATGTGACTCATGTGTCTCCTTAAGCATTTATTGCTTTGACCATGGTTATCCCTTTAACCTTGCACAAGAGTTTATCCATTGGATAAAAGCTTTATTCTTTGAATAAAGAATTTATTCACTCAACCCAACCTTGACCTTAACTCCCAAGTTAACTCTTAGGTCATGTCAAGCATTTAATGCTTATTCCCTCTCCTCTCAACCTCTCCCATGTTGACACTTGTCATCCTGAGATTGGTTTGAAAAGCCTCACATGGATTGAATATCATTCAATCCTGACCCTTGTTGAGATTACTCAATCTCAACCATCCATTGCTTCATTTTTCCTATAAATAGAGCCCATTTCTTCATAATCCAGATCCTAAAAACTTGTATGCATCTAAGTTATAGAGAATTTTAGAGAGCATTTAGCATAATTAGTCATATTCACTCTTTTGGTTAAAATTAACAAATAGCATTTAGATAACTCATCTTTCTTTGGTTATTAAGCTCGCATTTGCATACTTTTCATAATCATCTACAATCTTGAACCTCCATAAGGCATCCATAGTGCAAAAAGATGCTGAGAGCTACACTAATTTGGAACTTGGAGAGGAGAGGAACAAGGGAGAAGGAGCTAAGAGCATGTTAGAAGACATTTGGAGATGCCTTGTTGTATTTGCTTCCATAGTTAAATATTTTATCATGTTTTTAGTGTCTCTTTTGGTATGCCTACTTAGACTAGTTTTTGGTTGATTAACACTAACGTTTGTCTTTGTTTCTTGTATTTTTGTGTGTTATACCACCATAGGTTTTAGTCTAACATTGCCCATTTTGTAGAGCATCATTTGGTGAACCCGACGTGAACCCAACAACATTTTTTTTAACAAACTAACTTTTTGACTGTTTAGCTTGACACACAGGTCGCGCTTTGGCACTTTTGTTCGCGCTTTAGCGCTATTGCAATTTGATCTTTTAGCACTATTGTCCATATATTAGCGCTTTTGACTCTTAAGTAGCGCTTTTGTCCATATATTAGCGCACTTGTATTGCTGTTTAAATATTTTACTTTAGCGCTTTTGTCTATACTTTAACGCGTTTGTGTTAAGTAGCGCTTCTGTTGTCACATAGAGTAGCGCTATTGTAACAGAACGTTGTAAAAAAAGGTCTTGTAACCGATAATATTTTTTTTTTTAGGCTTGTGGAAACCCACCATATTTTCGGATTTTACTAACTTTTCATTTCGTGTGCAGGTTTTAAACTAACCCTTTTTGTTACTTAAACAATAAAAAACACTTCATTTGGTGCTCTAAAAATCACAACACAATTTTGTTTACTTGCAAGCTAGGAAACGAACTTTCATTTGGTGCTCTAAAAATCACAACACAATTTTGTTTATTTGCAAGCTAGGAAACAAATCTCTATTTTGGTGCTTAAAACAAGACAAGGCAAAATCTCATTTCTTGCATCAAATTTAAGAAAATTCACAATCAACACTTCAACTTGTTGTGCGAGTAAAAAGAACAATCAACTTGTCTCATTTTTGCAAAACAATTTTACTTCATGCATACGTGTTTCAATTTCAGTTGACCAGGATTTCAAATTCTACTTTACTCAAACATATTGCCTTTGAAGTTAAAAAGAACATCATGGTTGTTGGAGCAACATCTCCAATTAGATAGAACATCATTGCAATGACAAGTTAAAAAGAACAAGTGTATTTTGTGTTTGGCATACTTGTGCAAAAGAGTTTGTCGAGTGGTCCCACTTCTAACACACACTATCCTCTCCCTTGGCTTTCGTGGTCCTAGGTGCAAGAGAAAAGTGTTAGTAACACTCAAAATTTTATCTTTTTAAGAGAGGCCTGCCAAGAGACGCATCACTCTTGGGAACGACCTTGCACGGTAAATCCTTCGAGCCGCTATAGAAATCAGGTGAGAGCGAAAGCTATAGCCTTGGGTATAGCTGTTCCTACAGTGTAACTTGCCAAAAGGACAAATGGGCCCCACCACAAGTTACAAGGCTCTTAAGTGAGTCACTGCAGAATGAACTTATGTCCAAAGACATCAAAAATTACTAAACACCTTTATGTAGTAGCCCACCCGTTCTATTGATTGAGGATATTTGTGATAAATTCAGTGCAAGAGCATAAATGGTTTTACTCCCAAGATACTCACCATACATATTTCCTTGAGTACAAACATAGCTTTTTGAAAGGTTACTTGTAGCCCAATAAAAGTGGTGACTCCCCCATCATAGGGATCATCTATTTGTTATGCTCGCGCAAGACTTAGTATATCACATCCTTACCTGCCACGACGGGATTCATAAGGTATGTAGTACCAAAGTCGAAGAAATATCAAGGTGTGGGCTGAAATTATCGCAACTGGCCATTTGACCTTAGGGATAAAGAGTGTTTAAAG
The DNA here is from genome assembly GCF_030272615.1 of Cryptomeria japonica. NCBI lineage: Eukaryota > Viridiplantae > Streptophyta > Pinopsida > Cupressales > Cupressaceae > Cryptomeria > Cryptomeria japonica. The sequence continues at coordinate 265,668,998 of NC_081412.1, forward strand.
TGTTTTCATTTTTGAGTCAAGACTAGTACAAATTGAGCCGACTTTAGGCTTTGGAAACACCTAAAATACATTCGAAGGAAAGGGTCATAAAAAATTTCAAAGGATTGGGTTGATCTAGACCCACACCTATTTGTGCCTTTTGAGGCAACATTCTTGTGTTTGTGTGCTTGCTTTGTTTTCTTGTGAAAGAAAAATCAGAAAATCCAATTCCAAAACAAGTATTCATCCAACACAAACATTTTTAAAAACACAAAAGATCAAAAACAAAGAACAACAATCAAAAGTATCAAACTATATGACCATTCTTCACATCTTGAGAAAGAAGAATCTTCATCAACACATCAACTTGAAGAAAAGACCATTAACTAGCTCAAAGGCTTTTATCAAAAGGAGGAAATTCTTCTATCTTAATAGACAAATCTTTGTCTCTCATAGAACCTTCTTACGTCACATGCATCTTTACCTTCAAGGGAAATCAAGCGAGTTTGATCAAGAATCGTTAAACCGCAGAGCTTTTACTCAATATAGAGCTTTGAGTTATCATCAAAATAAGGGAGGAAAGATCAATCCTGCCTTCTTTCTCGATATTTGTATCACATATAACTTGGGTATGGAAGAACCACCAACCCCTGAACAAGAAGAGGAAGAGTTTATTTCTTTTGTAACACAAACTTTCTATTGAAGTTCACATCTCATCCATTATCATATTCACATCTCATCAAATCCATTCAAACTCTCAAAACATCAAGAGGTTTTTGTCCTAAGTTCTATTTCGATATTGCTTAAATCAAATACAATACATCACTTTTTAGAGTGTCTCTACATCTAGGAAAAACTCATCCTAAGATACATTTCTACGCAGGTTAAAACTAGTCTCTAAGTGTATCCTCTCATTACTAGGTAGTTGAGTCTGTAATGCATCTCAGATTTCTCTACACCTTATCACATCAAACTTTGTCAATCAAAACACAACAAGCAATTCAAGAAAGAGCTTTAGTAACATCTACCTTTAGTGCTAGGGATCCATATGCAAAGCACTTCACCAAACATCAATCTTTCATTTCATCACCAACTCATCATCATTTTCATCAAACTTTAAACAAAATGGCTCATACTAGGTCCAGGTCTAGACAACAAGAAATTGAAGAGGAAGAGGAGGAAAATATCAATGAATTCCAAGAAGCCCTTCGAGGAAATGTAAATGATGACAATCCAAGTACTCCTACTCCTGCAGCAATAGAAAGGGCACAACACAACCCTCTCTTTAATAGACTTTTTGACGAAATACTCAAGAGCAATGCCGATGCTCACTTTTTAAGACTTGCTTAAGAGGGGGATAAACTACCCTCTGACTTTGATGTTGCACAACTAAGGCAAGCATCAGAATGCCAAAGTCACAATGAGGATGAAAGAGGTCAAGATCACATCAGATACAACCTTCATCAAGGTAATCCCCCACCTCATCCTCCTCCAAATGAAATAGACATGTTGCGGCAACAAGTCAAAAATCTCGCCCAACAACTTCATAGTGGTGTAAAAACTAATCAATTTTCACTCAATGACATTTGTCCTTATCCCTTTGATAGGAAGCTTCATATGCCACCTTTTCTATGAGGGTTTGAAACACCCAAGTTTGAAAAGTACCAAGGAAAAGGGGATCCTCATGATCATGTTAGAGAATTCCATTAAGCTTGCCTCAAAGTGGCATACGAGGACACATACCTAATGCGAATTTTTCCCCAAAGCTTGGGAGGAACAACCACATCATGGTTTTCCCGATTACCAAGTGGCATTAGGACATTTGAAGAACTCGTCCAGAAATTCCTGGCACATTACTCCCACAACATTGAACGTGACATCACAATGGCTGATCTATGTAACACTAAACAAAAACCAAGTGAGCTATTTTCAGTCTTTCTGCAACGATGGCGTCAAATGTCTAGCATATGTTCTCTTCAGTTACCTAAACAAGAACTAGTGGAAATATTTATTTCCAACTTAAATGATGAAATGAAATTTCACCTAGACGTAAAAGACAAAGACTCTTTCAATGACGTGATCACCAAAGGCTTAAAATGTGAACGAGCTCTCATCGAAAAAGGGCTTATCAAAATATATAATGAACCAAAGGATGGCCCTCACCCATGCTTCAATAATCACAAGCCTAACTTCTGGAACAAAAACAAAAATGTCGTCAATGACGGGGTTGTGGATGCAAGAACTATCAAAAGTGCACAACCTGTGGTTCGATTTGCAGGACAGAACCCCCCACCCAAGAATAACACAATTGCTCCTCCAAGTCAAGGACACAATACATCTCAAGAGGAACCCAGACAACGTCAAGAAAATTTTAAACCAAAACGAACATACACTCCCTTAGGAGAACCCATTGAAACGGTGTTACGTCAGTTGGTTTCTCAAAATCTGGTTACCCTACCCAAAACATCAAATTATGAACCTCAAGTCAAACCTTCATGGTGGAGGGATACTGAACATTGCGATTTTCATCAAGGAAAAGGGCATAAGACAAGCAATTGTCACAGATTGAAAGATCTTATTCAGGATCTTATTGACCGAGGTGAAATCAAAATCGAAGGACATGACCCAAAGACAACAAACAATGATCATCTCATGTTTAAAAATCCACTTCCATCACAAGATCAAAGGGGTCCTTCCACTTTAGGGGAAACACAAATACCACCGATTATACGCAAGCCGCATATAATTACACTGTGAATCACCTATATGATGCTAGTGAACAAATTACAACTATTACCATAAAAAATCTTGGCTCCACTTGCAATGTTGTTACACGTCGTGGAAAGATTACCATAGAAGCAACTCCACAAGGCACCCCATCTATACCAAAGCAGTATAACCTTGTGGAATAGTTAGACAAAACGCCCGCACTGATATCTATCTTAGAGCTATTGCGCCTATCTCCATCCCATAAAACAATCTTGGATCAAGCTCTCCAAGAGGAGTCAGTCCCTACAAACCTAAATACAGATCAGTTCCAAGCCATGGTTGGAAATATAAGGTCATCACCTTGTCTCACTTTCTCTGAAAGTGACAACTCATCCTTCCAGCAACCTCACAACGCCTCACTCCATATTGAAGGGTTTATCAACCAGCATAGGATCAAGCGAGTCTTGATCGATAATGGAGCAGGCCTGAATATCTGTACGCTGCAATTAGTCACAACTTTGGGATATGCAATTGAATCGGTGGATCCCCGCAAGAAGATCACAATCAAAGCCTATGATGATGCAGAGTGTTCATCCAAAGGAGCTGTTGTGCTACCAATCCGAGTGGGCCCTGTGGTGAAACACATCATCTATCAAGTTTTGGAACTTCCTCTGCCATACAATTTATTGTTAGGAAGACCTTGGATACACGCCATGCAAGCCATTCCATCCACCTACCATCAGTGTATCAAGTTCCCGCATAATGGTGTAGAAATCACAATCCTGGGCGATGCAAACCCCTTTGTATATTGTCATAATATAAGTCATCAACTAGAGATTACTGTTCCCAATAATAGAGAAGCCATCTCATCCACATCATACATAAGTCCAGCCTCTCTTTCTAGTTCAAACACCACTATACCCAAGCAAGAGAAGCTCAAGATGAAAATAGCAGAGGAAGGTCCTGGGGAATACAATCTTAGCCAACTCTTTTGTGTTGAAAAAATGCCCACTTCTCCTAGAACACATGGAAAACCTCAATGGTTACTTCAAACGCCACTGGTCAAACCAGCATGTACTTTGACACCATTCATCCTTGGAAAGAGTCAAGAAGAAGAGACCAGAGATGAGGACTTAGCAGAATGGATCTATAAAGATCCTATCACTACGGAAATCCCACAAGCTAAGCTTCCCAGAAATCAATATGGAAAAGGCATTCTCATTATGCAAAGAATAGGTTATGATGGTCAAAGCGCTTTGGGGTCTTGCAAGCAAGGAAGACATGAACCGTTGCAGCCGAAATTAAAGCCCAAAGATAACACAGGATTAGGCTTTCAAAAGGAAATCTTTCCTAAGCTTAGATTTAAAGAGAAACCCAACAAACCTCTATATCAACCTACTACAAAGAGGTCACCTTTGCTTATAAAAGCAACATCAAACACTATAGCAACTGCCCCATCGAGGCTAAAAATCCCAGCAAAACCATCCGCAACACCAATCATCCCACCAATCAAACCAGCAACCCCATCAACAACAACAATAACATCAAAAGCACCATTAGCAGCAACAACTATATCAGAACCCACAACAATATCTATGACACCAACAGTTCTAGTAGAAGCAGCAGAGTCAACACTACCAATACTCCCCGTATCAGATTCATTGATCCCCATAATCCTTCCTACAACACCAATCATTTCATCTACAAAACCGATCACACCTGTAGTGTTTAACTCAAAGGACATCCCAGTATGGTATAATAATCGGATATTGGAAAGCGACTCAGAGATTGACTCACATGAATGGGAATTTGATTCCATCCAGCTTAATACTTTAGATGAGGAAGACACATCACTACCTCCACCCCGCAAAGACATCCCTGTTTACAGAGAAGCACAAATAACTACCTCTTGGGTTCCTGAACTGAAAACATCTTCCACAGACCCTACGTTGCATCCTACGCTTGATTCTGACAGGGAGAGTACCATCAACGACCTTCACCACAACGTCTTAACCCTCATTGACACATCTAATGAAGTTAACCTAATCGATGAGGTAATGCCCATTATCCATCCTGAACTCATCAAATGGAACCAACCTAATCCCCCATGTCTTGACCATTTCCAAAATGATGAGGTGATCATTGAATTTTTGAAACTACGGGATAACATGCCAAGCGGGGATCACAAAGTTGGATTCGCCATAGAACTTAATAGTGCATCATACTTTGGAGCAGATGCCAAACCTTTCAGCTACAAAAATATAACAATAAAACATGGATCTTCCAGTGAAAACCACACTGTGGCACTGTTTGATCCCACAAATGTAAAAAGAAAGAGCGTATCCAATGGTGAAAACATCTCTGAGGCTCCGAAGGATGAAAGGTTTGACATTCTCCCTTCTAATACACAACAAGAATGATCAACAATTCTCATCGAGGAAACAAAAGAATACAACATGGGGACTCCTGAAACACCTCACCACATACATCTGGCATCTCTTTTAACTCCAGAAGAACAACCTAAGTTTGTAGAGTTCTTCCAGAAGCGTTAGATCAACTTTGCATGGTCATATGCAGACATGCCTGGGCTTGATCCTGATTTAGTCATGCATCACCTCACCGTAGTAGAAGGATCCAAACCTGTCAAGCAGAAGCTTCGCAAGATGCATCCTCAGATTGCAGTACTAGTCAAAGTAGAACTTAAGAAACTCCTAGATGTTGGTTTTATTAGACCAACTGATTATGTAGATTGGATATCCAATATTGTGCCCATTGGCAAACCAAATGGGGGCATCTGTATCTGTACTAACTTCAGAGATCTGAACAAAGCATGTCCTAAAGATGACTTCCCCCTACCAAACATCGACATAATAGTGGACCTAACAGCATGCCATGCTTTCACTCATGGATGGCTTTTCAGGGTACAATCAGATAAAGATCGCATTAGAGGATCAACATAAGATGACCTTCACATGTCCATGGGGTACATACTGCTGGAATGTAATGCCTTTTGGTTTAAAGAATGCAGGAGCAACCTATCAAAGAGCAATGACCACCATCTTTTATGACATGATGCATACCATAATAGAAGATTATGTTGATGACTTATTGGCAAAATCACTAACAAGAGAAGGTCATCTAGAAATACTAGAGAAAATATTTGATAGACTAGAACAATATCATGTTCGACTCAACCCAAAGAAATGTGTCTTTGGAGTAACCTCCAGGAAGCTTCTAGGATACATTGTCTCAAGCAAAGGCATTGAGGTCGACCCAGCAAAGGTCAAAGCAATCATGGACATGCCACCACCAAAGAACATCAGTCAGCTAAGGACATTACAAGGGAACCTACAATCAATCCGAAGATTCATTGCACAACTGGTAGATAAGTGTCACCCCTTTACACACCTGTTACACAAGAACATCCGCTTTCAATGGGATACCAGATGCCATCAAGCATTCCAGATGCTTAAAGACTATCTCATGAATACACCATTGCTGATCCCACTAGATTCAAGTAAGCCTCTACTACTCTATATATCAGCAACAAATACAACATTGGGTGTACTATTGGCACACCACAATGCATAAGGGAAAGAGTGTGCTGTTTACTACATCTCTCGCACACTGGTTGGCTATGAACTTAATTACACACCTATTGAGTGAGCTTGCCTAGCAGTAATCTTGGCAACCACTAAACTGAGGTACTATCTATTGACACATAAAGTATAGCTCATTTCAAAGATCGATCCACTCAAATACTTACTCAGCAAAGTAGCGTTGACAGGCCGTTTGGTCAAATGGGTGATGATTCTAAGTGAATTTGACATCGAGTATGTGGACCGTAAGGCTGTAAAGGGTCAAGTTATTGCAGATCACTTGGCCAATGCTCCACTCATAGGTGATCATCCTCTCATTTCCAATTTTCCAGATGAAGAGATATTCATGATCACAACAACATAACCATGGAAACTATACTTTGATGGTTCATACACTAGGCATGGCTTGGGGGCAGGCATTCTGTTTATCATATCTCAAGGTGACTGCATCCCAAAGTCTTACAGGCTCACATTTCCATGCATAAACAACATAGCTGAATATGAGACCTTGATCACAGGACTTAGGCTAGCTGTACAACGGAAGTTACAAGAACTACAAGTATATGGCGACTCCCAACTAGTCATTCGACAAGCAATAGATGAATATCAGACCAAGGATGACAAACTCATGCCATATAAACAAATGGTGGACAAATTAAAGGCATCATTCACTACTATCACCTTTGAACTGATACCCAGAGACCATAATCAAGCTGCTGACACTATGGCTACCATTGCATCTCTCCTAGATCTTCCACAAAATTCAACACGCTATGAGTTCTTGGTAGAACAGCTTTGGATTCCCACTTATGATATCCTCAAAATTGAGATGATATGTCACCTTGTCGGTTCCAAATCCCCATGGTATGGTGAATTCTACACCTACCTCTACGATCACGCACTTCCTCCAAACCAATTGAATAACCAATGTAAAACCTTCATTCACCAAACCGCTTGATATACCATTATTGTTGAAACCCTATATCGACGTAGTCTTGATGGTACTCTCCTTCGATGTTTGGAACAAGATGAGATAACAAAGGCCTTGGAAGAGGTACATGAAGGAATTTGTGGAACTCATGCAAGCGGTCCATTACTAGCCAAGAAACTCATGCGCACTGGATACTATTGGCCATCCATGGAAAAAAAACTCCTACTATTTTGTCAGAAAATGCAAGAAATGCCAAGTTCATGGAGACCTTATACATCCACCAGCACAATAATTGCAACCAATCACAACACCATGGCCTTTTTGTCAATGGGGACTTGACCTTGTGGGTAAAATCCATCCATCTTCATCCAACGGCCACAAATTCATTATTACCGCTACTGAATACTTCACAAAGTGGATCGAAGCTATTCCACTTACCCAAGTCACTGGCAAGCAGATCGCCTCATTCATCCTTAATTACATCATCTGTAGGTATGGTGTACCCATGTCCATCATCACAGATAACGGTCTTCCTTTCAAAAATCAAGATGTTCATGAGCTCTGGGAGAAGTTTCATATCCAACACCACTTTTCCACTCCCTATTACCCACAAGGAAATGGTTAGGCCGAAGCATCAAACAAGAACATATTGAGAATCCTCAAGAAGACAGTCAATGATGCCGACCGTGATTGGCATGTTCAATTGAATCCAGCACTATGGGCATACCGAACTAGCATTTGAACCCCTACAGGTGCAACTCCCTACTCATTGGTCTATGGAGCAGAGGCTATTTTACCTATTGAGGTCGAGACACCATCTCTACGAGTTTCCTTGCATAATCTTATAGATGAAGAAGCCTACATAGTATCACGTCTTCAGTACTTAGAGCTACTTGATGAGAAACGACAAGCTGCATACAATCACCTCAAGGCCTATCAGTATTGGAGTTGAGAAAATACAACACCACAGGAGCCCAAATGATCTCTGCAAGCTAAAAAAACCTGTTACAAGGAGAAGCAAGGAAGCAAATCACAGAAGAAAGAAATACACAGAAAATATGCTCAAAAAGATGAGAGCTCAATATTCACAAAAAGTGTAATGTAATAATCCTCCTTCTTACAAAGAAAAGAATGAACTCAACCTTTAATAGGTCAATAAACCCTAAAAGGGAAAACCTAGGTTTGCACATAATAATTAATAAAATAATTAATTATTATGCACCTAAAGTTAGCTTAAGTGTAAAAGAGATAAAGGGAACTTAAATAATTAAACAAATATTGTTTAATTAATCAAGTAAATACCCGAATACTCTAACACCCTTCCTTAAGCTAGACTTAGGGAGAAGCTAAAACCTAGAACAACTTACCGAAAGCAAGAAAGATGGGTCTCGGCAACAAGGCCTGATCAGGTACCCAAATACAATGAAATCTCTATGAACTGGAGAAATAGAGAAAACCATGTGGGAACAAAACTCTAGTCCAAAAAGAGATGGAAAAGAACACCACTGAAGCATGAAGAACCTGCAAACTCTATTGAAGAATAACTGCTAAGCTGAAGAACCTCCACTGAAATAGAACATGACCAGGTAGAGAAGACTATAATCTGTATGAGTGCCCTCAAATGATACTACTCAAATCAGAAGGCAAACAAGGCAAACAACTGAAATCGAAGATACAGATAGCATGAAAACACCAAAGCCTGAAGAGCTGATCAATCGAACTACGAAAAGCATTAGAACCAACAAGACAAACCTCCCCATAATGCTGAAGAGGGAGAGGGACAGGTACACTGAAAAGAATGGCTAATAAGAGTTGCACGATGAAGAACCAGGAACATCGAAGGCGCATAAATAGTACACAGTGTCATGGAAGGAACACTCGACACACAACATGAGGTGAATGTCATGGAAGGAACACTCACTTGACAAAGGTGGATGGAAAACAAGGCAAACATCAACCCCCTCATGGCACTTTATAAGTAGTGCATGTACAACAAGGCACAAGATGTGCAAGATCCCAAGTAAACAATGCATGATGGCACTTTATCTCAGTGCATTTGAATAAATACAATGCTACAATGATAAGAAGACTGGAAATAGAAAGAACAACAAAAACCAAGACATCCTACTGAAAGAAGAGATCCCAGGACCTGAAACAACCAAGATATCCACCAGAGTGCTGAAAAGAAAAAAACTAAATAAAATATGCATGGAGCAGAATATGGAAATAAAAATGATATGGCTGGAAAGTACATAGCACATGCTTTCCAAAAATATAATTTTTTTGAAAAACAGAGTTCGGATGCTCATTCTACGTCCCCTGGAGTGCATAAAAGAGACCTCACTTTGACTAGAAAAAAAACATAGTCAAACAGAAAAATTGGAAAAAATTACCAACATGATGAGGTCCGGCTCAGAACTATCTTTCTGACGCCTATTTGTTTTTGAAAAAATGACTCTGTATGCCCAAGATATGACCAAAAAACCAAACCCCCTTCAAAACAAGAGGAAGGGGTAGTCTAGTGGCTATTCGAGCGGAGGTGGCCAGTGAGCGGTACACTGGTGGTGGGCTGGTGGTGCCCCGGTGGTGGGGTGGTGTGCTGGTGGTAGGACGGCGGAGCCAGGGAGGTCGGTGGGCCGGGCAGAGGCGGCAGGGGCCGGGGCCGGCAAGGGCTATAGGCGGCGGGGCTGGGGAGTTGCAGCGGTGAAGGGGGCATCAAGCGGGGCCGCAGGGAGTCCGGTGGCGGGGGCTGTAGGCGACCGGGGTGCAACGACGGTGGTGTGGGCCTCAAGTGGGGCTGCAGGGAGGCAAAGCCTGGGAAGTGGGGCCGTAGGGAGGTCGGCGACCGAAAGAAGCACCAACGGGGGTCGGAGGACGGTGGTACGGGGCCCGAGGCGATCAAATCAGCAGCAGCGGTAGGGTCAGGGGGCCCCACGGTACCCTACGTACCGTGGGGAACCCCCCAAAATGATTTTTAACAAAACATTTTTGTTAAACCCTTGCTTTTTGCCCTCTTGCTTTTTGATTTTTTTTTTGAAGATTTTTTTGAAAAATCAAAATCCGGCCTGCATGCCGTAAAAAGGTAAAAATATTTTTAAATTTTTTTTTTCTCAAACTGCGTGCTAGGGCTGTACGACCTGGATCTGGAGAAAAATCCTCCTAGAGGCTCAGGAACCAAAACAGGTCAAATTTTAGATGACCATAAGGGTTTTTGGGCCTTTTGAGCACGATGATGAGGTTCGTTTAGGCCCAAAGTGCTCAGAAAAAACCTATCCCTAGGTGCATAAAAAACTTTCTGAAACCCCAGATCTGCTTCCAATGCAAAAATTCTGAAAATAAGAACAGATAGTTGCAGATCTGAAGCTCTGATACCATATTGGAGTTGAGAAAATACAACACCACAGGAGCCCAAATGATCTCTGCAAGCTGAAAAACCCATTACAAGGAGAAGCAAGGAAGCAAGTCATAGAAGAAAGAAATACACAGAAAATATGCTCAAAAAGATGAGAGCTCAATATTCACAAAAAGTGTAATGTAATAATCCTCCTTCTTACAAAGAAAAGAATGAACTCAACCTTTAATAGGTCAAGAAACCCTAAAAGGGAAAACCTAGGTTTGCACATAATAATTAATAAAATAATTAATTATTATGCACCTAAAGTTAGCTTAAGTGTAAAAGAGATAAAGGGAACTTAAATAATTAAACAAATATTGTTTAATTAATCAAGTAAATACCTGAATACTCTAACAATCAGTAGCGCATGAGCATAAGCTATAATCATCGGGTTAGACCTCGTACATTTGAGGTAGGTGATCTTGTTCTTCGAGAGAATCCTCGTAACCAACCAAACAGAGAACATCAGGGAAAGTTTGAATCAAACTGGCTGGGTCCATATGTTATCACTGCTGTATTTGGGTCCGGGGCATATCGGTTGGCTACTTCAGAAGGAGAACCGCTAGCAGATCCGAACAACAACATGCACCTCAAACGGTTTTATACATAAGCTGTACAGAGCATCAGGCTCCCATACATACCGACAAAACACGAACAAACATTCAGATAAATGTCCTGAAGAAAATGCAAAAAAATCAAAATAGTAAAGAAAAATCATACATCCAAATAGTGAACAACCACTCTGGTGGCACCTTGGGTAAGTGCGATGGTGAAAATGTGGAAAACAAGTGCCACTCATAAAGGCTATGGCTCCATTGTCTTTCAGACTTGTTGCGATCACATTCATTTCATCCATTCATCCATCCATCCAAACCATGGCTTGTTATGGATCTGCAATCCAGGATAGTATTTCATGCGTTTCACATCCCGCTTTTTCATGGTCATGTCTAAACTGGGGGCAATACCCTTAATCTAGTTGATGGAAGTGGATTCTACATTATTTTGTGATTCATTGAGTTCTTCATTCAAAACTATCTCATGAAATACCAAAAAAATTCGGAAAACTATCTCACAAAACTCCAAAAACATTCAAAACAATCATCAAAATACCAAAAACATTCGGAAAGCTATCTCACAAAATACCAAAAACATTCAGAAAACTGTCTCACAAAATACCAAAAACATTGGAAAACTATCTCACAAAATCCAAAAACATTTCGAAAACATCAAAATCAATCAAAAACATGGCAATGCATTGTACATACATTTTTTCAAAGCAGATACCAAACAAACATTGTGAAATACTCAAACGATGACCACCTATCACATCAACCCAACAATCAACATCGACACACCAACTGTCTTAACAAGGATACATCCTTCCTTACCAAAACAAAGACAAGATGACATTTTCTTTGACAAGAAAATTCTATTTAAGCTATCAAATACTTGGTTGATTTGTAGGTTATTCATTCATTTATATATATCAGGTTCCTACACTACTCTGGGATATCCACAGGTGATTAGAGTAGCCGAAATGGTTCCTACAACATTGTTTGTATGTTTTTCTATGAATTATTCCGATGAAGTTCTGGGCATGTACTAATGGTGTCTACGTGGGAAGTTTAGTAAGTTACGTGATCATATGAAAAATACAGTCATAGATCACTACGGCTTGCTGACTACAGCACATACCTCGACCATATGAGCATGAACCATTATCGAGGGTCCATATTCTTTATTCTTTATATATGTTGTTTTCTTACAGGTACAATGCTCCATCTTTGGTTCCTACTGCCTCATCCAAGCTCGATAATGGTTTATCTCTTACTATGGTATGAACTTGTCTCGGGACATGATCGACAAAAGATCAAGGAGGACATTCCAAGTCATGCATGAAAGGAGATAATCCTTGTCTGTTCTGCAAGCACTACTCAGGTCAACTTGATCCATTATATCAAGTTGCTTGTATTAGCTTGCTATATCAAAATCTATGTAAGGAATACTCAGGTCATCTTGAATCATTATGTCAAGTTGCTTGTATTTTATTACAACATTTTAAAAGCTCAATGATGAAAATAAAGCACTATGGATCGTCATTTCATCTCATCTATTTATATTGCATTTCGTTGTGTTAGGTCTCGGAGGCAACTGAGAGGGGGGGAGGGGGGTGAATCAGTTGTCTAATAAATTCAAACCAAAAACAACTTAACCAACTTAATGCTTAATACTGGTAAACCAATCTTTTATACCGGTAGATAGTTTTATTAGTTAATTGCAATACCGGTAAGGATTAATGCATGAAACAAAAAGACAAAGTCATCCACAACACATAACACCAATATTTGTACGTGGAAACCCTGTAAGGGGAAAAACCACGGTGGGAAACCTTACCCACAATCAGATGATACTACTGCACATAGTAAGTGTATACAAATGGGGTCTGCACATGCAGAAAGGCTAAGCACCTAGAGCTCACTGCTCAAACACAAAATAGGAGTCACACTGACTACAATTGGATGGTTAAATCCAATAATGATGTACTGCTCAAAATAACATCTTCCTATGCTGGATTTAGTACCGGTGTAGTTCTAATTGTCTTCACAAAAACCCTCCTTTAACCTTCAAATGATGTCTACGTGTATAGCTCTGCTTATTCTCGCATATACCTTCACACAATCCTTTTTTTCATTCCACATTCGATCTTACAAATAAGATCTTACATTTATATCATAACCTATGACCAATTTTAGTAGGTTGGCTCTAAAGGATATTACAATAAAATCAATTTACAAATAAATTAATGCCCGATGCAATAACCGATTCAACATGTTGGCTTAATGCATTTACAACAATGATAAATCATCTCCATAGCGTGCCATGCTGATCTGGAAAAGATAAGCTTGCCGGTGTATAACCTGGACCTATTTGTCGGTAACAACAAATATACTAATATGAATATGCTAATAAAAAAATCTTCAAGACAAAGTGTCCAAACAATGTCTTTGACATAACCAAGTGTTTTCCATGCCATTCCAAGTGCCAGTGATCATTATATCCTGCCGGTGTATCGGATACCGATGACTGTGCATGAGTCATTTGCTTGCTGGTGAATGTTGCTGATTCTCCAAAGTGCCAGAGTTGATAAGGTTTAGTAGGTGTTGACATCAATGATAAAACCATACCAAAATACTAACAATCTCCCCCTCTGGCATTGATGGCAACACAAGATGGAAAAACCATCAAAGTGCCAAAACAGAAATGCCAAATACCAAAAGCCAACAAAAGCCAATAATCTCCCAAAAGAGATCATAACTAGAAATCAAAATACAGATACAGAGAGTAACAATCTCTCCCCCAATGAATAATCTCTCCCCAAAAGATAATGTGTTTTTCCATATCAATCTCCCCCCCTTTGACATCAAATGCCAAAGTAGAAATAATAAAAAAAACATTTTCAGATACAAAATACCAACCAATTCAGTATACCAACTACTCCCCCTGAGAAGTAGCTTCCTCATCAAAGTCGGAGTAAAATATTTCTCTATTAATTCTACCGGTTGATGATAAACATCTTCCTAAGTCTCTACCGGTGGGGGTATGACCCCAAGCTGATCTCTGAGATATTCAAAAGTCTCCTTAGGCAGAGGTTTAGTGAAAATATCTGCAACCTGCTCTTTAGTATTCACATAAACCATTTTAATTTCTTTTGCTTCAACATTTTCCCTTAGAAAATTCAGTTTGATAGAAACATGTTTGGTTTTAGAATGTAGTACTGGATTCTTAGATATATCAATTGCTGCAGTGTTATCATAATATATAGTAATATGTTCCTTGCATTTTACCTTTATATCCTTCAACATTTGCTTAAGCCATAATACTTGTGTACAGTTAGTTGCTGCTGCAACATATTCTGATTCAGTTGTTGATAAAGATGTACAACTTTGTTTCTTACTCAACCAATAAATTAATCTGCTTCCAAGAAAAAGTGCTCCGCCGGTGGTGTTTTTTCTATCATCTATATCTCCTGCCCAATTTGCATCTGTGTATGCACATAATTCAAAGTTTTCATCTATAGGATACCATAATCCAAGATTTGTAGTGCCTTGCAAGTACCAGAAAATCCTTTTTACTGTTGATTCATGATTTTCTTTAGGATTACTTTGAAATCTTGAAACAATACATACTGCATTCATGATATCAGGTCTTGTTTGTGTCAAATACAGTAAACCTCCTATCATAGATTTGTATCTAGTCAGATTAATAGGTGTAGATTCATCCCTTAGTGATAATTTGTCATTTGTAGTCATAGGTGTGCTTACCGGTTTAGAGTTCTCCATCCCAAATTTCTTTAATAACTCCTTCAAGTACTTGGATTGACTCAAGAATATACCTTTATCAGTCTGTGAAATCTGCAATCCTAAAAAGAATTTTATTTCTCCAATCATAGACATTTCAAATTCTTACTGCATTTCAATAGAATTTTTTTTACATAATCCATCTTCTCCTCCAAAGATTATATCATCAACAAAAACTTTTATAACCAAGATGTCATCATTTGTCACTTTATAATAAAAACCAATCTTCAAAAGATACTTATCCAATCTTGCATACCAAGCTCTTGGAGCTTGCTTCAACCCATTAAAAGCTTTCCTTAACCTGCAAACCATATCTTTGTTATCTGTCAAAGAAAATCTATCAGGTTGTTCAATGTAAACTTCTTCTTCAAGATCTCCATTTAGAAATGCACATTTAATATCCATTTGATATACTTTGTAGTTCTTGTGTGCTGTAAAAGCTAAGAATAATCTAACTGCCTCAATTCTAGCTACCGGTGCAAAGGTTTCATTATAATCAATTCCTTCTTTCTGAGAATATCCCTTACACACTAGTATTGCTTTATTTCTGATAACCTTACCATCTTCATTAAGTTTGTTTTTGAATACCCACTTTGTTCCAATCACATTTTTGTCTTTAGGCCGAGGAACTAATGTCCAAGTGTTATTCTTCTCAATTTGCTCTAATTCTTCTTCCATAGCTTTAATCCAGTGTTTATCTTCACATGCCTCATTAGCAGATGATAGTTCAATTTGAGAAATAATACATACCTCTTCATTTGCCAATCTTCCTCTTGTCATAAATCCTTTATATTTGTTTCCAATTATCTGATCTTCAAAGTGATTCAGTCTTACATACTGGGGTGTCTTCGTTTGCTGTTGTTCCTCAATTACTATGGAATTTTCAAATGATACCGGTGTAACTGGATCTTCATTCTGTATTGGTGGGTTCAATGTAGGTTCATTTGTTAGAATCTCTGCTGCTGGTTTAGAGTCTATGTACCTTGAAGTTCCTCTGAATTGTTCATCAATCTTCACATTTGTACTCTCAACAATTTTCTGCAATCTTTTGTTAAAACGTCTATATGCCTTGCTCTTAGATGAATAACCAAGAAATATTCCTTCATCACTTCTAGGATCAAATTTTCCAATATACTCATCCCTTCTAATATAGCATTTACTTCCAAATATTCTGAAATATTTAAGAGTAGGAGTAATACCAAACCATAGTTCATGAGGGGTCTTACCGGTTTCACATTTGATGTGAACTTTGTTGAATGTATAGACCGTTGTACTTACTGCCTCTCCCCAATATACATGTGGTAGATTTACTTCTGATAACATACTTCTTGCTGCATCCAAGATAGTTCTGTTTTTCCTTTCAACAACTCCATTCTGCTATGGTGTCCGGGGTGCTGATAGCTGTCTTCTGATTCCATTCACTTCACAAAATGTATTAAATTCCTTAGATGTAAATTCTCCTCCTTGATCTGATCTTAGACATTTGATTTTCTTACCGGTTTCATTCTCTACCATTCCTTTGAACAGTTTAAACTTTCCAAGTGCTTCTGATTTTTCTCTGAGAAAAGTAACCCAACACATTCTAGAGCAGTCATCAATGATTAGCATGAAATATCTATCACCTTGCAAACCTTTAGTTCTATCTGGACCACATAAATCAGTATGGATTAAGTCAAGAGCATTATTTGATTTTTTTGGAATACTTTTAAAAGTAGCTCTAACTTTTTTTCCAAATTGACATTCCTTACATACTATATTGTGAGGTTTGACAATTTTAGGTAAATCCCTAACTGCCTTAGTAGTACTGATTTTTAGCATGCAATCAAAATTTACATGACAGAGTCTCTTATGCCATAGCCAACTTTCATCAATATGTGCAATCAAGCATGTCTTTTCACTATTAATCAAATGAAAGATATTACCTCTAGTTTGATTACCGGTTGCAATTTCCAAACCAGTTTTATTCATGATTTTGCATTTTCCATTTTTGAATTGTAACTGAAATCCTTTTCCAACTAATTGACCAACACTCAAAAGATTATGCTTTAAACCTTCAACATAGTAAACATTGTCAATATTATGCTTACCATCAAGAGATATTGTACCTTTACCTTTGATCAAACAAGCTTTATCATCTCCAAATCTCACTAAGCCTCATCATATTCTTGAAAGTTCAAGAATTTACTTTTATCTCCAGTCATATGATGTGAGCATCCTGAATCAATGGTCCATTCATCCTTTACTTCAACTTTAGCTGCCAGGGCCTGCTCTACCGATTGAATAGTAGGTGCCGGTTGATCTTCTGTCATAGCAACAAAAACCCATCCATTGTCTGCCAGATCCTCATCAGAATCATCAGTCACTCCTTCATCAACAAGATAACAAGATTTGTGTTTATTCTTCTTAAATATGTATCTCTGATATTCAGGGTTAGGCTTGTATGCTCTTCTAGCTTCTTCTCTTAGTCTAGCATGTCTATCAGGGTATCTAGAAGCCATATGACCAATCTTATTACAGTTAAAGCATTTAAAGGGTGCTTTACCATCATACTTACTTCCTACTGGACCTTTAGGCATTTTTCTTGCAAATAGTGCTTCAAGTTCTTCATTTTCTCTCCTGCTTTCCTCAAGTCTCTTGCATAAAAGGCTTTCCAATCAGACTTGTCAAATGATGGTGTAGATGATGTTGATGCCTTAGAAGCTAAATCTGTCTTTATAGTAGCAATAGGACCAAATTCCTTAATTTCAAAAGCTAAAAGTTTTCCAATCAATGTATCCCTAGTTACTAATGTATTAGGCATTATTATTAACTCATTTATAGTAGTAACCTTCATTTTATATGCCAGTGGAAATCCTCTTAAAACTTTTGAAACAATTTCATCTTCACTTAAGGTTCCTCCACAACATTTAATACCCAAAACAATTTCATTAACTCTTTCCATAAAAGCAAAAATCCTTTCATCTTCTTCCATTTTCAGATTTTCATACCTGACCCGGAAGCTTTCAAGTTTTGCAATTTTGACTGTGGAATCTCCTTCATTCAGTGTTTCTAAATGATCCCAAATAGCTTTAGCAGTTGATCTATCTGATAATCCCATGATTTGCTGATCTGTTAATGCTCAAAAGTGCTTCTCTTTCTTTGCAATCATTTTCTTCATCTTTTCCCAAGGTAGGTGGATTAGGCTGACCGAGAGTAGGAGCAGTATAGCCATTCTTTGTAACTTCCTAGATGTCCTTTTCAATGCAATTTAAATGTGTCTCCATTCTGATCTTCCATATGCCATAGTTAGTTCCATCAAGTTTAGGACTGTCCTTCCTAAAATAGTTAGTAGACATTGGATCTCCTCAAGCTGTTAAACTTCTGCAAAAAGAGGATTAGGATTTGATACCAATTGTTAGGTCCCAGAGGCAACTGAGAGGGGGGGGGGGAGGGCTGGGGTGAATCGATTGTTTAACAAATTCAAACCAAAAACAACTTAACCAACTTAATGCTTAATAATGATAAACCAATCTTTTATACCGGTAGATAGTTTTATTAGTTAATTGCAATACTGGTAAGGATTAATGCATGAAACAAAAAGACAAAGTCATCCACAACACATAACACCAATATTTGTACGTGGAAACCCTGTAAGGGGAAAAACCACGGTGGGAAACCTTACCCACAATTAGATGATACTACTGTAGATAGTAAGTGTATACAAATGGGGTCTGCACATGCAGAAAGGCCAAGCGCCTAGAGCTCACTGCTCAAACACAAAATAGGAGTCACATTGACTACAATTGGATGGTTAAATCCAATAATGATGTACTGCTCAAAATAGCATCTTCCTATGCTGGATTCAGTACTAGTGTAGTTCTAATTGTCTTCATAAAAACCCTCCTTTAACCTTCAAATGATGTTTGTGTGTATAGCTCTGCTTATTCTCGCATATACCTTCACACAATCCTTTTTTCGCATTCCACATCCGATCTTACAAATAAGATCTTACATTTATATCATAACCTATGACCAATTTTAGTAGGCCAGCTCTAAAGGATATTGCAATAAAATCAATTTACAAATAAATTAATGCCCGATGCAATAACCGATTCAACATGTCGGCTTAATGCATTTACAACAATAATAAATCATCTCCATAGCGTGCCATGCTGATCTGGAAAAGATAAGTCTGCCGGTGTATAACCTGGACCTATTTGCCGGTAACAACAACTATGCTAATACGAATATGCCAATAAACAAATCTTCTAGACAAAGTGTCCAAACGATGTCTTTGACATAACCAAGTGTTTTCCATGCCATTCCAAGTTCTGGTGATCATTATATCCTGTCGGTGTACCAGATACCGGTGACTGTGCATGAGTCATTTGCTTGCCAGTGAATGTTGCTGATTCTCCAAAGTGCCAGAGTTGATAAGGTTTAGTAGGTTTTGACATCAATGGCAAAACCATAGCAAAATACCAACACGTTGCATATCGCCCATCCATTTACTCATTCATTATTTATAAGCATAGTTTTGTATGCAAGTGTGAACAAAGTTAATATGAGCAGTTATGTGAAAATTGAGTTGGTCTTGGATACAATCACGATAAAGTACTCTGATACATCATCAGTGCATCATGCAAAGTCTGCACAACCTTGCATTCATCTATCATGATCATATCTTCATCATTACATTTAGTTGCATTTGCATCGAGTGCATTTCATATCATTTAGTTGCATTTGACTACATATAATTCATTATCATTTATTGGCATTAGTCTCATTATATCATTGCATCATTGCATAATCATGACATTTAGATTCATTCGTATGATAAAATTGTCCTTGTTTGCATTTCCTATCATTATCCATTACTATACATTCATTTAGTGTCAGTTACCAATCATCATTTATCATCATTTAAACATGTGTGTACCATGCATTTGTTTAGATTCCCATAAGTTGCATACATTTATTTATCTATCCATGAGTTAAGTGCAATCATTTATCCATTTAGTATATTCTTATACTCATTCATTTCATTTCATTCAGGATTCATTACAATGCATTCATTCTCCTTGTTAATTGCATTAAGGTGCAGTTATTTGTTACCCATAAGTTGTATTATCATTACATTATCATTTCACTTCATATTTTTCACATTTAGAATCATAATAAAACCATTTGCCTCAACATTGGTTCATACATTATCCATATGCATTCATTTAGAAATCATCATTTAAACATTTGTACTTTACATTTGTTTATTCGTATTCCACTCATCTAATAAACATCTAGATGCATTTACATATATAAATCATTCATTTAGCGCATTATATCATAACATCATTGCATATCATTATCTCATTGTCTCATCAAACATACAATCCAAAGTACCATCATCATCATCATTTCATTATGCATACATAATCATAATTTAAAACAGGCATTACATCACCAACACATCATGCACACATATATCAACCTGCATCCACATGTTAGCATCCCATTCATAAACAAAAACGCATATAGACATCATGTAAGAATAAATCATCATAAAACATGCATATAGGAATCATCTCATAAACACATACATATAGTAAGTACAACTATCCATTTGAACATAAAATCATTAAATCATCATCCCGCATAAGCATCCACACATATCATCAAAATTCATATTAGCACAAAATATGGGATCTCCTCATATATCATATCATATTGCCAATAACATACATGTATCAGAGTACAATAAAGTCCAAAATATCGGCTACCAAGAGCCATCCAAGACACAGTCCAAAATGACAATGTAAAAACATGCATACAAAATGCCCTCTCAAATGCCACTTTGACCAGATGCTGCACCACCATCACCACTTGCTCCCCCACTAGCCCCTGCATCACCTGATCTATCTCTCTATGGAGGACCCATCACACCACCACTGCTCTGCATCCTCTGAGACTTCTCTGATATCGCTCACCACATATGTGAATAGATAAGTACTCGTTGACTAGCTGGCACCGCCTACTCATATAACCCCCACCAATAATCTATCTCCTCATGTGCTCGTCGCACCTCCCTCATCGCATCCCCAGTAGGACCCTGCGCTCCTACTCCTGCTCCCACCCGTACTCTCTCCTGCAATGCCAAAAATCTCTCCATAATCTGACCTCTCTCCCGCAGTACTACAGTCAGCTCTGACTCTCTTGCAAACAACTGCACATCTCTAGCTGCTACCTCTGCCTCCATATCCTCGAGCTGAGTATGCAAAAATAGTATCATATGGTCTCGCAGATCTCCACCTGTAGCTCCCTCCCCCATATCCATAGGTGCCTCTCCAGTGGCTCCCTCTCTAGTCGCTCCCTCCTATGTATCCATAGGTGCCTATCCCTCACTTGCATCCCTGCCACCTAATCTCATACCTCCCTGCATCAAAGGTCCCTGAGATAGCCGCAATGGTTGACCACCTCTCCCTCTCCGCTGTAATCATCCACCACCCCCACCTCCACCTCCGAATCCACCACCTCCTCCAAAACCTCCACCCCCTCCTCCTCCTCCTCCATCCCCACCACCACCATCCCCTCTCCCTAGTCCACCTACTACTCCGCGACCTCCTCTCCTCCTCCATCTCCGTCCCCTATCCTCCTCAAAATCTGGAATCGGCTCTGCTGGATCTGATATCCATGGAATCACATGTGCCACAATATACTGCGTATACTCCTCTAACACCCTAACATCTACCATCCCTGGCCTCACATGCCATGGTCTCTCCTGTAGTGTGTGAAACTCTACTAATGCTCGATCATATGGTAACACTAGAAATCTCTCGTACTACCCGTGCATACTCTTCTGAACCACTAGGCAATCCCTACTGCTGCCTAAACTGTCTCAATAATCTATCAGAAAGCTATCTCTCCATATTGTAGGCTGTCCTACCAATGAGGTATCATGTCATGAACACATACGACAACGCCTCTGTATCCTCCTCCCAGGGCTCACACTCAATATATGGCCTCCAGATCACTGTATCCAGATCATCCAATGCCCGCCACCACCACTCTAACTTCCCTAGGTAGGGCTGACTCATCATACCTCCATACATGTATACATAGGACTGGTCCACTTCCCTAAATCTTAGACTAACCGGTCGAGTCACAGGTAGATGCTCCCAGGCCCAGATATGCAGCAATGTGATACCCACTCCCAATGAGCCCCTCCCTCAGTATGCTACCTCATGTAGATCTTGATATAAGTGCGATAGCACGCATGGTCCCCATGCAAACCGGGTCCCCTCTGTAATCATCTGCTCAATCACCTGACCCCAACCAATGACAAGTCCTTGCGATCGTCGATCTAGACAAAGTAGTCCCCCAACAAGCCCTGATAGCATTGCTGGTAATGGCTCATACAAAGCTGCTATATCCTCCTAGACTATCGACCCATCATTAATGAAGACATCCTCCTCAAAAATTCTCTGCACTGCTAATGTCCCCCACGCTCGGTCATAGCTCACCATCTCTCCTTGAATAGGAATATGCAGGATGAGCCATACATCCTCCAGTGTCACTATCATCTCCCCCTGCGCCAAGTTAAACATGCATGTCTCACTATGCCATCTCTCTGCCAATGCTATGATCAACCTGTGATTCATCTGAATCATAGGCATATACATAACATCATACAGGCGCTAAACCAACTATGCCATAGCGCTAAACCAAGAATAACGCTACATTGACTATACAATAGCACCACCTCACAACAACAACGCTCAATCAACTACTCAATAGCGCTACACAAATAACAGCGCTAAAGCTGCTATACCATAGTGCTAGACTTGACAAAAGCACTAAAACCACTATGCAATAGCACTATAGTGACACAATAGCGCTAATTTAGTTAACAATAGCGCCAAAACACAGTTTTAGCGCTATTGTGTTGACTCAACTTGGACTTAGCAAAAAACATATAAAAAATGCATAAAATTCAAAAATTCAAGTTCACATACCGTTGGTCCGTAGTCGTCTGGCCATTGGAATCGTCAGAATCTCTCTAATCGGTGCTCTGCTATGGGAACCAACATCCTGACTGCTGCTTGCTCTTCCAAAAGGTCACTCCCAGAGCTCAATTTTCACTATGGACGCGAATGCAAATGAACTTGTTTTCACCCCTTCCTCCCCATATATACCCTTCGCCGTAACCCTAATTTTCCCCTGCTCACCGCTGTGGTCCTTGTGAACTTCCCGAGCCTCCCATTTCTTTATTTTATCTCCGATTTCTTCTATTTTTCACTAGCATTGCTAAAATCTTCTCTTCTACCACGCTCCCAATTTTCATTCTTTTTTGAGAGATCGCCTGATTTTTCAAAAAATTTCGGCCCATCTCTCGAGGGGGCATACCACCCATTAAATTAACATTTTATGGGGCATATTTCTTCACACCTATTTTTCTTTCTTTGAAACGACGCGATAAACCACACTGTCTCAAAGAGGGGCAAATGTAGTCACATAAATCTGCCCATTTTAATTATATGAATATTTGCTATTTATTTGATTAAGAACCCACTAGTCATTAGTTAATTTTCATCTTCAAAACATTCTCCTATTAATTAAATAAATTATTTAATTTATTTTAATTAATTCATTATACCAAATTCACAATCAATTAAATGAATAAATATTGTTTATTTAATTTAATCCCCTTTCTTCTTTTAAATAAATAATTAAAAACATTTATTTAAAATCATTTATTCCCCCCCCACTTGCATTTTCCTACAAATGCAAATTGCAACCACAAGTTGAAATAAATTAAATTTATTTTAATTAAAATCCTATTTTCCCTCACCCACCAAACCTACTTGCAATCCTAACCCCCTTCTAGATTCTTCTAAACCCTTCCTAATTAACCTAATCCATCCCCTAATTATTTTCACATTCCTAAGCAACTTGGAGTCACTTCTCAAAGACTTCAAAGTCTTTGAAAAGCATTAAATGCTTTGTGTGTTCAACAAATTAACCTCTAAAGTCTTCCAAACCACTTATGGCTCTTACATGACCATTTATGGTTAACCCCTAACTCAACCCTCATGTGACTCATGTGTCTCCTCAAGCATTTATTGCTTTGACCATGGTTATCCCTTTAACCTTTGCACAAGAGGTTATCCATTGGATAAAAGCTTTATTCTTTGAATAAAGAATTTACTCACTCATCCAACCTTGACCTTAACTCCCAAGTTAACTCTCAGGTCATGTCAAACATTTAATGCTTATTCCCTCTCCTCTCAACCCCTCTCATGTTGACACTTGTCATCCTGAGATTGGTTTGAAAGGCTTCACATGGATTGAATATCATTCAATCTTGACCCTTGTTGAGATTACTCAATCTCAACCATCTATTGCTCCATTTTCTCTATAAATAGAGCCCATTTCTTCATAATCCAGATCCTGAAAACTTGTATGCATCTAAGTTATAGAGAATTTTAGAGAGCATTTAGCATAATTAGTCATATTCACTCTTTTGGTTAAAATTAACAAATAGAATTTAGATAACTCATCTTTCTTTGGTTATTAAGCTTGCATTTGCATACTTTTCATAATCATCTACAATCTTGAACCTCCATAAGGCATCCATAGTGCAAAAAGCTGCTGAGAGCTACACTAATTTGGAACTTGGAGAGGAGAGGAACAAGGGAGAAGGAGCTAAGAGCATGTTAGAAGGCATTTGGACATGCCTTTTTGTATTTGCTTCCATAGTTAAATATTTTATCATGTTTTTACTGTCTCTTTTGGTATGCCTGCTTAGACTAGTTTTTGGTTGATTAACACTAACGTTTGTCTTTGTTTCTTGTGTTTTTGTGTGTTATATGACCACAAGTTTTAGTCTAACATTGCTCATTTTGTAGAGCATCAGTTATTCTATTATTTGACCTTATGAGAAAGGTGTGTATCTATAGTATATGAAAAGAATGAGTTGGTAATCTAGAGTTAGATAAACCAGGGTTGATAATAACCTAAAAATTTCCTATTGAAATTCATGGGATGAATATGGGTTAGTTAAATGGTTAGTTTACAAAATAGAACAATGAAGTGGGTGGACATATGACTCTCACTCGAAGTACTGGGTGATGAATTCTTAGGCTTAAGTAGTGTAGGTTGCCACTGTCTACACTGTCAGTTCACTGTGATCCAATTTTACATACTAGGCAGGGAACATCATACATGTAGGTTTTAGCCTATGCATTGCAACTCTAGTTATGTAGGATACAACACTATGCTTAGATGGTTATATTATATTGTGAGGTTACCAAACCAAACTCTTCATCAAAGGGTTGGACCGCTTCAGTTAGAAGAGGCATGGGGGAATGTTAAGTCTTGGTTGGATGGAAAAGCACTTGAGTGATGCTCTTCCTCATGCAGTTGGTGGCCGATATTTGAGGATGTATGCAAGGAAGGACATCTGGACCACTATGTTTTACTTATGTACTCTTTGAGCTCCGTTGAAGCTTTATTTGTATTCAAATATTCCTAAAGCAAATGGAAGCTTGAAAAGGATAATGTAAACGCATTTATATTTTTATGAATATGACATTGTATATGTTTCATGATGAATGAAAATGAAAAGTGATTTATTTCAATTATGTATCTTGAGTTGAAAAGGAAAAGAGAATTTTTATTACTTGTATTTTGGCAATGCATTTCTTTCACTTGTGAGTTAAAACTTGGTAAAATTAAAGGGTATACCAAAGGGGTTGTTACAACAACAAGTACAAGACCTCTCTCAATATTTGAACTCAGGGAGATCACAAAAGAAATATTCTCTCGAGGGAATTTGTCCATATCCATTTGATAGAAGCATGATCATGCCTCCCTTTCCATGCAATTTTAAGACTCCAAAATTTGACAAATACAAAGGAAAGGGAGATCCAAGAGACCAGCTGAAAGAATTCTACTCGACATGCTTGGAAGTGGCATATGATGAGACTTATTAAATGCGCCTCTTTCCTCAAAGTTTAGGAGGCTCGGTCATGTAATGGTTTTCACGTTTTCTAGGAGGGATTAGGACATTTGAGGACTTAGTGCGAAATTTCGTTACTCATCATGCACACAACATAGAGTGTGATATCTCCAAGGCTGATTTATGCAATGCCAAACAAAAGAATGGAGAGTTATTCTCAACGTTCTTGCAAAGATGGAGACACCTTTCTAGCAGAAGTTCCTTCCCCATTTCTGAGGAACAATTAGTTGAAATATTCATCTCAAACTTAAATGAGGAGATGAAATTTTACTTAGAAGTCAAATGTTCAAACTCTTTTAAGGATGTGATAGCCCAAGGACTTAAAATTGAGAAATCCCTTATTAAGAAGGGACTTGTCAAAATTTACAAGGACAACAAGGATGATCCACAACCAACATATAACAATGATAGACCTAAGTTTTGGTCAAGAAACATGAATGTGACCAATGACGGTGCTGTGGATGCCCGTATAGTAAACATGGCTCAACCAAATGTATCTTTACAAGGACCAATTCAATCATCCTTTCAAAACAAAAGTCAGTTTCAGGAAAACATCATAGTGGGCACAAACAAGGGATCGACAAACACAAATAACATTATCTTTAAACACCCATTTTTCAAACATGATAAGGGAAAGGCATCGACCTTAGGAACACAAAAAATAACTGCCAACTATACAAAGGTCTCATGCGACTATACCATCAATGCTATCAACACAGGAGATGTAGTAGTTGCTACAGTCATTGTTAACCTAGGAGACATAAATTATGGTATCACAGATGAGGATAAGCAGATAGATCCAAATTCATGGAGAGATGACTATGATAACCATGTATGCATGATGTTAGAAGCACCACGGTATGATGAAGATAAGAATATTTATCTTATAGACCGGGGGCAAGAAGAACCACCAAATCTAGACTAGTTTGAAAATGATGAAGCTATAGCAGAATTCTTGGGTGTCAAACTTCCATATGAGGATTATAAGGTAGGTTTTGTGACAGACCTTGATAACACAACATACTTTGGAGAAGCAAGCTCCACTACTTCACAAGATCTTGATAAGATTGAAACATTGGTAAAAGCGAACTAAAAGATCTTCTTATTGCACAAGAAAGTTCTACATTGTTTGTGGGAAAGACAAAAGAAGTAAACACAAAAGAAGCTGAAGTTGTGCATAGCATACACTTGGTTGAGTTATATGATGATATGCTAGGGATGGATCCAGAGTTAGTGTTACATCACACCCCATTGTTACTAAGAATCAAGCCATGCAAACCAAAACTCAAGAAGACGAATCCACATATTTCTTTAACAACAAAGTTACATAAGTTGTGGGATGTGGAATTCATAAAGCCCATTGATAATGGTTAAATTAGATTGAATTTTCATTCCATTTTCTTAAAAGAACCGTATTTCATTTAGTTTCTTTTCAAGCGCATCACATTTACAATCTTCATAGCATATATTCTCTGCATTAGCATATAGCTGCATCAATAAAGCAAGGAGATTTTCTTTGTTAATTACCTGTCTACACTCAAGAGAAGTGAAGGTTGTCTCATTTCTTAGATACTTGTACATGAATTTTTTGAAAGTCTTAGGCTATTCATCTTCAATATCACCTTGTGATTGAGCTTTATCTATGGTTGGGTAGAAGTTTTACTATTGAGCCTTGTTACCCAAAATCTATCAATTGCTATACCTTACACATTAAGCATTTGCTCTAAGTCATTGTAGATACTTAGTTGATCATATGGCTAGTAAAAAATCCAAAATTATACTTCAACACCACTGTAATTGTCATACCTATGTAGCTTTTATTACATACAAGCTAATGGAAGTATATAAAAGAAAAAGAGCTATGCATAATTACATATCAAAATATCAAGGCAAAAGAGAAAAGATATATAACTAAAATATCATGCAAGAAAGTGCAATAAAAGCCTGTTTATGGGAACATGCAGGTAACTCCATCAGGGCTATGGATGCCTACTGGCAATGGAGAAATATTCGAGAAATTACAATGAATAACTTCGTTGGGGCTATAAACGTATGACTGGCAACAAGGCTCTATCCAGTATTCTTTTGAAGTCAGAATAACTTACATAACTAGTCATATAGGATTCTAAGGGTCTCTAATGATTACAAGGGTTGGAATAAATTCAATTGCACACACATAGGCAAAAGAAGATCAAAAGTCTCGAGAATCGATGGGGAAGTTTTCTGCGTCTCCATTCACAAATCCTATTCACTCAGTGTGTTAAGGAGGGCTGTCCAAAGGTTCTTGAGAATGGATTGAACTCCTATCTTTGAAATATTTTAAACCTTCAAAATGATCAGTGTATTACAAAGTAATAACCTTAGATAATCATCCTTGTTCAAATAGGAGCATGCATCTTTCATCTTGCATATTTCATAGTAGAATTTCATGTTAAAAATTTCATTGTCTCTAAGTGTATTTTTGTTTATCATCACATCATAATAGGTCTATATACCGGGGGAAACCTTTTTAACGTAATAATGGGAGTGTATTCTCAATACTGGTGATTCACTGAGTTACTTATTCAGAAAATGTCCTGAAATACTAAAAAAAATATATTTGTAAAATCTTAAAAAGACCAAAAACATTGAGAAAAGTATTGTACATAAACCAAAAACATTCGAAAAATGTCCTGAAATAAATCAAAACATTCAAAAAAATAAACAAAAATAAAAAAACATTCAAAAAACAAAACAAAACTAGAAAATCTAAAACATCACAAAAAACCAATCGAAAACTTTGCAATAAACTGATTCTAGTTCACACAAACATTCGATCAGATGCAAAAAACAAACTAAGCCTACAAATCAAACACTCGAAGAATAAAAAATATCAATTAGTCTGCAAATGGTCAAATGCCTAGGCTAAACATCAAACAACTGTCTTAACAAGGATGCATTCTTCCTTAAAACAAGACATGATGACACATCTTTTGGCAAGAAGATTCTTTGGTTGTTCAAATTTTGATAGTGCTTTTGTCTTTTACTGATTTATATCGTGTTTCTATGTTACTCAAGGATATCCACAAGTGATTAGAGTGGCCAGGATGGTTCATGATATATTTTTCTTTGTTTTCTGTCTGTGGATTGTTTTGATGAAGCTATGGGGCGAATACTAATGTTGTCTACGTGGGAAGTTCATAAAGCTATGATATCCTATGTAAAAATATAGAGTCATGGATCACTATGGCTTATTGACTACAACTTATACCTCAACCATCAGAATGTGAACCAAAATGGAGGGGAATATTCCTTATCTGTAATAGGTGTAAGTCTCAACATTGGTTTTCAATATCTTAGTCAAGATCAGAACATATCCTACTATTGCATTTCATCCATGCATCAATCCATATCATTGCATATCATTTGTACATAGCTGACTCCCCCCCCACTCCCCCCCACTCCCCCTATCTAGGTCATCATCACCACATAACTAGCATCATGTTCCATCAACCCGATCAAGTCACATACATCATAGTTTATCTCTAACACGATGAGCTATGTAGCCTTTTCCATCTAGGTCATCCTGTACACAACCACAAGTTGTTGTGTCTGCCTTTTAAACTCAACTATTAATTGGTCAACCAATCACACACAATCCAAACAAACAATTACATCAATTGTCTAAGGCCCATCGGGTAATTTGACTTAGATACCTTGACTTCATCAGACAATTCAATCAATTGTCTGTCTCAACAGGTCAATTTGACTCAATTACTCAGACTTTATCCTGTCCGAGCGACCAACTGACACTAACTGTCACACTTTGACTAAAATGATAACTCAATGATGAACAGTGAGTACCAAACCGGTGCTGAGAGGGGGGGTGAATCAGTATAGGTATAAAAACTTTTCCTGAACCGGTTTGACTGCAAGCAGTGAACTTGACTGCCAATCACTAACACCGGTCATAAACCAAAATACTACTGGTTAAGCACAATGAGATTATGAAAGATATAAATTGGAAACACTTATCTTACCACACAAGCTACACCCTCAGTTCCACATTATCCTTGTACATATACAGGTAATCTATCAACAGAAATATAATAACTTGCTAGATCAACATGATTCACCGCTTGACAGAAAACAACAAAGCATCACATGAAAAAGACATCACATATGACACACATATTTTTCATGTGGAAACCCAACTGGGAAAAACCACGGTGGGGATGAATACCCACAATCTATTTTTGAACTCTTTAGAAGTCCGCTATGTTTGAAGCCTAGTCCGGTTAAAGACTGTTACAACAGGTTCTGTTAGGAACCGATCCTGTTAGGGATCACCCGGTTAAGGGATGGCTAGAATACCAGGTTAAGGGTTAAACCCTATTAGAGGCTACCTTGTTAGAGGATTTTATGAACTCAATGGCTTTGAGTCACCCTGTTAAAGGATTTACAACAAGCTGGTTAAAGCTACCCTGTTAAGGGATTTTCCAACTGTTGAATTTATTAGAGATCAACAGGTATTACAATGATCTGGTAATAGCACTCAATGCCAATGCAAACCCGCTTTAGTTCCTTTCTTCTGCATTAACACTCTGCAAGTATCTACCCTCTTATCTGGTCTGGCAAGAATCGCATATCTTTGCATTTAGATACACACACATCATTTACAAACAACCTCAGCATGAAACACCACATCAACCTTATAGGAAACAGATAGGTCAGTAGCATAAACCCTAAACCCAAAACACTTAGGTTGAGAAATTTAGTCAGTTCAATCCTAACCATTGAACACTTTGCATTTGAATACAATGGTCTTGAACAAATCTCAAGACATTCTCCATCGTTCATTCTTCACCGCTTCTTGGAGGCGATAACCCATCATGCGTTCTCCACCGTTTGCAGAGACTTCGCTCATTCCCGAGGTAGATAGGATCAATTTCCTTCATGCAAGATCCTTCACGTGCACGAGGCTGACGTGGAAACATGATCTGATCTCCATTACAATGCTAACTCATCACACAATGTCATCGGTTGAATCACACAGGCTCGAAACACTTCAACCAGAAACCTTGAAGCTGAGACTATCAACCGGTAGTCATACCATATTAAACCGCTTCACCTTTAGCACATATACCGGTTCTCATCATTACATTGGTTCACTTTGCCAGTTGCTTAACTTCAATAATCCTGTTCACTCTTCATCATGTTACCGGTTCACTCTTCAACATATTACCAGTTCTCTTTCAGCATATTACTGGTTCTCTCTTGAGTATATTACCGGTTCATTCTTTCAGCATATTGACATCAATGACAACACAATATCATCATGTCAACATATTCCGCACATATGCCAACAATCTCCCCCTTTGGCATTGATGGCAATATACAAAGATATCTCTCCTTCTGCATCCCATCTTCTCCTTAATACTACATATATCTTTTCCACTTCACATCTTCTCCTCCTTTGACAACAATGCCAAAGTGGAGGCACAAGCTTCCCTGTTCCACTATGCTACTCCCCCTGAGGAGTAGCATCCTTCAACACATCAATCCTGAAAAAGATATAGCAAAGTAAGATCTGACTGATGTGGAGCCAAAACCTTTAGATTACCTCTTGAAGGGGAAACACCCCTAACTCACCTCTCAGATAGTTAAAACTAGCCTTCGGTAGAGGCTTGGTGAATATGTCTGCTAACTGCTCCTTACTGGAAACATGTTCCAATACCACCTCTTTGTTTTGAACCTTTTTCCTCAAAAAATGATACTTGAGTTAAAAGTGCTTGGTTCTAGCATGTAAAACCGGATTCTTGGAAATGTTAATTGCACTTGTATTATCACAAAATATACTTACTGATTCAGATACAGGAACTTTGAAACCATTCAATACATGCTTCATCCAAATAGTCTGGGTGTAGTTCATAAAAGCTGCAACATACTCCGCTTCTGCAATAGACTGAGAGATACAACTCTCCTTTTTACTCATCCATGAGACCAGTCTACCACCGAGAAAGAATGCACCACTGGTTGTGCTCTTCCGGTCATCCACATTACCAGCCCAATCAACATATGTGAACACTTTCAGATTGAAATCATCGTTGTATGGATACCATAATCCATAGTCAATAGTTCCCTTTAGATATCTAAGAATCTGCTTGACTGCTACCAAGTGGGATTCTCTTGGGCTTTGCTGAAACCGAGCGCTAATACCCACTACATGTGCAATGTTCGGTCTGCTATGCACTACATAATGCAACTTACCAATCATTGATCGATATTCCTTTTCATTTACCAATACCGAGTCATCCTTTTTTGATTGTTTACAACCGGTCACCATTGGTGTACCAACCGGTTTGTTGTCTTCCATGCCAAAGGTCTTCAACACCTCTTTGACATACTTGGACTGAGTAATAAAGATTCCATCTTTCATTTGCTGAATCTGCAATCTAATAAAGAACTTAATCTCCCCTATGAGTGACATCTCAAACTCCTTTTTCATCTCATCTGCAAAGTCATGACTCATCTTGTCATCTCCACCAAAGATTATGTCATTGACAAATACTTCACAGATCAGAATCTGATCT
The DNA here is from genome assembly GCF_030272615.1 of Cryptomeria japonica. NCBI lineage: Eukaryota > Viridiplantae > Streptophyta > Pinopsida > Cupressales > Cupressaceae > Cryptomeria > Cryptomeria japonica. Next base: position 265,701,533 of record NC_081412.1, read on the forward strand.
CCTTTTGATTTTAAGTAGGTATTGCTATCTTCACTTGTTCTTTCAAATCCGATCTTCACAAGATGGGATTGCAAGCGTTCATACCATGCTCTAGGTGCCTGCTTCAGTCCATACAAGGCTTTATGTATCCTACACACCATGTCACTGTCTTCTGATAGGGAAAACCCATCTGGTTTCTCTATATACACCTCCTCTTCAAGTATTCCATTTAAAAATGCAGATTTTACATCCATTTGGTATACCTTGAATCCTTTAAAATTTGCATATGCAAGAAGCATACGAACTCCTTCCAATCTTGCTACTGGAGCAAAGGTTTGTCCATAGTCTTCTCCTTCTTCTTGGGCATATCCTTTACATACTAGTCTGGCTTTGTTCCTTACCACTGTGCCATCCTCATTTAGCTTATTTCTGAAAACCCATTTGGTTCCAATGACATTTTTATGCTCCGGTTTGGGTACCAAAGACCATGTACCATTCTTCTCTATCTAGTCAAGTTCTTCTTCCATTGCCTTGATCCAGTCTTCATCTTTATGTGCCTCTTTAGATGATTTAGGCTCAAATTCAGAGATCATACATGAGTTTTCTCTGACCTTTCTTTTTGTAAGAATTCCTGTATCTTTGTCTCCTATGATTTGCTTTGGATCATGATTGAGTTTGACATACCTAGGTATGTTCTTTACAACTTCCTCTTGCTTTTCTTCATCATCCTCATCTTCATCAGCATCAACATCTACCAGTGTAGGAGCACAATTACTGGTACTGGGCTGATTTGCAACCAGTTCCCAAAAAGTTACTACCGGTTCATCTCCTACTTGATTACTGTCGATTCCCTTTGATTTCTCAAAGTTTTCATCAACCCTAACATTGATGCTTTCAACGATTCTCTGAGTCCTATTATTGAAACATTTGAGAGCTTTACTTTTTGTGGAATATCCTAGGAATATTCCTTCATCACATTTTGCATTGAAATTTCTTTGATGTTCACTCCTCTTGATATACCATTTGCTACCAAATACTCTAAAGTAGCTTACCACAGGTGTCTTACCAGTTCAGTACTCATAAGGAATCTTATCCTTTCCTTTCTTGATGAGTACCGGGTTCATTGTGTAGACTGTAGTGCTCACCGCTTCTCTCAAAAAGGTGTGAGCGACCTTTCCTTGGATCAACATAGTTCTAGCCGCTTCAACCACAATTCGATTGTTTATCTCTGCTAGGCCATTCTACTGTGGAGTCCGAGGGGCAGACAATTGCCTCTTGATGCCATTTCCCTCACAATATTTGTTGAATTCACCGGAAGTGAATTCCCCTCATTAATCAGTTCTAAGGCATTTGATTCTTCTACCACTTTCCTTTTCTACCAGTGCTTTGAAAGCTTTGAACTTTCCAAAGGCTTCAGACTTGTCCTTCAAGAATGTGACCCACATCATTCTTGAGCAATCATCTGTAAGAATCATAAAATACCTATCTCCCTGCACACTCCTAGTTTTCATAGGACCACACAAATTAGTATGCACAAGATCAAGTAAGCTGTCAGGAGTGAAAGATTTACCTTTGAAGGTTGAGGAAGACATTTTCCCTAGTTGACATTCTCTGCACAAAGGATTTTCCAGTTTTCTCAGCATCGACAGTCCTCTAACTGCCTTGATCTTACTGGCCTTTACTATGTTATCAAAGTTTACATGGCAGAGTCTCCTATGCCATATCCAACTATCATCAAAATTAGTCATAAGACATGTACTTATATTTGCATTCAGCTGAAATAAGTTACCTTTGGTCTGCATACCGGTGGCCATCAGTTCACCATTCTTTCCTTTGATTTTGCACACTCCATTTTTGAATTCTAGAGTGAGTCCACTGTCATTCAGCTGGGCAACACTCAATAGATTGTGTCTGAGACCTTCCACCCAATACACATTGTTAGCACCGCTCTTTCCATTTAGAGAGACAGACCCTCTACCTTTGACCATACATGGTGCATCATTACCAAAATGAACCACACCACCATCATACTCTTCCAGAGATATAAACTTGCTCCGGTCACCAGTCATATGGTGAGAACAACCACTGTCAATAATCCATTCATTGGAATTATCAAAGTGGGAGAAAAGAGCCTTCTTGTCTGACACATCCTCCTTGACTGCAACAAACACAATATCTTCATTTTCTTCATCTTCTGATTCCTCATCTGTGACACCTTCATCAACTGCTACAAAATAGTTTCTCCAGTTTCCTCCTTTGAATTTATTGAACCTTTCCAGTTTGTCCTTGCTATCACAATTAGGACAGTTTATAGCGATGTGTCCTATCCAGCTACAAGAGAAGCATTTCAAAGGAAGCTTACCTCTATATTTGCCGGTTCCCTTAGGAAGTCTCTTGGCAAGAAGAGCTTCAAATTCCATCAGAATCTCCTCAACATCCATTTCTCTGCTTTGTCTTGGTACATCGCTGGTGCTTGCTTCTTTTCCTTTTCTAGATGGTGCAGTAGATTCTCTAAAAGCTGATTCAGTCTTCTGAACACTGCCATCAAAACTATTTAGCTCATAGGTTGTTAATTTTGCAATGATGGAGTCTAGGGATACCTTAGTCTTGTCTATTGATCTCAACTCCTAAATAGAAGCAACCCTTATTGCATAGACTGGTAATAAGGACCTCAGGACTTTACTAATAACAATAGAATCTTCCATTTTCTCTCCCGCACTCTCGATGTCTCCAACAATAGTCTTGATTCTTATTCCATATTGTTGAATGGTCTCACCTTCAACCATCCACATGTCTTCAAACTACCCTCTAAGACTTTCTTCCTTAGCTTGTTTTACATGCTCATCACCGCCATATATATTCTCAAGAGTATCCCATACTTCTTTGGGATTTTCCTTATCCTAGACATCGACAAACTCAATGTCAGATAAGCTACTGATTAGGGCTTCCATGACTTGTCCATTCTCCTGGATCTCTCTCTTTTGATCATTAGTGAGAGTACCGGTAGGAATAGCATAGGCATTTTTAACATAGCTCCAGTGTTGAGCACCCATGCTCTTGATGTATATCTTCATTCTGTCTTTCCATATTTTAAAATTGTCTTTGTTGAACTTTGGACCTTCCATCTTCATCATTACAATAGTATCTTTCCCTTGAGCGGTTAAGCTTACAATATAGAGGACATAGAGGGTGCTCTGATACCAATTGATAACTCAATGATGAACAATGAGTACCAAACCGGTACTGAGAGGTGGGGTAAATCAGTACAGGTATAAAAACTTTTCCTGAACCGGTTTGATTGCAAGCAGTGAACTTGACTGCCAATCACTAACACCGATCATAAACCAAAATACTACCAGTTAAGCACAATGAGACTGTGAAAGATATAAACCGGAAACACTTATCTTACCACACAACCTACACCCTCATTTCCACATTATCCTTGTGCATAGACATCTAATCTATCAACATAAATATAATAACTTGCTAGATCAACATGATTCACCGCTTGACAAAAAACAACAGAGCATCACATGAAAAAGACATCACAAATGACACACATATTTTTCACGTGGAAACCCAACTGGGAAAAACCACGGTGGGGATGAATACCCACAATCTATTTTTGAACTCTTTAGAAGTCCGCTATGTTAGAAGCCTAGTTCGATTAAAGACTGTTACAACAGTATCTGTTAGGAACCGATCCTGTTAGGGATCACCCGGTTAAGGGATGGCTAGAATACCCGGTTAAGGGTTAAACCCTGTTAGAGGATTTTATGAACTCAATGGATTTGAGTCACCCTGTTAAAGGATTTACAACAAGCTGGTTAAAGCTACCCTGTTAAGGGATTTTCCAACTGTTGAAGTGATTAGAGATCAACAGGTATTACAATGATCTAGTAATAGCACTCAATGCTAATGCAGACCCGCTTTAGTTCCTTTCTTCTGCATACACACTCTGTGGGTATCTACCCTCCTATCTAGTCTGGCAAGAATCATGTATCTTTGCATTTAGATACACACACAACATTTGCCAACAACCTCAACATGAAACACCGCATCGACCTTATAAGAAACAGATAGGTCAGTAGCATAAACCCTAAACCCTAAACACTTAGGTTGAGAAATTTAGTCGGTTCAATCCTGACCATTGAACACTTTGTATTTGAATACAATGGTCTTGAACAGATCTCAAGACATTCTCCATCGTTTGTTCTTCACTGCTTCTTGGAGGCGATAACCCATCACGCATTCTCCACCGTTTGCAGAGACTTCGCTCATTCCCGAGGTAGACAAGATCGATCTCCTTCATGCAAGATCCTTCATGACATGAGGTTGACATGGAAACATGATTTGATCTCCATTACAATGCTAACTCATCACACAATGTCATCGATTGAATTACACAGGCTCAAAACACTTCAACTAAAAACCCTGAAACTGAGACTACCAACCAGTAGTCATACCATATTAAACCGCTTCACCTTTAGCACATATACCAGTTCACTTTGCCAGTTGCTTAACTTCAATAATCCTGTTCACTCTTCATCATGTTACCGGTTCACTCTTCAGCATATTATCAGTTTTCTTTCAACATATTACCGGTTCTCTCTTTAGTATATTACCGGTTCATTCTTTCAGCATATTGACATCAATGACCACACAATATCATCATGTCAACATATTCTGCACATATGCCAACAATCTCCCCCTTTGGCATTGATGGCAATATACAAAGATATCTCTCTTTCCGCATCACATCTTCTCCTTAATACTGCAGATATCTTTTCTACTTCACATCTTCTCCCCCTTTGACAACAATGCCAAAGTGCTGCAGATATCTTTTCCACTTCACATCTTCTCCCCCTTTGACAACAATGCCAAAGTGGAGGCATAAGCTTCCTTGTTCCACTATGTTGCTCCCCCTGAGGAGTAACATCCTTCAACACATCAATCCTGAAAAGATATAGCAATATAAGATCTGATTGATGTGGAGCACAAACCTTTAGATTAACTCTTGAAGGGGTAGCACCCCTAACTCACCTCTCAGATAGGTAAAAGTAGCCTTTGATAGAGGCTTGGTGAATATGTCTGCTAACTGCTCCTTACTAGAAACATGTTCCAATACCACCTCTTTGTTATGAACCTTTTCCCTCAAGAAATGATACTTGAGTTCAAAGTGCTTGTTTCTAGCATGTAAAACCGGATTATTGGAAATGTTAATTGCACTTGTATTATCACAAAATATACTTACCGGTTCAGATAAAGGAACTTTGAAACCATTAAATACATGCTTCATCCAAATAGTCTGGGTGCAGTTCATAAAAGCTGCAACATACTCCGCTTCTACTGTAGACTGAGAGATACAACTCTCCTTTTTACTCATCCATGAGACCAGTCTACCACCGAGAAAGAATGCACCACTGGATGTGCTCTTCCGGTCATCCATGTTACCCGCCCAATCAACATCTGTGAACACTTTCAGATTGAAATCATCATTGTATGGATACCATAATCCATAGTCAATAGTTCCCTTTAGATATCTAAGAATCTGCTTGACTGCTACCAAGTGGGATTCTCTTGGGCTTTGCTAAAACCGAGCGGTAATACCCACTGCATGTGCAATGTCAGGTCTGCTATGCACTAAATAATGCAACTTACCAATCATTGATCGATATTCCTTCTCATTTACCAATGCCGAGTCATCCTCTTTTAATAGTTTACAACCGGTCACCATTGGTGTACCAACCGGTTTGTTGTCTTCCATGCCAAAGGTCTTCAACACCTCTTTGACATACTTGGACTGAGTAATAAATATTCCATCTTTCATTTGCTGAATCTGCAGTCCAATAAAGAACTTAATCTCCCCTATGAGTGACATCTCAAACTCCTTTTTCATCTCATCTGCAAAGTCATGACTCATCTTGTCATCTCCACGAAAGATTATGTCATCAACAAATACTTCACAGATCATAATCTTATCTCCTTCTGATTTTAAGTAGATATTGCTATCTTCACTTGTTCTTTCAAATCCGATCTTCACAAGATGGGAGTGCAAGCATTCATACCATGCTCTAGGTGCCTTCTTTAGTCCATACAAGGCTTTATGTAGCCTACACACCATGTCACTGTCTTTAGATAGGGCAAACCCATCTGGTTGCTCTATATACACCTCCTCTTCAAGTATTCCATTTAAAAATGCAGATTTTACATCCATTTGGTATACCTTGAATCCTTTAAAAGTTGCTTATTTCTAAAAACCCATTTGGTTCCAATGACATTTTTATGCTCCGATCTAGGTACCAAAGACCATGTACCATTCTTCTCTATCTGGTCAAGTTCTTCTTCCATTGCCTTGATCCAATCTTCATCTTTATGTGCCTCTTTGAATGATTTAGGCTCAAATTCAGAGATCATACATGAGTTTTCTCTGACCTTTCTTCTTGTAAGAATTCCTGCATCTTTGTCTCCTATGATTTCCTTTGGATCATGATTGAGTTTGACATACCTAGGTATGTTCTTCATAGCTTCCTCTTTCTTTTCTTCATCATTCTCATCTTCATCAGCATCAGCATCTACTGGTGTAGGAGCACAATTACTAGTATTGGGCTGATTTGCAACCGGTTCCCAGAAAGTTACTACCGGTTCATCTCTTACTTGCTTTTTGTCGATTCGCTTTGATTTCTCAGAGTTTTCATCAACCCTAACATTGACGCTTTCAACGATTCTCTGAGTCCTATTATTGAAACATTTGAGAGCTTTACTTTTTGTGGAATATCCTAGGAATATTCCTTCATCACATTTTGCATTGAACTTTCTCTGATGTTCACTCCTCTTGATATAGAATTTGCTACCAAATACTCTAAAGTAGCTTACCATAGGTGTCTTACCAGTTTAGTACTCATAAGGAGTCTTATCCTTTCCTTTCTTGATGTGTACCCGGTTCATTGTGTAGACTGCAGTGCTCACCGCTTCTCTCGAAAAGGTGTGAGCGACCTTTCCTTGGATCCACATAGTTCTAGCCACTTCAACCACAGTCCGGTTGTTTCTCTCTGCTAGGCCATTCTACTGTGGAGTCCGGGGGGCAGACAGTTGCCTCTTGACGCCATTTTTTTCACAATATTTGTTGAATTCACAGGAAGTGAATTCTCCTCCTTGATCAATTCTAAGGCATTTGATTCTTCTACCACTTTCCTTTTCTACCAGTGCTCTAAAAGCTTTGAACTTTCCAAAGGCTCTAGACTTGTCCTTCAAGAATGTGACCCACATCATTCTTGAGCAATCATTTGTAAGAATCATAAAATACCTATCTCCCTGCACACTCCTAGTTTTCATAGGACCACACAAATCAGTATGCACAAGATCAAGTAAGTTGTCAGCAGTGAAAGATTTACCTTTGAAGGTTGAGGAAGACATTTTCCCTAGTTGACATTCTTTGCACAAAGGATTTTACGGTTTGCTCAGCATTGGTAGTCCTCTAACTGCCTTGATCTTACTGGCCTTTACTATGTTATCAAAGTCTACATGGTAGAGTCTCCTATGCCATATCTAGCTATCATCAAAATTAGCCATAAGACATGTACTTATATTTGCATTCAGTTGAAAAAAGCTACCTTTGGTCCGCATACCGGTGGCCATTAGTTCACCATTCTTTCCTTTGATTTTGCACACTCCATTTTTGAATTCTAGAGTGAGTCCACTGTCATTCAGCTGGGTAACACTCAATAGATTGTGTCTGAGACCTTCCACCCAATACACATTGTTAGCACTGCTCTTTCCATTTAGAGAGATGGACCCTCTGCCTTTGACCATACATGGTGCATCATTACCAAAATGAACCACACCAACATCATACTCTTCCAGAGATATAAACTTGCTCTGGTCACCAGTCATATGGTGAGAACAACCACTGTCAATAATCCACTCATTGGAATTATCAAAGTGAGAGACAAGAGCCTTCTTGTTTACACATCTTCCTTGACTGTAACAAACACAATATCTTCATTTTCTTCATCTTCTAATTCCTCATTTGTGACACCTTCATCAACTGCTATAAAACAGTTTCTCTGGTTTCCTCCTTTGAATTTCTTGAACCTTTCTGGTTTGTCCTTGCTATCACCATAAGGATAGTTTATAGCGATGTGTCCTATCCGGTTACAAGAGAAGCATTTCAAAGGAAGCTTACCTTTGTATTTGCCGGTTCCCTTAGGAAGTCTCTTCAAAAGAAGAGCTTCAAATTCCATCAGAATCTTCTCATCATCCATTTATTTGCTCTGTCTTGGTTCACCGCTGGTGCTTGCTTCTTTTCCTTTTCTAGATGGTGCAGCAGATGCTCTAAAAGCTGATTCAGTCTTCTGAACACTGCCATCAAAACTATTTAGCTCATAGGTTGTTAATTTTGCAATGATGGAGTCTAGGGATACCTTAGTCTTGTCTATTGATCTCAACTCTTGAATAGAAACAACCCTTATTGTATAGACCGGTAATAAGAACCTCATGACTTTACTAATAATAGTAGAATCTTCCATTTTCCCTCCTGCACCCTTGATGTCTCCAACAATAGTCTTGATTCTTATTCCATATTGTTGAATGGTCTCACCTTCAACCATCCACATGTCTTCAAACTTCCCTCTAAGGCTTTCTTCCTTACCTTGTTTTACATGCTCATCACCGCCATAGATATTCTCAAGAGTATCCCATACTTCTTTGGGATTTTCTTTATCCTGGACATCGACAAACTCAATGTCAGATAAGCTGCTGATTAGGGCTTCCATGACTTGCCCATTCTCCTGGATCTCTCTCTTTTGATCATCGGTGAGAGTACCAGTAGGAATAGCATAGGCATTTTTAACATAGCTCATGTGCTGAGCACCCATGCTCTTGATGTATATCTTCATTCTGTCTTTCCATATTTTAAAATTGTCTTTGTTGAACTTTGGACCTTCCCTCTTCATCATTACAATAGGATCTTTCCCTCAAGCAGTTAATCTTACAACACAGAGGACCTGGAGGGCGCTCTGATACCAATTGATAACTCAATGATGAACAGTGATTACCAAATCAGTACTGAGAGGGGGGGGTGAATCAGTACAGGTATAAAAACTTTTCCTGAACCGGTTTGACTGCAAGCAGTGAACTTGACTACCAATCACTAACACCGGTCATAAACCAAAATACTATCGGTTAAGCACAATGAGACTGTGAAAGATATAAATCAGAAACACTTATCTTACCACACAACTTACACCCTCATTTCCACATTATCCTTGGGCATAGACAAGTAATCTATCAACAAAAATATAATAACTTGCTAGATCAACATGATTCACCGCTTAACAGAAAACAACAAAGCATCACATGAAAAAGACATCACATATGACACACATATTTTTCACATGGAAACCCAACTAGGATAAACCACGGTGGGGATGAATACCCACAATCTGTTTTTGAACTCTTTAGAAATCCGCTTTGTTAGAAGCCTAGTCCGGTTAAAGACTGTTACAACAGGTTCTGTTAGGAACCGATCCTGTTAGGGATCACCCGATTAAGGGATGGCTAGAATACCCGGTTAAGGGTTAAACCCTGTTAGAGGTTACCTTGTTAGAGGATTTTATGAACTCAATGGCTTTGAGTCACCCTATTAAAGGATTTACAACAAGCTGGTTAAAGCTACCCTGTTAAGGGATTTTCCAACTGTTGAATTTATTAGAGATCAACAGGTATTACAATGATTTGATAATAGCACTCAATGCCAATGCAAACCCGCTTTAGTTCCTTTCTTCTGCATACACACTTTGTAGGTATCTACCCTCTTATCTGGTTTGGCAAGAATCACGTATCTTTGCACTTAGATACACACACAACATTTGCCAACAGCCTCAGCATGAAACACCACATCGACCTTATAGGAAATAGATAGGTCTGTAGCATAAAACCTAAACCCTAAACACTTAGGTTGAGAAATTAAGTCGGTTCAATCCTGACCATTGAACATGTTGTATTTGAATACAATGGTCTTGAACAGATCTCAAGACATTCTCCATCATTAGTTCTTCACTGCTTCTTGGAGGTGATAACCCATCACGCGTTCTCCACCATTTGCAGAGACTTTGCTCATTCCCGAGTTAGATAGGATCAATCTCCTTCATGCAAGATCCTTCACGTGCACAAGGCTGACGTGGAAACATGATCTGATCTCTATTACAATGCTAACTCATCACACAATTTCATCGGTTGAATCACACAGGCTCGAAACACTTCAACCGGAAACCCTGAAGTTGAGACTACCAATCAGTAGTCATCCCATATTAAACCGCTTCACCTTTAGCACATATACCGGTTCTCATCATTATACTGGTTCACTTTGCCAGTTGCTTAACTTCAATAATCCTGTTCACTCTTCGTCATGTTACCGGTTCACTCTTCAGCATATTACTGGTTCTCTTTCAGCATATTATCGGTTCTCTCTTAAGTATATTACCAGTTCATTCTTTCAGCATATTGACATCAATGACAACACAATATCATCATGTCAACATATTCTACACATATGCCAACATAAAACTGGGGCAATTCAACCAATTCCTCTGGATTGCACCAACACTATATTAATCAATTGCACAACATCAATCAAAGGCATCACAATATTGCATTTACACAGTATCTTCTGCATGAGCTAAGGGTACACATTGGCTTATCATTCTCCTTGCTCATATTCAATTTCATCCTATTGCCGCCTCCTTCCACATTGAGATGATGACCTAATTCACTATTGTGAATACAAATATTCCCATCAAACTGAGTTTTACCCATCAATATAAGATTTTTCTCATCCTTTTGAGCTTATCCTAGATTCACGCATAATCCAAACACCCATAGACAATTTGTTAACCAAATCCAAGCAGAGATCCTCTTGACTAGCGTCTCTCCCAGTCAACTTAATCTATTGCCTATCATCAATCTATCCTATCATCAATGCCCATCGGGATGCATCCTTCCTATGACTAGCAATCGTATCCAAATCCATGTTCTACTCTTGGCAATAGATGTTTGTTGACCACATGAGTCATTTGCTTGAATGATATTTCTGCTTCGATTTTATTTTATCCTAGGACTATACCTCTTCATGGTTGCCTTGATCTTCCTATATCTTGGTACGCCTGGGTTGGTGTACATTGGGGCATAGTTTTTGTGGTATGACATGTTTGCGGTTTCTCTTGTACGATCCAACAAGTCTTGCATTTACACCATCACGGGTGTTTGCAAACTTGCATACATTGAGCTAACCTATTTTGTGCAGTCTAGTCCATGCATCAGATATTCATTACATTCTGATTCCTATAATCAGTAATGTCGATAATCCTTCGCAAAATCAAACCTAGGATTTCTCTCTACATAATGCATAACAACAATCCCATCCTTTTCATCATCCTTCCATTCACCCATCATATCCTCTTTCATTCCAACTTCCCTTTTCACCTAGAGGCTTCAATTTATTCACCTTTCCTATCCCTCCCCTTTTCCCTTTCATTCTATAATCCTATCCATTTCAAGAGCACACACGTGTTCTTGGAACCCACATGTCCTCTTGAGGGGGCATGCCATGGCTTCCTTGTCATCCTTCCTCAACGTAGCAGTGACTGGGGCATCATGCTACTAGTCCTTATCCTTTTTCTATTCACTAGATTTTATTCTTCTTTGACATAACATCACTTCATGATGCTATATCAAAGAGGGGCAAATGTAGACACCTAAAAATTGATTAAATTAAATTTTAATTAAATTTGACTTTATTAAATTAATCATATTAACCTACCATTACCTTCCAATTAATTAAATTATATTTAATTAATATCCCCTTTCCATTGCTCCCAAATATTGATTTATTTCAATAAGTCGCCTTAGGGAATATTCAATTCTTATACCTATTCCTAATTAGCTAAATTGATTTATAATTAATTAAGATAATTTAGTGATTCCTACAAACCTATCCTATAATCCCTCGATTAAGCTAACTAATCCAAAGCCTAATCAATGTTAGTATTTATTCAAATTAAAAATATTACACATCTACCCAAAACTCACATGTGACTCCACATATGACCCCCTCTTGAAGGACTTGCATGCACAAGTCACTTCACATGTCCACATCACCTTTGACCAAAGGGTTCTCACATGTGTGAGGATGCTCTTCCCCATAGAGCCACCCTACACATTTCTCTTTTAACCCATATGTCATAAACCCTCTTCCACTAGCCCTTACACCTTTCCACAAGTGTTTCCACTTGTCACCTCTTAGACTTCCCAAGATTTTCTCACACATGTGTGAGCACACTTACCCTTGCACCCACTTCTCCTTGTGACACTTGTCACAAGGCTAAGCCTTCAAACCTGGGACCACATTCCCTTTCAATCTAAGTCCTTGATCACATTTTTAATCTTGACCGTCCATTTCTAGGCCTCCAAATCTATAAATTGAAGCCCTTATCTCATATCAAGGAGGGGACTTTTCATCATAGCCTTATAATGCCTTTTAGATCCTAGATCCACACATACATCCACTCATCCACCCATGTTGTTATGCTAATTGAGAGAATTCCACACTTAACTCCACTCAATCTCCCAATCTTCATATTACAACTTCGATGCACTCAAGGTCCTTGAAGAGGAGGAGGACAAGGAAGACCAAAATGGCATAGGGAGCATCACAAGTGAAGTCTTTCTTTATGTTCATGTTTTTCATTTATGTTTTTTCATACTTCATTTATATTGATTTTAAAATGGTTTTATTTGTAATGGTTTCTAATCTTACTAATTTTGACCAACCATTTTGACATGATACAGTATGTTTTGTTGTCCATTATTAGACTCCTAAGATATTGCCCAATTTGTGCTCCAATAGGTGATGACTTTATCCAAACATATTTTTCCTTTCCAAGAAGTTCATTCATATACATGAAAGAAAGACAAATGATCAATGAGCCATACTTAAATGGTTACTTACTTTTCTTTGTCTTCTTTAGGTTATCCATTAGTTGTTGCAACAACAATTCACACAGGTTGAACCTTTCTCAGACAACCACCATCCAAAATGAAGTATGAATCACAATTGTAGTTGTAGAACCCACCTAGTTCTGAAAGTATACTTTTTATGATATGTCTTTTATCACATATCTCACCCCTAGATCAATACAGTCTTCAACCATCATTTCCCTTTTATCCGATCTCAAACCAATTAACTCTGTAATAGTGTCATTCTTAATGGATTTCTTCACTAGAATTGTTCTATTAGAGCATAAACCAATCAAATCCCTTATGTCATCTCTCATGATCTTGTAGGGTTTGTCCAAATACATTGTGTCTCCATGAATTTGGCTCAAGATAATTCCAATACATTTAGTGTTATAAGAAAAATCAGGAAAAATATTCCATATACTTAGCCCCGACTCCAAAATATTTGTGTATTGATTCTTAAAATTAATCAAAACTTTCTTCATCAATTCCTCCTAGAGGTTATCAAAATTTGAGTGGCTTACCTCCTCTGTGTCAGCATGAAGGTATGCCCTAACATCTTTAGTGGATACATAGTGAATTGGAACCTTAGAAAATGCACCATATTTATCTCTAACAATCACTACATATGGATACGACTTAAGAATAGGTCATGAATTCAAATTGAGATCAACAATAGGAATTGACATCTTCCTTCACTACACAGGAACTATGGTTTGCTTTTGACAATCACTTCAATGGCGTTGATCACACAAAAATTCTTTTTTGAAAAAGGGTTCTCAAGATATTAACTTGCAAGTGATAAAAAAGAGCTTTAATATCCAGGATGGAGAGGAGCGGGGATGAGAAGGGGAGCGGTCAGGCCCAAAATTCAAATTTTTTGGGTGGGAGAATTGGTTCAGGACTAGGACAGTATGTAGTAGGAGATTTAGGGATCCCTTTGGAAGGGGAGAGTTTAGATGGTAAGGAATCCGATACGCATTTGGATTTGGGGGACCCAGGAGGGGGTCCCAGATCACAAGAGGAGAAGATAGTAGCAGACAAGGTGAACGACCAGGTTCAAAATTCAAATTTGGGAGGCAGCAAACCTAAAGTAGTTCTAGGACAGCAAGCAGCAAGTGGTTCAGGGGACCCAGTGAAGGGAAAATAATCTAATGGGAAGGATCTCAAGACCCCTTTGAACTTAGGGGATCTAAAGGGGGGACCCAGATCGATTGGACACATTGGTAAATGGTCCTCTCTGTTTGGGATTAAACCCAAAGGTAAGTCATCTTTGCCCCTGGTTAAAAATAATTTGAATGTTTCTCAGGGAAATTTTTCCATTTCCATTCCAGATCAAGTTATAGATCACAACATTGCTCGAATGGAAACTACTCTGATTGGCAAATTCTTTGGGACGAGACCAAACATTGAGGTTGTTCATGGATTTGTTAAGAGGAAATGGAATTTGAAAGGTCAGGTTGATGTGGTCACTATGAACAAAGGATATCTTTCCTTTTCTTTCTCTTGTGAGGAGGATCACATAAATATCCTCTGCAACGGTACTTGGGCAATGGGAAAATATTTAATGTATATCCAGAAATGGTACCCTAATGCGGGAAGAGAGGATAAGTTTGTGGTCCAAGTTCCAGTCTGGATAAAGTTACCTGGGCTTCCTATAGAATATTGGGAGGAAGATGGTGTTTGCTAGAATAGCCAATGCTTTCGGGGAGCTTATCGCCATTGATCCAGTTACGACATCCAGAAGAAGACTTATTTATGCTAGAATCTGTGTAGGAGTTGGGCCCGAAATGGATATGCCAGAGAAAATAGACATAAAATCAAAACTAGGCAAATGGATGCAGAATATTGTTTATGAATCAATCCCTTTTGCATGCTTTCACTGTAAGAAAGTTGGGCACTGGGCTAAAAAATGCCCAAGCCATGTGGTCAAATCTCAATCCCAAACTAAAGTGTGGAAAAAGGTGGACAACTCTTTGAACGTCTTGCCTTCTGATGGTCCAGATCAGGAGAAACAGTCCCAGGTAGGAAGGACAGAGGAGGTGTTAGTCAAGGAATCAAGAAATGAAATGAAGAAAGGAGATAATGATAAGATCACCCATCAGGAAAAGGAGTAGGAGAATAGTGGAAATGATTCAAATGATGAAGAAAGAGATTCACAAGTCAATAGTCAAAATAAGGAAAAGGATAAGACAAAACAAAATTTAGATCAGAATGAGAAAATAAACAATTGTCAGATGGATTAGGGAATTAGTCAATCCAAAGATAGCAAAGAGGAGGGAGACAATTTTAACTCAGTAACAAAATTATCTGAGTCAGAAAATGGAGCAAGCTATATCCAAGATGCACAACCTGATAATATCTTTGAACAAGGGCTATCGGATATTTCATTAGCCTCTCCAGCTCAGGTAAAATTGACTTTTCTGGAGGAAAATGAACCAAGATGGGGAGATGAGTAAGACATCAAAAAGGAATTTGGAAAGAGTGAGTCAAAACAGGAGGAAGAAGAAGTAATGGAGGATAAAAGAAAGAACAAGAACAAAAAAAAGAACAATAACAACAACAACAATAATACATCCACTAGAAATACCAGAAGTAGACTAGGGGATGTGGGAGCTCAGTATACTTCTCCTGGAAGATACTCAAATACAAAGAAGAGGACCATGGAAACAAGCAAGAATATAGCAGACAAGACTCAAAGAACCATCTTTGAGGCAGGTATTTCTAAAAAACCATGAAGATTATCTCCTGGAATATTCGAGGATTGAATAATCCTCACAAACATGATTTAATTAAAAGTATGATTAGAGATAAAAACCTGGATATTTTTTTTATTCAAGAAACTAAAATGTCTAAGGATAAGGTTGAAGGTTTTAAAATGTTTAGTAATGGAGGAGTTAGTGGTGGTAGTTCAGAAGGAGCTTTGGGAGGTATTGTTACTTTCTGGAATAAAAATAATGTAAAAGGAGAAGTGTTTGATTCAGGAGAACAACCTGGCTTGTATTAGATTTAAGCATTTGAAAGAGGGTACTTCATGGGTCTTAACTAATGTGTATGCCCCTAACACTAAGATAGGCAGAAGTGATTTTTGGGAAAGATTATCCTTGTTTAGAAGTAGGTTTGCTGAATATGGGAGGATTATTATGGGGGACTTCAATACCCCTTTGAAGGAAAATGAGAAAAAGGGAGGGAGCCAAACCAATCTGGATAATAGATTGGATTTAATGGAATTCATCAATAATAATGCTCTCCATGACCTGGATTTACAAGGAGTTAAATACACCTTGACTAATAGAAGGAGTGGTGAGGACTTAATTCAGGTCAGGCTTGATAGAGCTCTTATTTCTCTGGATTGGTTTAATTCTTACTTCTGTTCTTTATCAACTCACATAAGGGTAGGATCAGATCACTATCCTATATCCTTCACGGCTGATGCCAAGAAGGGAAGAAGACACTTCCGTTATAGATTTGAGAGAATGTGGACAAAACACCCAGATATGGAAAGCAAAATCAAGGAATGGTGGTAGGTTAGAATTGAAGGTAATGCTATGTATAAGGTGGTAAGAAAGTTGAAGTTTGTGAAAGATAACGTTAAAATATGGAACAAGGAATCCTTTGGGAACATCTTTGCTTCTAAAGCCACCATTCTCTTAGATCTGAAAGATATTTAGGATGAGATTCAAAATAATGGCTATCCTAAGGTATCGAGAGATGTTGAAGATGAGATTCTTATGAAATATCATGACATAATAGCAAAAGAAGAAACTTTCTGGAAACAGAGGTCAAGAAATGTTTGGTTGAAGGAAGGGGACAAAAATACTAAATACTTTCATATGTCCACTCTAAAACATAAGGCCATCAATAGGATATCACAACTTAAAGTTAATGGTAGAACTGTTGAAGATGAAGAATCTATGAGGAAGGAAACCATGAAGTTTTTCTCCAACCTCCTTTCTAAGGAACAAAATTTGGACTTGCAAGCTCAAAAGGACCTTATGGATTGTGTCCCCTCTATCTTGGATGTAGATCAGAATTCATATCTCACTGCTATCCCATCCAACGATGAGATTCTGAAAGCTGTCAACTCCTTTGAAGGTAACAAGGCCCTGGGCCCAGATGGTTTTCCCATGTTCTTTTTTCAAATGTACTGGCATATTGTTGGAGATGATGTATCAAGGGATGTGAAATAGTTTTTTGGTGCTAGAAGAATTTTGAAATAATTGAATGGCACTTTCATTGCCCTTATTACCAAAAAGATGGGAGCCGATTCCATGGATCTTTTTAGACCTATAAGCCTTTGCAACTCTTTGTAAAAAATCATCTCTAAGGTTCTGACTTCTAGAATCTTGAGGCTGCTCCCCTCTATCATTTCACCCCAACAAAGTGGCTTTGTCCCTAGGAGACAAATCTTGGATTCGATAATTTCGGTCCATGAAAATATTTACTCTCTATCTAGTGCTAAAAGAGAAGGCTTTCTTTTGAAGCTTGATTTATCTAAAGCCTATGATAGAGTGGACTGGGGATTTATGATGGATGTTCTCTCGGATTTTGGTTTCTTCTCTAGAAGTATCAATCTTATTTTGCAATTAGTTTCTTCTGCTTCTTTTTCTGTCTTAATCAATGTGTCTCCTTCCTCCTTCTTCAAGTCCTCAAGGGGTCTCAGACAGGTGGACCCTCTATCCCTGGTTATTTTCATTATCATGGCGGAATGTCTAGGAAGATGTATTGGAAAGCTTGTTGAGAAGGGAGAGTTTTGTGGGTTGAAACCTTCTTCAGCAGATCAAGTCTGCTCCCATCAGTAGTTTGTGGATGATTCTATTATTATGGGGAACACTTCAGCGCAAGATTCTAGGAGTTTAAAGAAAGCATTGGATAGTTATGGGACAACTACTGGTCAATTGATAAATTGGTCTAAAAGGTTTGTTTATTTCATCAACACTCCAGAAAGAAGACAGATAAAAATAAGCAACATTTTGGGGTGTCAATTGGGGAATCTTCCTGCTTCCTACCTGGGGCTCCCTTTATGTCAAGATCCTCTCGATACTTTCTCGGGAGCTCTTGTGGATAAATTTCATAAGAAGTTAGCTAGTTGGAAATGATCTCTTCTCAGCCAAGCTGGTAAAGTTCAACTTTTGAAATCTACTCTTCAGAGTATTCCTCTTTATGCCATCAACCTTTTCAGAATTCTCACCAAGTTTGCGGAGGCTATTGAAAAAATTCAAAGAACTTTTCTGTGGACAGGGGTCGAGGAGAAGAAGAGAATTAATTTGATTGCGTGGGATAAGGTTTGTAAACCCATAAGAAAGGGAGGTCTTGGCCTTAGAAGAATAAGAGACACGAATGAGTTTCTTATGGCTAAGCAGATTTGGAAAGTTATAACACCCAGGGAGAATGGAAATTGATATGGGACAACAAGTATAAAATAGGATACCCTACTCTTATAAGCTTCCTCAATGCGGAAGATATCCCAATTTTGTCTAATATCTGGAAAAATGTTTCAAGAACAAGAAATCTAATTGCTAAAGGTGTGAAATGGAAGATGGGGAAAAGAAACCTCATTAAATTCTGGGAAGATTCCTGGTTGCTTGACTCCCCGTTGAGTGAAAGTCCTGACTAGGGTAAATTTCAGAATCAGTGCAAGGAAAAATATGGCTCTATGGTGGGTGACTACTAGAATGATGGACAATGGAAGGAATTATCCCAAGTTGATCCCTCCCTTGGTAATCTGAACAAACTTATGAACTCCATGGTGGTGGTGGATGATAAAGATCAACTAATCTAGAAACTTACAACAAATGGTAAATTCTCTGTGGCCTCTCTTTATAATTAGCATTTTTCTAAGATGGAGAGTCCTTGTTGGGCTAAGGCTTGGGTGAAAGGCCTAATTCCTAAAATTGATATCTTTTTCTGGACTGCCCTTCAAGATAAAATTCTAACTATTGATAACCTTAGAAAAAGAGGTATTTGTATGCCTAGTGTTTGTTTTCTTTGTATGCATAATGAGGAGACCATTAACCACTTGTTCTTTCATTGTCCCTTCTCTACTGATATTTGGGGAAGATGTTTGGATCACTTCAATATCAGTTGGATTTTCCTGGAATCTGTCCAAGAGGTTTTTAATTCTTGGCACCATCCCTCAAGGAATAAGTCTATAATTTTGTTATGGAAAATCGATTTACCCCATATCTACTGGGGAATATGGAAAGAGAGAAATGAAAGAGTGTTCAGAGAGAAGGTTTCTAAGGCCCAAATTATTTTTGAGAAAATTAAACAAAATATAGTGGAAAATATTAATATCATAGGTGGAATTGCTAATCCCCATGATAAGGATGATCATATAATCTTCAAAAACTAGAGATTAAAGGGAAGAGACTTCTTTCAGACTAATCCTAGAGAAGGTGTGAAATGGGAATGTCCTCCCCATGGTTGGATGAAAATCAACTTTGATGGCACTTCAAAGGGTAACCCTAGTAATGCGGGATGTGGAGTGGTTTCAAGGGATGAATGAGAAAAAATGCAAAATCATTAAATTTATACCTATTAGAAATCAAACTAATCATGTTGTTGAGGCTATGGTGGCTTATCATGGGATGGTGCTAGCAAAGGAAGCCAATTGTACCCGAGTTTGGTGTGAAGGTGACTCTTTGAATATCATAAACTATTTGAATAAGGTGTTCTTGCCTTCTTGGTCAATAAATTATGCAATTAAAGCAGTGAAGAAAATAAGTGACACCTTTGATATGTGTGTTTTTACACACGTGTACAAGGAAGCTAACTTGTGTGCTGACTGGGCAGCCAACCTGGCCTGTCGAACTGAGGATTCATTACTATTAATGGAGAGAGTGAACTTGTGTGTGAGGCGGAATCCTTGTTTGATCTGGACCATATCCAGATGAGGCAACGTGGAATCATCAATCATAATTCCTAAATGCTTCTCCCACTTATTTTGATGAAGGCTTACAGCTGCGGTGATGAGTATTTATTTAAGTGTCTTATCTTATTAATTGGGCACGGATTCAGGGCTGTTTTTCAGAGCAATAATAGAAACCAAAGAAGAAAAATTAGAGCACAGATTAGGAATTCCAGTGATTGTGAAGGAAAAATGGGAGGGAACAAAAAAAGGTTTGAACCAACCTCATCTTCGGATTGGAAGAAGAACATAGAGGTTTGGGAGATTCTACAGGGGGGCTTAAGTGTGTTTATGGAGAGGCTTAGTGGTAAAGACCTAATAGTCACTAAGAACTTTATAAAGAATTGGAAGAGTGACAAAGTTTTGGTGGGTACCCAGATGATGACAGTGGATGAGGATATTATTGCAGAAGCGACGGGGATGGTGACTGAGGGCATTAAGTTCTATAGAGATCGTAGCGTCTTTGATAAGGCAGCAAACATATTTCCTATCACGGATGGCAAGAAGAAGAAAATGGTGAAGTTCGACAACTCCTATCACTCCCCTAAACGCATTTGTAGGCCATGGAGGTTCGTATTGTTTGTTACCATAATCTAGATTACGCTAGATGGGAGATTTACGAGAGCTTACTGACACCATTTTGTGTTGCTCAACCATTTTTGCCATGGTGAAAAGGTAAGCTTGCCCTATTATCTTGCTTGTTCCATGGATCACATAATTAAAGAAATGCAGAAATACCCTAAGGGCGACCATGCCCTTCATTAGGGTCTTATGGTTTTAGTGTATAAATTTCTGAAAGGAAAATGCATTGATAAACCAATTAGAGGTAAAAATGCCTGGGATGAGGAAACGAAAAGTGAGGATAGTGGTTTCAACTTCGACTCAGAAATTAAAGGTGAGTCAGAGGAGCTAAGCAAAAAGGGGAGGAATAAGGGGAAGAGAAAGAGGATAGTTGTTGATTCTGATATCTTAGACTCCGAGGAAGAGTCCTTCGATGAAAAATTCATCAAAAGCAAGAAAGGTAAAGGGACCGGAAAACAAACCTAGAGGAAGAAGAACATTAGTAGGGGAGTTAACAAAGATATAAATCAAATTTTGATAGCTTCTGATGAGGGGGCAGATGAGGAAAAAAATGACAATGTGCAGGGTAAGGAGGGGGATGAAATCCTAGTTGTGGGTAGTAATGAGGATTTGAACACTCAAGGTTTGTAAAAAGATGACCAAGAGGATAAAAGGGGAAAACCTAGTGATTGTCTTGGCGATAATGAGAGTATTAAGGGATTTTGTGATATAGTCAGCAGAATGGTGAAAGACATTGGCAACCTGAAGAATTATATGAATGTTATCAAAAAAGCCACGATAGGTGACAAACCACTTTCTGAAAACATTAAAGAATTGGCGGTGGCAATCAACAATGATGAAGCCATTGAAAACATGGATAGTAAAATTCTTGAAACTGAAAAGAAGGTTAAGGAAATGGAAAGAAATAGAGAGGCGAATGGGCTGGAAATTACCATGAATAATCTAGGCAATAGAGTTGACAAGATGGAACTAACTATGAAGAAGATAGCCGAACAAAATTTCCAGATTCTCAAAGCCTCTGTGGACAATATGAACATCCTGATTAACAGATTTGATAACATCAAAGATAAAGAGGGCGACAAGGACCAGTTGGACATAAAAGGTCATGAGAAGAGGACTAGAGCCAACACCAGGAACCAGGGCGACATCAAGGGATGAGAGTTGGATGATTTGAAGTCCTCTGCGAACAACATGAAGCAAATGGTGGTTCACGCAGAAGATATTATGAAAAATATCTAGCTGTCTCGGTCTTTGTCTTTGTCTTTGTGTTGTCCTTTTGCTTTCTTTTTTCTATCTTTATAAAGATATTTGTGTTATGTGTTTTGTGATCCCTTTTTCGTTCAGATGGGATCAATTTTTTTGACGGAGTGATCAGGCACGGTTCTTTTAAGTTCTAATACTTTCTCTTTTTCCAGATATGTAAAAGGTTCGGGTTCCTTTCAAAAACCTATTTTTACTTAATCAAAACTAGGGTCTAACAATCATTAATGTACCTTTATGACACACTTCAAAAAGCTAATATACTATTTTAATTATCTTTTTCACTGAAAACACTGTAGATAAATCATATCACCTGAAAACCTTCAAAAATGTCTTTCTAAAGTCTGTCAAGTTAAAGGCACTTCAACATCCAAATTGTAAAGGGGGCTCTTAATATTTTCTTTTAATTCTTCCCCTTAGACCTTTCTATCTGCATTAGTTTTTGGGAGAGGGGTCAACACCCATAGTAGGTCCATATCCATCTTTAATCTTCCCTACAATTTTATCTTTTGATTTCTTTACCCATGTCATCTTCATTTTCTCCTCTTCATTGATATCAATTTTATTTTTTGGACCAATAGCCTTCTCATTCCTTCTAAAAACTTTTGCAATATGTCCCATTTTATTATAGTTGTACCACACCAAATTTTGCTATGATCCACTTCCATTTATTCTTCCATTACCAAATCTTCTAAATCTCTCATTTGACCAACACTCAATAACTTTGTGCCCATATATATATTTCAAGGATAATAATATACATTGAAATATTGTACGTCCATACCAAAACCTAAATTTCCATATCTATTCCAATTCATCCTATTTTTGCATTCACTTTCCTTGTGTCCAAACTTATTCCAACTGTAACATCTTCCATTAAAAGATTATTTTTTTATTGACATTTGCTAGCTCTGTGTCCAAATTTATTACAAGAAAAATAATTGACTTTAAAAGAGTACCTGGATGAAGCAAGAGAAAACCTTTTGTCATTCTTCTTGAAGTTCCAAATTGGAATTAAATCATGTTGATCCTTGTTAGTGTCCTTGACCTTTTCCTTTCCTTTGTCTTTAGAACTTTCACCCTTCTCAAAAGCAAGTACATCTTTATCCCTATTCTACTTTTGAGCACTTGGAATGGAATCAAGTGTTTCACTACCATATTTTATCTTTAGACCTTTGTCAATTTGTTCCTTTGCATCTTTCAGTTCCTTCCTTAATTTATGCACTTCCTTTTCAAGTCTAGTACACTCTTCAGTTTTGTTATTCAACTTTGTGTCAAGGTTATTCATAGCCTTCCTTCATCAAGTAGATTTCTCAGTTAGGCAACTTTGTCTTCAACCTTTTTTCACATGAATATGATTTTGTCCAAATCTACTAAAGCATATCTCAATTCTTCTTTCATATCAACAATACCCTCAACTTATCGGTCATGTTGTTCCATAGTATCCAAGTCCTCAAATTCAAACATAATGTTCAAATCCCGGATCTACCTTAGTGATTAATTTGTCTCTTCAAAAAATGAGCTCTGATAGAAATCGTTGAATACTATCGAATGCTGAGAGGGGGGTGAATTAACATATACTAAAATGTGATTAGATTATATCATTTATTCCATTAAATTTTTAGAATATCATTTATCAAACATACATGAAAGTAAATAACTAAAACAACAAGTACATCCACACAAGAGTGTAGACACCTAAAAATGTCTCATTGATCATGTACTAATTATTC
The DNA here is from genome assembly GCF_030272615.1 of Cryptomeria japonica. Lineage (NCBI taxonomy): Eukaryota > Viridiplantae > Streptophyta > Pinopsida > Cupressales > Cupressaceae > Cryptomeria > Cryptomeria japonica. The sequence goes on from NC_081412.1 coordinate 265,725,011, forward strand.
GTCTAATTGATTAAATAATTCTTTAATTATTTGATTAAGCTAATTAATCTTATTCTTCTAAATTCATATTTCTTCGTCATCTTACTAATTATTCAATTTCTATTCTATCCTAATCATTTAATCATTTAACCCTTTTCTTAATATTAATTAAATATTTATTATTTAAGTAATTGTGATTTTAATCCTTTCATTTAAATAATCTTTATTATTTAATTAAATTCAATTTCTAAATAATTAGATAATTTCTTTAAATTATTTAATTAGCTAATTAATTCTTCAAATTCAAAATCCAAATCACCAAATTCTAATTTCATTTAATTCCATTAATTCCTCAAATTCAAATTCAAATTATTTCATCTAATTTCATTACATGTGCATTTTAATTTCATGATTTCAAAAATCAAATTGAATTTCTAAGACAAGTTCTAAATATATTCAAATATTAAATTGAATTATGAGAATTCATTATCATGCAAATATTAAATTGAAAATCTAAATCAAGTTGAGAAGCATGCAAACAAGGAATTGAATTTCAATAAAAATCCTACAACACATGCTAAATTAATCAATTCAATTAATTGATTAATTAAATCAACTATCTTTTCAACCTCTATTTCTATCTTCCACTTTGCTTTTTCCCAAAAAGCATTCAATCAGTCATCTTCAGTTAACTATTCAATCTATTTTAATTGATCATTTCAATTAATTGATTAATTGCATCATTATTTAATTATCCTCCAATCATTCTTTCTCATCTTTCTGTTGGCAACAACAATGAAGGAAAACTGAGAGGTGGGGTGAATCAATTTTCACCAGACCTACTAACCACAAATACAAATCTGATAAACTACATCAACAACAAAGATAATCAAATTGATAGCACAACACACAACACCAAGATTTTGACATGGAAAACCCGATTAAGGGAAAAACCACGGTGAGAACCTACCCACAATAAGATGATACTTTGCAGTAGTATGTGTAAATATTACAATGGGGAATGGACCAACATTTAGGCACACTGCCTAGAGCTTACAAATCGAGATACAATAACCTGTAAGGATACAACCCTCAGGGAAGGTTCACTACCTTACAAGGAAGTCTCACTAACTTGCAAAATGTTCGGACAACAATTCAGAAGGAGTGAACTTAGAGAATAGCATTTCCAAATGCCTGATGACGGTTCCGGTTAAGCGCAATATGTCTTCTCTCCAACCCTCAAAAACTCTGCTCAATCACACTGAAAGATGAATTCCTTTGTTTGCACATACACCATTCTCTGATAATGTAGACACAACCTTGATACATAAATTGCATGACTATATCACCTATTTACATAGTTCATCAACCTTGACAACAAGGTCGACTAAACCCTCAACACCTAATTACAAAATTACATTACACGATACAAAGATCAACCACCAGACCAATATAATGATATACATGATATAACATGGACCTAAATCAAATCTCCAAATAGGCAACACCACCAGAAATCATGCCAAGATCAACAACAACACACTGCACCACTAGGAATATCACATAACACGAAGAACATCATCGATTCAACAAAATCACCAAAAAATTGTAGAACAATCAATGCGGATCATCAAAATAAATAGGACATAATTAGGGAGCACCAACAAGCATGTTAAAATCATCAATAATAGTTGTACCAACACCACTTATCAAATCTTCATCGATCAACATCTAAACTTCAAGAACACTCAAACAACAACAACTATCACGAGAAAGATAACTTGCGAAATAACAAATCATGAACCATCTGAAATGAAGATACATAAGACCATCCCAAACAATCTCCCAAGAACACAGCTCAAGATTTGATCACACCGAAATATATCAGAGGAAATACCGAACTCTACAAGGCACTGACTAGAAAAACAAACTGCAAGCCGAGTCATATGATATGATCAATTAAGCTTTTCGGATCACTAAAACCAATACAGGAAGATGTAATAACACTATAAATACTCCATATACCAAACTATGATCCCAATAAACCAATCTGCAATCACCAGAATAATAAATCACAAGAATATGTTGACATCAATGACAAAAACATATCCTAACAACAACAATGTCCAACAATCTCCCCCTTTGGCATTGATGACAATATATGAATGTGAAAACCAATCAATGCAAAGAAAGAAAACATCTCCAACAAACTCCCCCTAAGAGCAAGCAGATAAAATATTTTTTCACATGCTTCTCTCCCCCTTTGACATCAATGCCAACGATGCTCAAAACAGAAAACCAAACTTACTCTCCCCCTTAAACACACTGACTACTCCAACAGATTAGCAACACCAACTCATCAATCTTGACAAAATGATAACACTGTGAAGTCCACCAAATTGATGCAACTCAATGCATCTAGTTCTTATCAGGAGGGGTGGATACCCCTAATTTGTATCTCAAATAGACAAATGTATCTGCAGGCAAAGGCTTAGTGAAGATATCAACAATTTGTTCCTTTGTAGATACGTATTCCATCTTCACTTCCTCTTCACTGACTTTTTCTCTCAATAAATTATACTTGATCGACACATGTTTAGTCTTTGAACATTGCACCGGGTTCTTTGACATATTAATAGCACTGGAATTATCACAATACATGACAATATTCTCATCATAGATAACTCTGATATCCTTCAACATTTGCTTCATCCAAACTACTTGAGTGCAGTTACTAGCAGCAACAATGTACTCAGCTTCAACAGTAGACATGAACACTGAATCTAATTTCTTACTCGCCCAAGAAACCAAATTCTTACCTAAAAAGAATGCACCACCAGAGGTACTCTTCCAGTCATCAACATCACCAGCCCAATCAACATCAGTGTAAGAACACAACATGAAATCATCATTCCTCGGATACCACAAACCATAATCTACAATTCCTTTCAAGTATCTGAATATCCTCTTTACAAAAGTGACATGACTCTCTTTCGGATCAACTTGATATCTAGTAGCCATACACACAACATGCATAATATCTGGTCTAGTTTGAGTAAGATATAGCAGTCCACCAACCATATATCTGTATAAAGATTGATTAGCTTCCAGAGATTCATCATTTTTAGACAATTTGCACCTAGTCACCATAGGAGTTCCAACTGGTTTGGATTCATCTAACCCAAACTTCTTCAACAATTCCTTCACATATTTAGTTTGAGATATAAAAATACCTTTTCCAGTCTAAGAAATCTGCAAACCTAAGAAAAAAATTGTCTCTCCTATCATAGACATCTCAAATTATTTCTTCATATCACTGGAAAAATTCATACTCAATTTTTAATCTCCTCCAAAGATAATATAATCAAAAAAAACTTCAACAATTAAGATGTTATCATTCTCAATCTTGAAATACAGATTACTATCAGCAATACCTTTATTAAATCCCAATTTCAGCAAATATTTATCCATTCTAGCATACCAGGCTCTAGGGGCTTGTTTTAATCCATAAAGAGCTTTCTTTAGTTTTCATACCATGTCACCATCATCTGATAATGAAAATCCACCAGGTTTCTCAATGTAGACTTCTTCCTCAAGGTCACCATTCAAAAAGGTCGACGTGACATCCATCTGATATACCTTGAAATCCTTATAGGTAGCATAGGCAAGAAATAGTCTAACAACTTCAAGTCTAGCTACCAGAGCAAAAGTCTCCTCATAATCAATCCCTTCTTTCTGTGAATATTCTTTGCATACCAATCTTGCTTTATTTCTGACAACTTCACCAACTTCATTGAATTTGTTCCTAAATACCCATTTAATATCAATCACATTCTTATCTTTAGGTCTAGGCACAAGTTCCCATATGTTATTCTTTTCAATCTGATCTAATTATTATTCCATAGCCCTTACCTAATTGTCATCATTGCAAGCTTCAACAACATCTTTAGGTTCAACTTTAGAAATCAAACATACCTCTTCAGCAGCTAACCTTCTTCTAGTCATTACACCTTTATTTTTATCTCCAATGATCTAATTTTCAAAGTGATTCAATCTTACATACCTCAGAGTCTTCTGATTATTCCGACTTTCAAGTTCTTCTACCTCTCCATTAACAACAACAATATTCAGATTAACTGTCTCTACCGAATTATTTTGCTTCAATTCTTCAGTCTGAATAGGAGTTAGAACAACATGTTGACCATCATCATATCATCATGCTCTGATTTCTTTTCTATAGTTCTCATCAACCTTCACATTTGCACTTTCCACTATCTTTCTCAGTCGCTTATTGTAGTACCAACAAACTTTTCTTTTCGTTGAATATCCCAAGAAAATTCCTTCATCACTTCATGCATCAAACTTTCCTATATCCTCATCTCTTTTGATATAACACTTGCTACCAAAAATTCTGAAATATCTCACAGTGGGAACATGACCAAACCATAGCTCATAAGGAGCCTTACCGGTATCACCTTTTATATGCACTCGGTTGAATGTGTAAACAAAAGTGCTAACGGATTCTCTCCAATAGATATTTGAAATATTTCCTTCAATTAGCATAGTCCTTGCAACATCCAAGATAGTTCTCTTCTTCCTTTCAACAACTCCATTTTGTTGTGGGGTTCTAGGAGTAGATAATTGTCTTCTAATCCCATGCTTCTCACAGAATGAATCAAACTCACTGGAACAAAATTCTCCTCCTCTGTCAGATCTCAAACATTTCACCTTCAATCCTGTCTTAGTCTCAACCTTTACTTTGAATATCTTGAATTTATCTAATGCTTCTGATTTCTCCTTAAAAAAGACAACCCACATCATTGTTGAATAATCATCAATCAACAACATAAAATATTTGTCACCCTGCACACTTCTAACATTTGTAGGTCCACATAGGTCAGTATGCACAAGATCTAGCAATCCATCAGATGTATACTGCTTGCTCTTGAAAGAAATTCTTGTTTGCTTACCCATTTGACATTCTTTACATACCGGATCAGCAGGCTTATCAATTTTAGGCAAATCTCTAATAGCTTGTGTAGAACTGATCTTAATCATTGAATCAAAATTGAAATGACACATTCTCCTATGCCACAACCAAATTTCATCAATCTGAGCAATCAAGCAACTTTTCTCACCAGCATTCAAATGAAAGATATTACCTCCAGTATTAGTTCCAGATGCAATCTCTATACTAGAGGCATTTAGGATCTTGTATTGCAAATCATAACCTTTGTCCACCATCTATCCAACACTTAAAATATTATGCTTCAAACCTTCAACATACCATTATTTTTATGCTTACCATCAAAGGAAATAGAACCTCTACCATAGATCACATAGGCTTTGTCATCTCCAAATCTTACTATTCCACCATCATACCTTTCCATATTCACAAATTTACTTTTATCACCGGTCATGATATGAACAACCACTGTCAATTACCCATTCATCTTTCTCAACTTTAGCATCTAGAACTTTCTCCTCAATAGTGCAGCTTGTAGAATCAACAGGTATCGGTCCATCTTCTTTGATAACAATAAACACAACTTCATCTCCTTCTGATTCTTCATCTGTAACACCTTCATTAGTAGCATAATAACAGTTCTTCTGATGCTTATACTTTCGATTAGGCTTGTAAGGCTTATCATACTTCTCATGCTTCTCATATGTATCATTCCTATCATGCTTATTTTTCGTTCCTATCATATTTAGACATTCTCTTCGAGCATCTAGAAGCAAAATTTCCTATCTTATTGCAAGAGAAACATTTTAGAGGCAATTTTCCATCATTTTTACTAGCTCCCTTAGGCAATCTCTGGGCAATCAATTCTTCAAGATCCTCCAATTCTCTTTCTTGCTCTTCCATCTCTCTTCTCTCTCTTTCATATCTGGATATTCTACATTCATCAGGATCATATTTCTGCTTTCCAGATACAGATTCTCTAAATGTTGTCTCAGACTTCCCATGTGATTCACCAAACTTGCTTAGTTCAAATGCAACAATCTTTCCAACCAACATATCTCGTGTCACAATAGCCACACTTCAGATCTCATCAATAACAACCACCTTATGTTTGTAAGTAGGAGGTAATGATCTCAACACCTTAGCAGTAATTTCATCTTCTTCAAGGGTTCCACCGACACATCTGATACCTAGGACAAGTTCATTCACCTTAGCCATAAAGGAATTTATGTTCTCATCTTCTCCCATCCTCAACATCTCATACTTCCCTTTCAAATTCTACAACTTAGCAACTTTGACTTGTTTATCTCCTTCATACAAGGTTTCAAGCTTCTCCTAGATCTCATGTGCAGTCTGAAGTCCCATTACATTAGTCATCTCAGAATCTGTTAGGGCACTCAACAATGCTTCCTTCACTCTAATGTTATTTTCAACTTCCTTGATATCATTATCAGTAACCGGTCCATTCAGAGGAACATGATAGGCATTCTGAGTAATCTTCCAGTAGTCCTCTCCAAGACATCTCAAGTGCACCTCCATCTGGTTCTTCCGTATAGCATAGTTACTTCCATCAAATCTTAGCCTCCTTCTTAAAGATAACACTTCCACTTCCAGTTGTCATCCCAGATCTCCTCAAGTGGTTAAGCTTCTTCCAGAGGATCTAGCTCTAATACCAATTATTGGCAACAACAATGAAGGAAAATTGAGAGGGGGGGGGGGTGAATCAATTTTCACCAGATCCACTAACTCAACCACAAATATAAATCTGATAAATTGAAGCAATAACAAAGATAAGCAAATTGATAGCACAACACACAACACCAATATTTTGACGTGGAAAACTCAGTTAAGGGAAAAAACACGGTGGGAACCTACCCACAATAAGATGATACTCTGCAGTAGTATGTGTAAATATTACAATGGGGAATGCACCAGCATTCAGGCACACTGCCTAGAGCTTACAACTCAAGATACAATAACCCGAAAGACTAAAACCCTTAGGGAAGGTTCACTACCTTACAAGGAAGTCTCAACAACTTACAAAATGTTTGGACAACAATCCAGAAGGAGTGAACTGAAAGAATAGCATCTCCAAATTCCTGATATCAGTTCCGATTAAGCATATATTGTTGGCATTTTTGATAATGATGTTGTGATTGTCATTGATGGACACACACTTGCTTTGAGATCACTTTTTGTATGCATAAGTTATGCTCAGCTGGTATGTGTTCCAAACCAGTATTATGTATTATAGTCTTTAGACTATCGGTTTTTTGCAGAAAGTGTTTACCGATCCCAAGCGGTATGAAGACCTCAAGTGGTTCGAGGATCTCAAGCGGTATGAAGGAACTGAAGCGACAGTTATCATTTTCCCAGTCTTCATTTTTGGACAATCGGTAATCGGTTTAATACTTGAACCGGTATTACTCTGTGATGAGTTACCAACCGGCAATCGGTAAAGTTGTATGAACCAGTAATACTCTGTGATGAGTTACCAACTGGTATTTTTGTGATGAGTTACCATCCACCGACACTTTGACAGTGATTTTGTGTCATGTTACCAAATGTGTCTAGATGCAATGAACCTAGGAACTTGCAATGTAATCCTATTGGACCGACATGAAATCAGATTCCTTTATAAGGACATCATGTCTAGGGTTTTAAGGGTGGTAGTTGTTAGGGTTTTTTGTGTGGTTGATGAGTTTTTGTATGTGTGATCTTAGAATAGAAGATCAAGTCTATGTGTTGTAACAAAGTGTGGATTTACTAAAGACTGAAGTAATGCTGAAATGCATTAGCAATGAGCTATCATGGATCTAACCAAGCAGACTATGCTATTTTCTAGATCATTCACTTGCTGATTACTCACATCTTCGACAAGTCTGAAACCCTTAACCAGGTAGGGCCAAAAAAGCCTTTGTAAATCCTCTAACCAGGTGGTTCACAATTGTGGATCTGAAATCCTTTGACAAGGTAGTCTTTAATCGGACTTATCTCCTAACAGAGATTGAGATTCCTAACAAGATCTGTTCTGGTAAAGAACATTGTATGACCTTAACCGGTCTGGTCACTATTCTGTAGATAGTTACTTGTGAGTTTCATCTCACCGTGGTTTTTCCCATTTGGGTTTCCAAGTCAAAATCTATTGTGTTATGGTGATTGTGCTTCTATGGGTGAATTCCTTATTTGTTGTTTGGTTTGCATTTGTGTTAACCAGTTTGTTGGTAAAACTGTTATACTGGTTTACTGCTAAACTGTTTAAGTGTTTAAGTTAAGTATTTATTGGTATACTAATTCACCCCCCCTCTTAGTATTCATTAATTGGTATCAGAGCCAACCTTTCTATAAGTTTAACCACTTGGAAAGAGATATGGGGGAATACACTGTGAGGGACCTTACTCATCGGCTCACTCAGACTGAGAAAGCCTATGATGAACTCAAAGTCAAATATAAGGCCTCTCTGGCAAAAAGAAGAGAGCATGCTGAAAAAATGATGGAACTAACTGAAAACAGTTCCTCTGATGAAGCGGACATGGAAGCCCTAGTTGAAGAAGTTGAAAAATTGAATGAGTCTAATGCCAACCTAAGAAGGGAACTTGAAGGACTGACTATCAGGATGTGTCAAGAGCTTGAGAACCAAAGAAAAGTTGAAGATCTGGTAAAAGACAAAGATCATGAGATCTCCAAGCTATAACAAGAAATCAGTGCACTTACCGCTTATCTCCAAGAGAGTAAAGTGGAAAAAGAAGAAATGCAAGGTGAACTAAACATGGCTATTTATGAGAATGCAACCTTGAAGGAATCCAATGTTGCTACTTCCAAAGAAATCACTGAGTCAAAGGAAATACTTGCCAAATTCAATAAGAGCACTGTTAAGCTAGAACAAAAGCTTCAATCAGCAAAACCGGTGAAGAATACCACTGGACTTGGTTTTTCTGGTTATGAGGAAGGTGAGACCTCTGGAACAAAAGATGGAGCATCAAAGAAGAAACCGACACCACAGGGTAAAGGTAAGAAAAAGTTCAAACATGTTTGCTTTAATTGTCTCAAGGAAGGACATACTGCTAATGTATGTAGAAAAAAGGCTTACACTAACTTTCCTTACTTTCTAAACAATAAGCCTAGATCCAATAGATTCAATGGAAATTGTTATGCATGCAACAAGTTTGGGCATAGATAATTTGAATGCAGGTCTATCATGCACAACACCAGAAGGTATTCTCAAAGGAGTCAAGAAGTCTTTCTTGAACCCTCTGGGAACCAGAATCCAAACCGGTTTAATACCTATAATCATCAGTCAGGTAGCGGTGGCTATCAAGCGGCAATCGGATGGAGAGAAACCTGTTTGATCTGTCATGGAAATGGTCACATTGCTGCAACATGCAAAAGGAAGAATGGAAACATGAATAATGGACCTTGGAGAGCACTTGGAATGGTTTGCTATCATTGCAACAAATCGAGTCATACAACAAGATTTTGTAGAATGAGAAAGAACATATCAGATGATATACCGGTCACTCCGGAAGGAAAGATTGATGTAGAAACTGTTAAAATAGATATGAAGACAACATGGAAGAAGAAACTTGAAGAAGTGTCACAAGAAGAACTGGTTTCTGCACCTAGTGTGGAAGTCGCTGAACCGACAAACTAAGCTACAGAAAAGCTCAGGGGGAAATAAATCAATGAAATGTTTCAAACCCCTGGTTTACACCGTTAAAAAACCTTAATCGGTATGTGATACCTATCAATTGGAAAAAGACCGGAAACGGTAAAAGGCAATATAGGGTTTACGCCCTAATGGTGGAGCATTTATTACGGTAGGTGAAGAATTAATTTAAAAGGGATTTTCAAGTCATTTTCACTTATCAATTTGTGAGCGAAGAAGTTTTCAAGTGCAGAGCGACAAAAGGCGATTTGTCTTGCAATTCAAAGAGATTTTAAAACTTTGAAGAAGAATCCGAAGATAATATCAATCGGTCAAGTGTAGAACTCAAAGCGGTAATCCAGCAACCGAAGTAGTGTGTGGTGAAACATAATTTGCAAGCCCTAAATCTTGACATGTGAAGGTATTTTTCTATTTATCAATGGATTTTGTATCGCACTCTAGTTCTAGTGCACCCGTTGATTCAGTTGATTTCATCCAACGGAAGGTAAAATATAATGCCCTATCCCAAATACCTGCTAGTGTTATAGTCGAGGAAGGTATTTCAGATTACATTGACTGTAAAATTGAAGACCTAGGATCTCTAGTCATCCATTCTTAGTTGAGTTTGTTCTGCGGAAAGGACAAGAAGATCAAACCGGAATTTAACATCTTGGAAAAGAAGAATCTTCACAATGCAGTCTATTTCCTTGAAGAATTCACAGATGATCACATCTGCATCATTCTAAGAAGAGTGCATGGTGAAAAAATGTATTTAGAGCGGACACATGACATCACACCAGAAGTGATTCCTGCCATCACCAGTTTCTGTAACGTTGGAGAAGTGCCAGCCCTAAGGAAGATCAGCGAGACCGAAATGACCAAGCTCACTGATTCTATGAGCAACCAACGAGGAATGACCATCAATACCATCAAGGATGATCTAGTCAAGTATGCTTGCATGGTGATAGGTTACCAAACATTCTATGCTAGCAGGATCAACTGTCTTTGTTGTAGCGATAAATGTTGGCTACAGGATGATCATGGAAGATGCCTTGTTTGATTTATGCACCTATATGCAAAGGCAACTTTTGGTGAACCTGAAGTCAATTAAATAGGACAATGCCTTGAGATTTAAATTCGGACAACTATTGGTCAGATTGTTCTTCTACTTCTAGGGCTACTTTCCAGGAGTCGGTGATATTCAGTGGTCTGCTAACCAACCGGTTACAAAGAAAATCAAGGAAAGTCTTCAAGCGGTTGGAACTAGTTATCCTGACGTCCTGAACAAATACTTTGATGAGTTCAGACACAAGATGAGCCAAAGGGTAAGAATATCTGGTGCTATTGTCAATTAGTATGAAGAGGACATCTGCTTTATCATCAAAGTAGATGAGTGCATAATGGAGGTTGTTGAGCCCAAAAAGGAAGAAGTGGAGCCTATGGGTTATGAGGTGATGTACGACATGCTAGATGGGTATGCTTCTACCCTACTTGCCTCACCGCTTGATCCTAAAATGAAGAGATCCAAAACCAATCTGGAAAGGGTTACATCGGTTGAGGAGCCCTCTGTGAAGAAAGGAAAGGCAATACCATCTGTATCAGCACTGGTTACTTCAGCAAGTCCTAAAGTGACCAAGCGGTCACTGACAAAGAAGAAATCGAAAGTTGCACCTGCCAAGGTATTTGAGAGAAAGCGGAAGACAAAAGGCAACACACCGGATTCGGAGGATACAAAATCTGAGGAACAACCTAAGAAGACTAGGCAAACGAGGAAGAAGACAAAGACAACCAGCATCATCAGCACCGGTAAATATTGATATTTCCTCTTACAAACCTTTGACACATTGTCAAAGAACTATCAAGAATATTAGGAGAAAAGTGTTGAGTGATTTAGTAGATTATTTTGATGATTTCAATGACAATGAGAAAGAGGAAGTAGAACAGGAAGTCATTCAATATTTATGTATTAATGATCGGTCGCCATTAGAAATTAAACCTGTGACACCAGATTCTTTATATAATTCTTTGGATAACAAATGGTGGACTGGCATAGAAAAGGAACAGGAAATAAGAGAGGAAATATTTTCTCAATATTTTCCTGATGTGTCTAATTTAGAACTTTATGAAGTTATGGAAAAATATAAAGGCCTCTTCTTCATGAGAAGAAGGAGACTCTTGTTGCTAGAAGGGAAAGTCCTTGAAGTGGTGAAAGATACCCACTCTCATGCCAAGGTAGCTCTAAGATTGCACTGTGTCTGAACCCAACAAAAAGGTTGAACAAGAACCGGAAATTGAAAAATCGGATGAGGTGTATAATAGTGAAGGAGAACAGGTCATTGATCAAATGGACCCTATTGATGTTGATGTCGTGGATGGTGACAATGTCACCCTAGATACAACAAAGGACAAAGCTGACAAAGAGAAAGTGGACAAGGAGAAATAGGACAAAGAAAAGGCTGACAGAGAGCAAGCCGAGAATGAGAAAAAGAAACAAGAGGAGGAAAAGAGAAAATGGGAAGAGAAGAGGAAACAAACAGAAGAGGAGAAAAAGAACAAAGAGGAGGAGGAAAAGAGAAAACAAGAAGAGGAGAAGAGGAAGCAGGAAGAGGAGAAGAAGAAACAGGAAGAGGAGAAGAAGAAGAAGAAGGAAGAAGAAAAGAAACAGGAAGAGGAGAAGAGGAAGAAGGAAGAGGAGAAGAAGAAACAAGAAGAGGAGAAGAAGAAGAAGGAAGAAGAGAAGTGGGAAGAAGAAGAAAGGAAGAAGGAAGAAGAGAAAAGAAAGAAAGAAGCAGAGGAACAAAAGAAGGCAAAAGAAGAAAAGCAAAAAGCCAAGGACAAGGAGGAAGCGACAAAGAGCGTACAAGTGGAGACCCCAAAGGCAATCGGTAGTCAAGCCAAACCGACTGACATCACCAGTCCCATTAACCTCCAGTTTGCAAATGAAATGGAGCTACTGCAAAGCATTAAGCTTGCTCAAGAGTGACTGGAAGCGCTAAGGAGGAAAAAGGAGGAAGGTGTTATTCAAACTGCGGTGGAAACTCTTACCAGTATTATTCTCGGTACCAATCTCCCAAGTACCAATTCCTCTCTAGCTCAACTGAAACTCCTATGCACAGTTGTAGAGGACCAGGTGCAATGCTTGGAAGATGTTGTTGAAGCTAATGCACAAAAGAAGCATCAAAAGGCTCTGAACACTACCTTAGTGAAGAAGTTAAATGAGCTCTGGTCAGAATTTCAGAAGGCACAGAAGGACATAAGAGATGCTATGGATGAGGGGAATCTACTGCTCAGTATGATTAGTCAACCCCATCTATTTTGTGATGATGTGCTTGCACAGAAGGAGAAGCTGCAATCTGACCTGCAAGCATATATAAGCATCTTCAAGACACCCTATGATTCCTTCACCACATTTGGGCAAACTATTCACCGGTTTCAACTGCAGACTGCAAGAAGAGTTAGAAATCAGCAACCGGACACGAGATTTGCAGGAACTTCAACTGGTTCTACTACCAAGACTGTAAATACTTCAAAAATGGTATCTAAATCTGGATGCCTTAACGGTCACTCAAGAGATGAGTACCATGGATGCCATGGAGGAATAGGTTTTCCAGATGCAAATGGAAAGTGAGGTTGCTACCTCATTGCTTGAGTCATGGTCTTTATCCATGAAGACATTTATGTAGGACTTTAAATCAGTTTTTGACAAGTTTCACTCTTTATTGTCATAAACTCTTATGATTTTAATGATAATGGAAACAGGGGTTATTCAGCTGTACTTTGTCATTGTTGGCAAAGGGGGAGTAGTATTCTGTATTTAAAATTTTGATTCATGTTAGTATACTTTCATGTTTATCTCTGTAAGGGAGTAGTATACATTGTATTTTATGTAAAAGGGGTAGTGTATATGCTTAGGGGGATTAATTTTGATTATGACATATTTTTGTTGTAAAACACTTAGATATCAAAAAATTTCCTAAGTGTTGCCATCAATGCCAAAGGGGGAGATTGTTGGCATTTTTGATCATGATGTTGTGATTGTCATTGATGTACACACACTTGCTTTGAGATCACTTTTTGTATGCATAAGTTATGCTCAACCAGTATGTGTTCCAAACCGGTATTATGTATTAGTCTTTAGACTATTGGTGTTTTGCAGAAAGTGTTTACCGATCCCAAGCGGTATGAAGACCTCAAGCGGTTCGAGGATCTCAAGCGGTACAAAAGAACTAAAGTGATAGTTATCATTTTCCCAGTCTTCATTTTTGGACAACCAGTAATCGGTTTAATACTTGAATCGATATTACTCTGTGATGAGTTATCAACTGGTAATCGGTAAAGTTGTATGAACCGGTAATACTCTGTGATGAGTTACCAACTGGTATTTTTGTGATGAGTTACCATCCACCGACACTTTGACGGTGATTTTGTGTCGTGTTACCAAATGTGCCTAGATGAAATGAACCTAGGAACTTGCAATGTAATCCTATTGGACCGACATGAAATCAGATTCCTTTATAAGGACATCATGTCTACTATTTTAGGGGTTGTAGCTGTTAGGGTTTTTTGTGTGGTTGATGAGTTTTTGTATGTGTGATCTTAGAAGAGAAGATCAAGTCTGTGCGCTGTAACAGAGTGTGGATTTATTGAAGAATGAAGTAATGCTGAAATGCATTAGCAATGAGCTATCATGGATCTAACCAAGCAGACTGTGCTATTTGCTAGATCATTCACTTGTTGATTACTCACATCTTCGACAAGTCTGAAACCCTTAACCGGGTAGACCAGAAAAGCCTTTGTAAATCCTCTAACTAGGTGGTTCACAACTGTGGATCTGAAATCCTCTCACAAGGTAGTCTTTAATCGGACTTATCTCCTAACAGAGATTGAGATTCCTAACAAGATCTATTCTAGTAAAGAACATTGTATGACCTTAACCAGTCTGGTCACTATTCTACAGATAGTTACTTGTGAGTTTCATCTCACTATTGTTTTTCACATTTGGGTTTCCACGTCAAAATCTATTGTGTTATGGTGATTGTGCTTCTGTGGGTGAATGCCTTATTTGTTGTTTGGTTTGCATTTGTGTTAATCGGTTTGTTGGTAAAACTGTTATACCGGTTTACTACTAAACTATTTAAGTGTTTAAGTTCAGTATTTATTGGTAGACTAATTCACCCCCCCCCTCTTAGTATTCATCACATATGTCTGCTTTGCAACCCTCAAAAACTCTGCTCAATCACACCGAAAGATGAATTCCTTTGTTCGCACATATACCATTCTCTGATAATGCAGACACAACCTTGATACATAAATTAAATGACTATATCACCTATTTATACAATTCATCAACCTTGACAACAAGGTCAACTAAACCCTCATCACCTAATTACAAAATTACATTACATGATACAAAGAACAACCATCAAACCAATATAATGATATACATGATATAACATGGACCTAAATCAAATCTCCAAATAGGCAACATCACCAAAAATCACACCAAGATCAACCACAACATGCTACACCACTAGGAATACCGCATAACATGAAGAACATCACTGGTTCAACAAAATCACCAAAAAATGGCACAACGATCAATGCAGATAATCAAAACAAATAGGACATACTTAGGGAACACCAACAAGCACATTAGAATCATCAATAACAGTTGTACCAACACCACTTATCAAATCTTCATCGATCAACATCTGAACTTCAAGAACACTCAAATAACAACAATTGTCATGAAGAAAGATAACTTGTGGAGAACCAAAACACAAACCATTTGAAATGAAGATAGACAATACCATCCCAAACAATCTTGCAAGAACATAACTCAAGATCTGATCACACCGGAATATACCGGAGGAAATACCAAACTTTGCAAAGCACTGATCAGATAAACAAACTACATGCCGGATCATATGATATGATCAGTTAAGCTTTCCAGATCACTGAAACTAATATAGGAAGATGTAATAACACTAGAAATACTCCATATACCAAACCATGATCCGAATAAACCAATCTGCAATCATCGGAACAATAAATCATAAGAATATGTTGACATCAATGACAACAACATATCCTAGCAACAACATTGTCCAACACTTTCAATCAACTTTTTCCTCAATGAGTTAACTCAATTAACAATTCAATCTATTATGTTCCTCCTCCAAATCAACAGTTCAACTATCAATCAACATGTGAGCTCACCTAAGTTCCACCTTTTAATCATTTTGTTCCACCTCTCATTCAATCTCAACTGAAAAATCTATAAATTCAACATAAATTCTCGATTTTCAACAATCACGAACTTTGAATCTTTGTGTCACTTCTAGGTTACCAACACAATATATGAGAGCCACCATACCACAAAGAAGAGAAGAACAATGGAAGCCATGATGCAGAATAGGGAGTTTTATATTGTTTAATTTGATTCTAATATACATCTATTTCATTGGATTATGTTTGGATTTCTTGAATAGTTAAGGAATTCGTGATTTTTCTTATTTCCTATATAGGAATGATGATTTTAAGCATACGAAAAAGAGCACCAATATTTTATGTGTAAAACCCAAAATGGGAAAAGCCATGATGAGAAATACACACAATATATGTATGAAAACTCTTTACAAAGATTTAGGCCATAGGCCAAAGACCTCACTGCTCTAGACTTGTAGGCTAAGGCACACAAACTTAGGGCAAGATACAAAAGACTTGGATAGATGAAGATCACTTCTTCAAGGTAAGATGATTTTTTTTTAATCTAGATATAATAAAGTCAAGAGATTGAACTGCAAGAGAATGACATCTACCATTATGTAGATAATAGTTCATAGTTTAATCCTCATCTAATCCAACCTTCATTACTGCACTATACTACATCTGGACCTTTGTATAACTTCATATCATCTTAAACTCACATCATCCACATTATTACTCAATTAATATATCCTTTATATATCAACTTGATCTTCAATATCCTTTATTAGGTCAACCTACAAAAATGTAGCGTGTATATGCACCATCAACCCTAAATGATCTACAAAACACATAGATGATCCCTATGATGGGGGAGTCACCACTTTTATCAAGCCACAAGTGACTTTTCAAAAAGCTATGTTTCTACTCAAGGAAATATGTATGGTGAGTATCTTGGGAGCAAAACCATCTATGCTCTTGCACTAAATTATATCACAAATATCCTAAATCAATAGAACAGGTGGGCTACTACTTAAAGGTGTTTAGTCATGTTCGATGTTTTTGGACATAAGTTCATTCTGCAGTGACTCACTTAAGAGCCTTGTAACCAGTGGTAGGGCCCATTTGTCCTTTCGGCCAGTTACACTATAGGAACAGCTATACCCAAGGCTACAGCTTTCGCTCACACCTGATTTCTATAGCAGCTCGAAGGATTTACCGCTCGAGGTCGTTCCCAAGAGTATCGATCCCTTGGCAGGCCTCTTTTAAAAAGATAAAATTTGAGTGTTACTAACACTTTTCTCTTGCACCTAGGACCATGAGAGCCAAGGGAGAAGATAGTGTGTGTTAGAAGTAGAACCACTCAACCAACTCTTTTGCACAAGTGTGCCAAACACAAAATTCACTTGTTCTTTTTAACTTGTCATCGCAATGATTTTCTATCTATTTGGAGATGTTGCTCCAACAATCATGGTGTTCTTTTTAATTTTCAAAGGCAATTGTTTGAGTAAACTAGAATTTGAAAATCCTGGTCAACTTAATGAAAAACACGTTTGCATGAAGTAAAATTACTTTAAAAATGAGACAAGTTGATTGTGAATTTTATTTGCACCAAAAATGGAAGTGTGGATTGTGAGTTTTATCTTGATGCAAGAAATAAAATTTGCCTTGTTGATTTTAAGCACCAAAAGAATTTGTTCCTAACTTTGCAAAAAAAATAAAATTTGCATGTTTGTTTTTGTGATTCTTTTTAACTTTGAACAAGTGTAATTCTTTTTAGATCTCTAAATGAAATATGTGGTTCTTTTTAAAACTCCAAATGAATGTGTAGTTGATTTTAACCCAAAAGGAAAATGAATTTATTTTATCCTAACTTGAAAGACGAAGTTAGAAATATGAACAAATTTATTTCCTAAGCTAAAATTGCTAAAAAATCCTATTGTAGGGGTTAGTTAAAACCTGCACAAAAGATAATTAGTTAGAAAAATCCGCATGTTTTGGTGGGCTTCTACAAGCCAAATTTTTTTGGTTTTTAGTTACAAGGAATTTTCTTACAACTCTCTGTTACAATAGCTCTACTTTGTGTGAAAACAGAAGTGCTATTTAACACGAAAGAGCAACAATATAGACAATAGCGCTAAAGTATCAATTTGCGAAGGTGCTAAATTGAGAACAAAAACGCAAGAGAATGACCTGTGTGTCAATTAAAACATTCAAAAGTTAGTAGTCTTCAAAATGATTGTTGTTCGATTCACGTCAGGTTCACCAAATGATGTCATGGAAATGGGGACAAGGCAACAACAAAGTTCAATTTTAATAAGTTAGTTTCAACCATAAAAACAAAACAAAGAACTAAAAACCATTCTAAACATATCAAAAGAGATTTCAAAAAAAGCATGAAAGAAGTTTAACAAAATAAAAGAAAGGAGAAGAGCCTCCCTAAGATGCTTCCATGATGCCTTTTGATGCTTCTCCCTTGTTTCTCCCCTCTCCAAGTCCCAAATGAGTGTAGCTCTCAGCTTTTAGCACTATCCATGGATGCCATATGGAGATTCAAGATGGTTGAATATGATAAACAAATGCTATGCAAGTGTAGATAGTGATGCTATGAAAAAGCTCTATGCTAATGCCAGTATAATAACAATACTCTAATGCTTCTTCTTTGCTTGAGGAGAAGGGTTCTATTTATAGAAGAAATAGGGAAATGAAGGGTTAAGATTGAGTAATCTTAACAAGGGTTAGGATTGAAAGATATTCAATCCATGTGAGACTTTCAACCCAATCCCATGTTGACAAGTGTCACCATGAGGAGGCTTGAGAGGAGAGATAAGGAGCATTAAATTCTTGAGGGGACATGATGGTTACCCTAGTCAAAGAAATAAATGCTTTGAAGAGACACATAGGTTACATGAGGGTTAAGTTAGGGGTCAAAGTCCTTAACCATGGGTGCAAGTGGAATTAACCATTAATGGTCATGTAAAAGCCATAAGTGGTTTGGAAGACTTTAGAGGTTAATTTGTTGAACACACAAATCATTAATTGATTTTCAAAGACTTTGGAGTCTTTGAGAAGTGACTTCAATTTTCTTAAGAATGTGACAATATTTAGGGGATGGATTAGGTTAATTAGGAAATGTTTAGAAGAATCTAGAAGGGGTTTAGGCATGCAAGTGGATTTTGTAGGAAAATGCAAGTGGGAGGAATTTTGGTATTTTCAATTAAAATAAAATCATTTATTTCAATTAAATGGTGTAATTTGCATTTGGATAAATATTCAAATAAATATTAATTTATTTAAATGAGAAAAAGGAAGATAAAACATTAAAATGCTTGAAGACTTTGAGGGAAACCATTAAAGGCTTGAAGACTTTAAGGGAAGCAATTAAAGTCTTAAGAAGACTTTAAGGGAAGCCATTAAGTTTGAAGACTTTAAGGGAAACCATTAAAGGTTTCAAGTGGGTGAGGATAAATAGGATTTTAAATAAATAATTTATTTAAAATAGTTGTGCAACTTGCATTTGTAGGAAAATGCAAGTGGGTGGAGGATAAAGGTGATTTAAATAAATGATTTATTTAAAATAGTTGTGCAACTTGCATTTGTAGGAAAATGCAAGTGGGTGGAGGATAAAGGTGATTTAAATAAATAATTTATTTAAAATAGTTGTGCAACTTGCATTTGTAGGAAAATGCAAGTGGGTAGAGGATAAAGGTGATTTAAATAAATGTTAATTTATTTAAATGTGAGAGGTGGGATTTTGGGGGAATTTAAATAAATATTAATTTATTTAAATGTGAGAGAAAATTTAATTAAATAAATATGATTTATTTATTTAATTAATGGTCTGAATTTGGTTAAGTGAATTAAATCAAATAAATTGAATAATTTATTTAATTAATAGGAGAAGAGGGTTAAGATGAATTAATTAAATATTAATTTAATTAATTATTAATTGATGGTTAAATAATCAAATAAATACTAAATATTCATTTAATTAAGTGGACAGATTTATGTGATTAGAGGTTTTGTCCATTTTTGTGTTTATTCTTTGATTCCCCCTTTTGCACTTTTTTCGTTATTTTTCTTTTACTCCATTATATCTTATTTTTATTTTGTTCTCTTTATTTATCTTTTCGCTTTATTAAGTTTTTCTTTCCATTTTAATGCAAATTATTTACCTATTTTATAACATTCTCATTTTCATTTTCTTTTTTCTTGTCATGTTGGTTTTTTGGTTTCTTTGCCTTTGTTTTGGCTTTTCTATTTATTCCTTATCTTTTTGCTTTTGTTTTGTTCGGATCTTTGTGGTTGCTTTCATACTTTTTTGGGGGGTCTCATTTCAATTGTTATATAGATTGTGACCTTAATTTATTTGTTATCTCCTATTCTATTTGCTCAGTTTCTTCTACTCTTTTGCTTAATTTTTCTCCTTCCCTTTAAATTTTATATTTCTAATTTTGGTTCATTTTTAATTTTATTTGTTTTAACTTTTTTTTTCCTTTGTCTTTTCAATATTTCATATCATCTTTTTGTATTGTATTTTTCTTGTCCTTCAATTTGTGTTTTCTCTTTCTTGGTTTCAAGTCCTTTTTATTCTTATCTTCAAATATTTGGCTCCTCCTTTAGATTATTTTAATTCATTATTTAGTTATTTCTCTATTTTGTTACTTTTCTTAGTTTTTACATATTACATTTCCTTTATTCTTTGTTCACTTCCTTTGTTTCTATTTTAGTCTTTTTTTTTTCCACCTATCACTTGCACTAGCCTCGCACTTCTTCTTCCTCCTCTCTCTCTCTCTCTCTAGTATGTTTTGGTCTACAACATCAACCATTTTTCTCCTTATGATATTTATCTCATCCTGATGATGGATCACAAAATGTGATCCAAAACTTTTAATGCAAAAAAGAACTCACACAATAAAATCCAGAAGTAGCACACATAAAATCGAGGAATGCAATGCATTCCTCTACAACGTCCTGTAACTATATTATCATTGAACACATACACAAATAGCTCTTATTCACCTAGATAGTCACATGAAGTAGTGATTTAGTTTCTAGACCAAGTAGAAAGTCACCAATCCTCTAGAAACACAACATGCCTACTAAATTCTCTATCCAGAACACCTTTCGATAGATTCCATACATCCACATAATATTTGTTCACACTTACACCATTTGCGCATAACTGAACTACTTTTGGACCAATGAGTTGACAACAATGACAATCTAAATAGCATATTTACAACAAATATAAGTTCTGGTTGTTATTGATGTCAAACTTGTTGATCCAGATGTGCAATTTGGTGATATTCTTTGGTCTAGATGTGGTTGGTATAATGCAGTAATAGTTTGTTAGCTAAGTGATCATGCAAATGTGTATAATTTGTTTATGGTTGCTTCTGAAGGCCTATAAAGATGTACCATGATGTTAATAGAGTTTTGGTGTTGATTTCTAGGATTCACAGTTGATGTTCAATATTACATGAGGGGAATGCACATACATTTAGGCACACTGCCTAGAGCTCACTGCTCAATTACAAAAGGGCTACAACCCGGAGGAAGGCTCACTGCCTTACAAGCTAATACAAAATTATTACAATGAGTAATGAACTAAAGAAAAGCATCTAACTATGCCAACAGTTCCGGTTAGGTACAAAGTGATTCACTGTTGCTATTAAGATAAACTGCTCTGTTCTGCTCTGCTACTAATTACCGAATCAACAAAACTGAAGGTGCGCACGTGAAACTGCGCTCAATCGATCCCAAAATCATCTCACACATCATAACATCACTCAAAAACATTATCCAAGTCAATCTTATATATGTGCACTAGCAAAATTGATCTCCCACAAGTCGACTTCTCAAAATATGAAACATGTAGCTTCAAGTCGGCTCAAATCTGCACAAGGCCATATTTCGGATCCAAAATATATGATCACACACTTCCCATAAGTCGATCCAATTACCATGAACTTACCAACAACCACCAGAATCACCTCAAAGAATTTGGTCCACATGATACACCACTAATAATGAAGATAACCTGGTTTTACTGCTCTACCAGATACCAGACCTTCTAAAAAGAATAAGAATCAACATCAGAGGATAGGATTGCGTGAAAATCTTCTTCTCATACTCAATAAACTTAAATTTGATCACTGAAGAAAAAAACACATAATCGAAAATGAGAAATGCTCACCAAGACTGTACACTGAGTATCATTGACATACTTATACCTAAACTTACTCAAGATATCCGGATATCCCAAACTCCATACTGGATAACATCAATAGGTTGAGTTGCCATCAATGACAACTCCAAAGAAATATCATGCACTAGACATCATCGATCTTCATCGGAGTATCACCTAAATAGTGTCTTATGCCAACAACTCTATCAGACCAAGGAGGGTGATCCTACAACAATATCCTCAAATATAAATTTCAATCCCTTGAATATTGCTTTTAGGAAGATGTATTTCTCTTTATGTAATCCATGTTCATGATGCAATCCTTTTCAAACTAAATTCTTTGGATTTAATTCTTTTCAAATTAAGGAATACCTTAAACCCTAATCTACTGAAACACAAAACATGAAAATAAAAGATTGTTTTTTACTTTAAGTTTTAAAGATAACTCTAAAAGCCTTCTTAGAACCTCATAGAATAGTGCCTTTGTAGGGAACATAGATTCTAGTCCACCAAATCAAAACAATTGTAGTATGTAGATACAAAACCCTAGGGCTTAAAGATGTAGTGCTTTACACTAAACCCCCATGATATTCATGACCACATTATTCTTTAGATCGTAGTTGATTGCATTTAAATTCCATTTTCTAACTCAAAACAATTTAATTATTCCCCTAGAATAAAGTAGAAAACTAGAATATAATTGTGAAAGAACTTGCAGCTTTGAAACAACAAGAACTTGCCTTATGATTTCAAGAAAATCAGCACATCAACATAGGAGACAACTTCACCATGAAAGTTCTAAACACCATTCTATTCATAAGCTTTGAAAATGCTACAATTCTTTATGATATGATTTTCATTTTATAAACTCATAACAAAATACTTTATTCTAAAATCCAAAAAAATTACAAAGATAGGGACCTAAAGCAACTATATAGGAACCTGGTACAATGGCTCTGATTTCCCTTTTATAGAAAACAAGGGAGAAAAACAAGCTTCAAGCCATGTATTTTGACTAATTTATGGCTTGATAGAATCAATTACAAATCATCCTAAAAATCAAGAAGTCATAAAATACAAAAATGGCAACATGCCAATGCATAGGATAAAATTATTCCCTGAAATGTGTTGCTAATACAATTCCTTTATTTTGTTGCATTCTTATGCAGGCGTTGATTGTGTCTATTTGTTGGTTTCAGGGAAACATCATTTTCCATATCAATTTAAAATCTCCATCATCCTAAAAACATGGTTAAATTTCATCTTCACCTAGACCAAACTCTATTTGTCAGCTTTTGAACACTTCATCACTTGGCCATGTTGTTTTCAACATATCTTCTAACTTTTTCACATTGGCAACATAATTTGAATCGAGTAATGAATTTAAATATTTTTGAAAATTCCCACAAATATATTCAAAAGCATAAATATAATCTATGAGTTTATTCATCTTTGTAGAATTCAATTCATCATCCTTATATACCATTGTTGCACCATTTGATAATAAAGAACCAATTTCTTCCTTCCACTGATCAAGTGACTTGAAATTCCCTTGATCATCACTGATGCTTGGTATTAGAGGACACTCCTTCTGATCCATAACCTTAAATCTTTGATCTAATTGCACCTCAAACCTCATTGTGAATGCTACCATTTCTTCTAATGTTCTAACCAAATTGTATGTTATTTTCAGCTCTTGTGGTTTATTTCGTGTCTTTGTTGACCTCTTATTAAGATCCATCTAAACTTTAGTTTTGAGCAACCATTTCTCTCTTATTGGTTTCAATTGAACAACATGTTGATGATGCTTTGTCTTGTCAGCCATAAGGTCACAATAGGACTTATGAGTGTCATGAATTCTTATCAAAATCCTTGTTACCCTATGACCAACAATATTAGTTATTATTGAAATTGAAAGAGATACTTTTATTCTCTTATCTTCTTCTATATTCTCCTTCAAATCCTTAATCTAAGAATTCAATGGTTCCTTGCCAATAGTAATTGCACTATCAAAAGTAGATGTCCCTTGAACTACAAGAATATGCCCTACCTTCAAAAGTTCAATTTGCCTCTTCAAAGCTTGATTTTCAACAGTAACTTCAAGTAACTTATTCCTTTTAGTTGAAGGCTACTCTAAAATACGGGGCTACTTGCTTGCCTTTATAGTCTCATTTTCAAGAGTTCTTATGTATACATTATCTTATTTTCAATTCTTTCCTAGCAATTAGGCTCATCATCAAAGAAGCTAGGGGAATTAGGATACCTTTGTCTCCTCATTTATTCAACCCTTAACACCATGTCCCATTTATTTGTTCTTTCACTTACCAATTCAAAAGTGGGCCAATTCCTTGTAGTATCTTCTTTTATCATGTCCTCATGAATGAATGAAGGAATAATATTCCTCCTAAAACCCTTTGGGTCATATTTCCTTGCATCTTCATATCTCATCTTATACTTGCTTAGAAGTACATAGACTCGTTCCAATGCTTCCTTATTTGTTGCATGAAAATTTACAAACTTGCACTGAGTGGGGAGCAAGGAATACTTATGGTATTTTCTGAAAATAATATGGTCCATTCGGTCTAGCTACCACATGACTTCAAGGAATGCAATTTTGAGTGGCACAAACTTGGGTAGGACATGAGGTGTCACTGGGGTACCATATACCCTAATTAGAGTTGCACTAGTATCGAGGAAGAAATCTCCCCAATTATGTGAAATTCCAAGATCCCTTCTCCTCTCAGCTAGTCTAAGTAAATCTAGTACTAGTCTTGGAAACCTTTCTTGTGTGACCTTGAAGTAGCTTATGATATTTTGAACAAAATTGATGCAACCATAACCGGTTAAACCCTCAAAGAGAATCAACTGGCTTATGCAACAAGAACAAAACAACAAAATCAGCAAGAAAACATAACAAGATCGCATAAACAAATCATATTAATGCTTTATAACTTCCGACAATCATCCGAAAATCATCATATAATCGTCAAAGAATATCTGGCAATTACTAAGTTACATGTAGGATATCAGCTAGATACAATCCAATTTGGGACTCTAAGAAACAACCAGATCACAAAATGCGAATCTCAATCCTTATTCTCAATTCTACTTCCTCTGCACTTTCAAATGATTACATAATAACATATTTATACCCACCGGAACATATCCAGGTCAGCCTCATAAGATTACATTTACCAATGCAGGAAATGAAATGTGCAATTAGGTTGGCCCTAAGAATTAAATAAATCTTTTCAGAAAATAGCAACCAAGCGATGCGGTTTCAGTAGGAAGGTCGGCCACACACCAAAGAACATCAAACAAGACCCAAGATAGATCTACACGCCAAGAATCTCGTCGGTAATGAAAGAAAACCAACCGGTAAGCACAAGAACTATCCTGGAACCCAAAAACAGTTAACCAGAGGCGATAACTGACTGGAAAGAACCCAAATGAATTGAAAATATGGAATCAAGCACATAAAACTACCAGGTAACCGAAAATAAGATCTATCATGAAGAACAAGCAACTATCGGTACCAACCAGTGAGAACACATAAAACTGCACAAATAACTAAACAAGAACAAAACTGAAAAGAAATATTTTTGGATGATGCAAGCTTGCTCATCAACCAGGGATACTCCTGCATCAGACAACCTAGGTAGAAAAATATGTTCCATGAGAGGCAACTCATGAACATCTAAAAGGATTTAGAATAAAGACCCCATGCTCATTTATGATCCAAACATCTTCCTTATCTGCCAACCTCTGGTTTTAACTCCTCCGGTGCCTCAACCAACTTCTCTAACCCCTGACCGTCTTTGTTTCTCTTCCTTTGATTCAGATCTACATATTGTCTTTGTTTACTGTTCTCTTTCTTTTGCAATTCTGACTTGGTTCTGCCACAAGACTTCATCCAGTTTGTCACCATAAGCTCTCTGTCATCTGGTTCCATCTGTCCATCAAGCTCAACTGTTAGATCCTTCTGCAAACTCATGTCACCTTTTGGTATAACCTCTGCAACTGGTTCTATCAAATCTTTCTTCAAACCCTCTGGTATAACTTCTTCAACCGATTCTATCGAGCCTTTTGGTGTAACCTCTAAACCGGTTTCTCAGTACTTCAACTTTTCTCATGACACAAATTCTTCACCTCCTTCTCTTTCTCCTTCAAAGAAATCAATGTGAACTTATGCCCATCCTTCTCAATAGTGACTAGGTTTCTTCTATAGTCATAAATAGCTCCTCTATCATATAGCCAAGGTTTTCCCAACAAGACATGACAAGCACTCATAGATACAACATCACACAAAACCTCATCTCTGAAAGGCCCAATATTAAAATTCACCAAACACTGCTATGTTATCTCTATCTTCTGATCATCTTGCAACCAACTCACCTCATAAGGACAAGGATGCTTAAGCCTCTTCAATCCAAGCTTCATAACCATCTCCTCGGATACCAAATTGTCAGTACTTCCACTATCTACAATAACCTTGCAACACTTACCACCTGATTTACACACAATCTAGAAAAGACTCCTCCTCTGAGTAGATCCCGTATTATTTCTCCTGAACATAAGGGATTCTCCTTGCTCCGATGCGCAGTCAGATTTGGTACCATCACCTTTCAGTTCCTCATTTGCCACACAACTTCTTGCCATTCCCTTCTTACATTCATATAATCTGTGTCCGGTTTCTCCACACTTGAAGCATTTGCCAAGAAATTCTCTACCAATACTGCTGCTACCTTTCCTCGACGTCTTTTGTTCCTATTCTTTACTCCACTTAGGTTTTGACTCATCTTCTTCAATTGGTTTCTTCATACTATCACTCATCTTGAATTTATCCTTCCCCCTATTCGGTTGTCTTCTTCTTATCTTCTCCTTGACCTTCAAAGCATACTGGTAAGCTTCTTCAACTGTGGAAACCTTCAACATACTCATCTCATCTTGAATGTTAAAAGCAAGCCCATTGATGTACCTCACCACCTTTTCTCTGTCCACCTCTCTATGTCTATATCTAATCACCACCTTGTAGAATTCCTCAGTATATTCCTTCATAGTCATGTTCCTTTATTTCAGGTTCTGCAACTTTTTGAACAACTCCAATTCATAGTCTCCCGATACGAACCTGGCCTTCAATTTTACAACCATTTGTCTCCACTGGGTGATCTTCAATTCACCATTCTCCACTCTGTCTTTCTACAATTATTTCTACCACAAGGCAACATACCCTTTCAACTTAGTTTGTGCCAACTAGACTCTTTGCGGGTCCTTAACATCCTCAAACTCGAAGTAATCCTCCAACTCTTTGATCCAATCGATTAGATCATCCGGGTTCAACGTTCTAGAAAAGTTGGAAACCTCAACTTTATGAACTTTACTTGCTTGTGCCACTACTCTCAGGAATCTTTCCTCTCTTTCATCTTCCGGTCCTTTAGATTCCTCAATCTCTTCACTGGATTCCTCATAGTCATCCTCAGAATCAGGGTTTCTCTGCAAACTAGCCAAAGCATTTTGGATTTCATTCCTTACTTCATTATTGAAGTCTTCCATCATCTGCTCTACCCTCTAGAGGTTTGTCCCTCTTGGTGACATCTCCTCTTCCACTCCGGCGAACTGCCTCAACTCGATGATCTGACTGTTGGTTTCAATTGCCTCCCCTCGACGATCTATTGAAAACACTCGCAACCTGCCTCCAATCGATGATCTGCCCACCCAAAAGAATACCTCAATGTTCGCAAACGATTCTTCCACTAGCTAGTACATAACCAACTATGATACCACTTGATGCAGCCATAACTGGATAAACCCTCAATGAGAATCAACCAACTTATACAACAAGAGCAACATAATGAAAGCAGAAAGAAAACATAACAAGATCGCATAAAAAATCATATTAATGCCTTATAACTTCTGACAATCATCCGATAATCATCAAAGAATATCCGACAATTAACCGGTTACATGCAGGCTATCAGCCAAATACAATCCAATCAAGGACTCTAAGAATCAACCAGATCACAAAATGTGAATCTCAATCCTTATTCTTGATTCTACTTCATCTACCTCTTCAAATGATTACATAATAACATATTTATACCCACCGAAATATATCCGAGTCGGCCTCATAAGATTACATTTCCCAAAGTAGGAAATGAAACATGCAATTAGGTTGGGCCTAAGAATTAAATAAATCTTTCCAAAAAATAACAACCAAGTGATGCGGTTTCAGCTGGAAGGTCGTCCACACACCAAAGAACATCGGACAAGACCCAAGATAGATCCACACACCAATAATCGCGTCGGTAATGAAGGAAAACCAATTGGTAAGCACAAGAACTGTCCCGAAACCTAGAAAAAGTCAACCAGAGACGATAACTAATCGGAAAAGAACCCAAATGAATTGAAAAATCTAGAATCAAGCACATAAAACACCCAGGAAACCGAAAATAAGATTTTCCATGAAGAACAAGCAACTACCGGTACCAACCAGTAAGAACACAAAAAACTGCACAAAGAACTAAACAAGAACAAAACTGAAAGGAAATATTTTTGGATGATGCAATGTTGCTCATCGATCGGGGATGCTTCTGCATCAAAAATACTCTTGAAAGGTGATGAAATTTGCAGTAGGGCAATGCATGTCCCATATGCAAGTCCAATATTGTAATGGAAACTTCCTTCCATGATTATCTATTGTTTAGATTTGTAAATTTTCATCCCACAACTTCAATCCTCTGAACAAGAATAAATGGCATATAAGAGAATACCATTTAAAATCAAATTTATTCAAATTTACCTTTGCCTTAACAAAACTTTCATTTGTTACTTCTTCCAAGATTCCAACAAAATCAAACTCAATATTCCTCATGGGATGTTTTATTTTTGCTTCCATGCACATCATTCCCACTGGCATTGTTGTTTGAGCATCTATCCCCATTACTTGACACAAGCCATAATAGGTATTCACAAAATAGTCCTCAAAATTATTTATCTCAAATGCCTCATTCTCAAACTGAGATATCTTGACTGTATTTTGTTTAGACCTTTCCATCTGAACCTAGAAATTAGGACAATCCTACACAGCTTATTGTGTATTTGACAATTATCTTCAAACCTTTTACGGTCCAAGCTAACATAGGCTCCCCTATTCAAACCAAAAGCCTCAACAATTTCCCACTTGTTAGTATATACCATTGTTCCACCATTAGCTACAAGAATTGTTATCTTATCAGAGTCATACCTTTGAACAATTAGTCTCATAAGATCTACATCTACAAACATATTTGGGGAAATGACCTTTCTCAAATCACATGTCCATGCATTGCACAATGAGGTTTTCATGTCTCTTTTCCTGTGGAAGTGATCATATAGGTTCCATCCCATCTTTGGGAGAATGGCATCCCTCACACCATTTAGGTTATCTAATAACCTATCATTTAAACCACCACAACCATAAAAAATTTATGTGGGAACCTCTTCCCATCCAATTATTTTATCAAATCCTTGTTTATCTTTCTATGAAGGGTATGTTGTTCTAAAAAATGAGCAAACCAAGTTCACCTGCAATCTATCTATGAAATAGCCAACTTCATACGATGAAAAACTTCAAGACTTGGACAACATAACAAGGATTTGAATCCTTC